>NW_020171825.1:1600448-1616891 GCF_003031525.2 Neophocaena asiaeorientalis asiaeorientalis | reverse complement strand
ATCCTTGGGGAACTTCTCCTACTGCGCCACTCATTTCACAGTGAGGACACTTCCAGCCGAGCTCCTGGTAGAGATCTGGGGAGGGCACAGCACGTCCTCAGGACTTTCCATGGATTCACACACTTTCCGGGAGATTCCTTACATGGTCCAAACCTTATCCCACCTGTCCAAAGCTGGTGGATATCCTCAGAGTGCCAGACCCAGGCCTCCCCTGGACTGTGATATCTGGTGGGGCTTGTGGCTTGGGTGGGAATTAATCCACTTCGGTCCCATCTATGCTCCCAGCCTAACCATGTTGGGGTCCAGTTGAAACAGGAGGGAAGGGGGCAAGGCACAACCTTTAAAAGAATGACATAGCAATAGGACATGACAAAAACTGGTTAGAACCAAGTAGGTCCAAGATGGCGGAATATTCGACTTCCAGTAACCTTGAGCCTCATTATACGCTCATTGTAATACATTATCTGCTAAATGGCACACCCACCAGAGCCCTGACAGTTCTGAGGCTAACCTCCGAGGCCCCTTCCCTGAATAATCCTCCCACTCATTAGCCGGTGAAATTACCCAGCCCATAAAAACTAACCACGCCATATTTTGGGTCTTTCTCGCCTTCTGAGATGGGCCACACTCTGTCTGTGGAGTGTGTTTCCCTCTAAATAAATCCACTTCTTACCTATCACTTTGTCTCCCACTGAATTCTTTCTGCGAAGCAAGACATCAAGAACCTCAAATTCACCGGGAACACAAAAGCGCCTCAGGTGCAGGACAAAGACCTGCTGGGACTGAGGACTGAGGAAGGGGCTGGGACCCGGGGCCTGGGGCCAGCACCCCACAGAGCAGGATGCTGTGTTCCAGAACCAGCTGCAGCGCTCCAGGGGACCCTCCCAGAACCTGAGCTGAGTGATCCTCCTGGTGAACCTGACAGGTAACCAGCGATTCTATGAATGCCAGTCATTCACCACTGGCTGCCTCATGCACCAAGGGATGAAATAACCGTACTAAACCCCTGTGGGCAAGGGCTTCGCCGCCAGCTCTGCCCCAGCTTCGCCCACTTCCCCGGGGGTCCGACGAGTGAGTGAGTGAGGATGCAAAAAATTAACAAAATATAGTTGTGTGTGTGTGTGTGTGTGTGTGTGTGTGTGTGTGTGTGTGTGTGTGTGTGTGTAGGCTTCCCCACATCGACAGGAAATTCTCAGATGCCAGCAGGTGTCCAAGAATTCAACTCAATCCTAGCACAATCTCCTGGAGATAGAATCAGATTCCACAGGTGAAGGGCTCAGTCCCACGAGATGCTTCCACTTCAGGTACCAGTCACGAGCCCAGGTTGTTACCTGTACTTCTGACCACCTGGCTATAAATCAGAGTCCCCACAACCTCCTCCTCGGGTTCGGCTAATTTGCAAGCACAGCTCACAGAACTAGGAAAGCTCATTGGCTCACTAGATTACCGATTTGTTTTAAAAGGATATTAAAAGATAGGAATCCACGGCCAGATGAAGAGATGCATAGAGTGAGGTAAGGGGAAAGGGTGCGGAGCTTCTGCTCTCTGTCTGAGCCCCACTCTCCCCAGATCTCTACGTGTTCACCAACCCAGAAGCCTCTGAACCCTGTCCTTGGGGTTTTTATGGAGGCTTCATTACATAAGCACGATTGGTTAAATCACTGACAATTGGCCGTTGATTCGACCTCCAGCCCCTCTTCCCTCCCTGCAAGTCAGGGGGTGAGACAGAAAGTTCCAACCCTCTAATCAAATGGTTAGTTCTCCTGGCAATCAGTCCCCATCCTTAGATGCTTCCAAAAATCACCTCATTCTCATAACAAAAGACACCTACATCATTCTCTACACTTAGGATATTCCAAGGGTTTAGGAGCTGTGAGCCAGGAAATGTGGATGCAGACCAAATATATATGAGAAATAATTTTGGTCGTCTGAATGACCAAATATATATATTTCTTATGACTGATAATATTGCTCCACTATTTTTAATACAAATGGCACCTGCCAAAAGCCCTCTCATCCTAGGCTGGGAACTGATAGTCAGTTAATCTTAAAAAGTTGGGTAAAATGCAGAACATATATACACACACAAACGGGCCCTGATTTACAGTAGTTTGACTTATAATTGTCCGACTTTAAGATCATATGAAACTGATAACGTATTCAGTAGAGACCGTACTTTGGATTCTGAATTTTGATCTTTTCCTAGGTTGGCAATATTCTTTTCAGTCCGATCCTCTTCCATGATGCTGGGAGTGGCAGCCGCAGCTCCCCGTCAGCCTTGTGATCACAAGGGTCAACAACCATTCTGCACCCAGACAGCCATTCTGCTTTGCACCGTCAGTACAGTATTCAGTACATTATATGAGGTACTCAACACTTTTTTTAAAAAGTAGGCTTTGTGTTAGATGATCCTGCCCAGCTGTAGGCTAGTGTAAGTGTTCTGAGAACGTTGAAGGTAGGCTGGGCTAAGCTGTGATGTTTGGTAGGTTAGGTGTATTGATGCATTTCGACTTAGGATATTTTCAACTTACAGTGGGTTTATCATAAATCAAGGAAGACCTGTATATATACATACATACATGCATACATACATATATGCTTATGTATTGTGTATATATACACAGAAGCCCATATATTAAATATTTTAAGTTAAAACATGTCAATGTAATTAATTCACCAGTCTTCTGGTGTGGATGTCGCCAAGGCCTTTTTTATTTTTTTTAATCATAGTTGTACTAATTAGAAACTTGTGTCTTTCATAATCCACACCCATATTGCATCATTTATGAGTTCCAGTTTGGATTTTTTAATTAAAGTTAGCCCCAGAACTCAGCAACGCAATCAGACTGTGCGTCATCTTGGATTTTTACATTTCTTCCAACGTCCTATAAATGTTACACTCACACCTATTTTGACAGCACATTTGGTTTTGTAAGCAATTCACCTTTATCAGACTTTCGAAAGCGTTCAACTGAGTTCTTGTAACAACAACTCTTTCTTTTTGCCTTTATGCTTTATTGGTTTATGTAATACTTATTTAATTTTGATAGCAACTGATGTGAAAAGGTTTGGGAACAAACACAGCTGTCTCTTGGGGTGCACAGGGCCCCAGTTGTGGGCACAGAAGAACAGGGGCTGGGGAGAGGCCACCAGCCACAAGCAGGCTGTGAGTGGTGGGCGACCCTCAGACCCACATGACTCCTGAGATGGCTAAGTGCGGTCCGCTAAGAGAATTTCTATCGTAGCATCCATCAAGGATAACGAGAAAGGCATTCATATTAGGAGAACCGCCAAAGAGGTCTCCCAAAGGGCGGCAGTAAGAAAGTTTAGGGGCCTCTGCCCCTGATTCCTTATTCCGCTGCCTAGATGGCCCCCAAAACCTCACTGAGCTGGAACAAGTGAGTAAGGTGAAACCAGTTCCAGTGCCACGATTAGGGGACAGGGTTTCTTGCTCAGCATCCCAGGCGCAGCAAGCCTGTCTCCCAGCTCCCAGCTTCCCTGCCTCCCACCCCGAGGTCCTAGGAAGAGCACTGTTTGGGAGGGGTTTCTCCCTCTGACCCTTCTTGAGCTCTTGTGGCTGGACTAATAATAAAATTGACCCAAGACAAACTAACAGGAGAGAAAGAAACAAATATGAATTCTTATGCAGGGAGGTCTCACAGAAACAGGACCTAAGAAGTGGCCAAAGGAGGCAGCTTCTATACTTTTTAGACAGAGAAACAAATTTGTGAGGAAATGACAGGACAAAGACACTTTGGCTTTGGTGCTTAATTAGTGAAGAATCTAAACAGAATGTGGGCGTGGGGTAGTCAATGAAATAAGCAACAAGGTTTGCTTATCCAGGCTTTCTGCCCAAACTCTCCCTCTCTGGAGTTTAGGGTGTCCTTCTACTTCCAGGTGCAGGGAGTAGACCTTTCATAGGAGAGATTTATTTCCTGCCTTCAGGGAGACAGAGACGAGGGTCAGAGTATCCCTCTTACATCAGCTCTTTCTTAAGTAACTTTAATTCAAAATAACCAGTATGCCATTGGTGCACATTTGGGGGCACATTTGGGGGCCCCCTGCCCTGGGCCCCGACAGCATCGACCAGACGTTCCGCGCAGTTGATGCTGAGCGGGGCGTCCCCGGCCTCCCTCTCCCTGGCTCTGCCCTCCTCTCTCCTCCTCCTCTCTCTTTTCAGGTTTCTCTCCAACACTGTTTGATACCAGCCCCACGCCAGCCATTGTTTCCCCAGATGAGGGTGGACACCAGCCTGAGGCTAAACCTCTGAACTGAATCAAGTCCCCCCACCGAAGTCAAAACGAAAGCTGCCAAAGATACACCAAGACACGTACCGGGCAAACCCCGCGGACGCACAGGAAACCAGGCTGTGCCTGCTGAGCTTGCCCGTCTCGCCCGCAGAAATCCCGGTGCTCAAAAAAAAAAAAAAAAAAAAAAAATCCTGGTGCTCAGAGCTGGAAGGACATCAGCCGGCATCTTGATGAACATCCTCCTTTCGCCCTTGAGGCCAGGTTCTGGAGCTGCCAGCGACTCACCGAGGCTGCCCGGGGCCCAGTAGGCCTTTTAGAGAAAGAAAGAAAACCGGTGAGAATAACAACATTCACTGTGTCTTGGCTTTTGTCATTCTTTCAACAGGTTGTAGGAGATGTGAAGTTTGAAAGAAGAGACCAGGATCCACTTACTTTCCTTAAATCGGGTAGAGAGATGAAGACTACTGTACCGTCTGGCGGGGGCTGCCACGAAGTCCCACAGGCTGGGGGGCTTCAAGAACAGAAGTTAATTTCCTCGCCGTTCTGGAGGCTGGAAGTCAGGTCAAGGTGTCGGCAGGGCTGGTTTCCTCTGAGGTCTCTCTCCTTGGCTTGTAGACGGCCGTCTTCTCTCAGTCTTCACACGGTCGTCCCTCTGTGTGTGTCTGTGTCCTAATCTCCTCTTCTTATAAAGACACCAGTCATCTTGGATTAGGACCTAATGACCTCATTTTAAAGGCCCTGCCTTCAAGTACAGGACCTCAGCATATGCATTTGGGGGGGAACCCAATTCATCGATAACAAATCCCTTGGGGATGGAATTAAAGGACACGACACTGGGCTTCCCTGGTGGCGCAGTGGTTGAGAGTCCGCCTGCCGATGCAGGGGACACGGGTTCGTGCCCCGGTCCTGGAGGATCCCGCATGCCGCGTAGCGGCTGGGCCCGTGAGCCGTGGCCGCTGAGCCTGCGCGTCCAGAGCCTGTGCTCCGTGACGGGAGAGGCCACAGCAGTGAGAGGCCCGCGTACCGCAAAAAAAAAAAAAGGACACGACACTGACAAAATGCCCCTCCTCACCCAACTCCACAGTGATGCAGAAAGGAGGCAGGTAACCTGCCTCATCGCACCTGAATAATAATAAAACCTACATTTTAAAGCAGACCGTCAGCCCCCCGTGGAAATAACATCCACTTCATGCTCCCCAGTCTGACTGAAGTCTGACCCTAGACTTCTCTTCTAGGCTTCAGGCCTTAGATGTCCTGCTTTGTACTGTACACCTCCATACGCCCGTCCCAGGGGCACCCAAGCCCACCTTCTCCCTATAGCTTCTCCTGTGTTCCCAACCTTGGGAGTGATACCACCATCAATCCAACTGTCTATCCCCAAACCTGGGAGTCCTCCTAGTCTCCCCAACCTCTCCTCCTGTAGTTCATCAGTCTCCACTGGACACTTAGCACATTGTGTGTCCTTGTCTGGTTACAATTGTATGTGTCACCTTCTGGTCTGTGATCCATGAGTTTTAGGGGCCATGGCTCCATTATCCCCACTGTATCCTCAGAGCCTGGGCTAATACTTGATAAATGTATGAATTAATGAAGAAGTGAATGTCGAGGAGGAATCCGGCCCCGAGACAGAATTGTTAAGTTACAAGAGAAGCGGCGTGTCGCCAGCCTGCCCTTTCTGCAGGGCTCTCTCCCGGCCCCCTGGGCTGCCACCTCCTGTCGGGGGCAGCAGCAGCTAGAGCTGATGAGTGCTCCTGGGACTGAATGTCTGGCAAGGTCCTACCTCTGTCAGTTTCTGGGACTCTACCCTTTATGTGCAGCCGGCCGAAGGGAATACTGTGAGGCGTTAGCATTAAGCACACAGACAGACACGCAGGAGGGCGCCTTGCTGGCTTGGGACGGGCCACCTCCCCTGCCTGCCCCACTGCAGAGCTACTAAGGCAACAGGGCACATGTCCGGGCTTCCTGGAATCAAAGAATGTGAGCACTGGAAGGTGGTGTAGACCTCAAGATTTCAACAATTACAGAGGAAACAGCATCCCTGTCATGAGGGATTCATGTGGCCTGAGGTGTGACCTGACCTTCAGGGTTGGAGTCCCCACGGGGGGGCACAACCTATCCCTGAGCCTGGGCCCACAAGCCACACACACGCCAGAGGGACTTTGTCTCTGTGTCTGCCCCGTATGCAGTCACTTGGCGAAGAGAGAAAACTGTAGTGAAAGCTGGACCGTGGTTAACTTGTGGTGTGTGGCGATGCCAGGGGAGCGGGGATTCTCAGTGAAAATGAGATTTCTGGAGAATGCCGAGAGCCCGTAGAGACATTTGGGTATCTGCCAGCTCAATTTATGAAATTCCATTCTTCCTCCTTAAAATGTCAAGCAATCAAAATGCTTAGACATCATCACGAGACCCTCCACCCAAGGGGAGAATCTCCCTGACACCTCCTCTGGTCGTCTGTGCCCCGGAATGGGACTCGGGGGTCCTCATTACAGAGCCCATACCTACAGGGCTGCCCTGGGCCCTGCACATTCCTCTGAACTCAGGTCCCACATGCAGAGTGAGTGGACCCTCCGAGGGGGTCACTCTGATGCTTCCATGTTGACATGAGGTTGTCTTGATTGGACCTGAAAAACAAACCATGGCAGTTCAACTTTTTTTGGACCAACTAGTGTTTAAAACAGACCCCTTTTACTCCTTCCTCCAAGTCTCATCTTGGACATGGGGCTCTGATGTGGTATAATAGGGGCTTAGAGCTGGAGAGGGGTCAGGGATGGGATGAGAGTCAAAGAAGAGTGTCTGGAAACAGGGGTGCTCAGAAATGGGTGGGTGTTATAAGTAGGATTTTGTCCCCCAAGATAAGATTAAGTCCTAACCCCCAGAACCTGTGAATATGACCTTAATTGGAAATAGGTGTAATCAAGTTAAGATGAGGTCATAAGGGTTGGCCTAATCCAAAATGACTAGCCATAAAAAGAAACGAAATTGAGTTATTTGTAGTGAGGTGGATGGACCTAGAGTCTGTCATACAGAGTGAAGTAAGTCAGAAAGAGAAAAACAAATACCATATGCTAACACATATATATGGAAGCTAAACAAAAAATGGTTCTGAAGAACCTAGGGGCAGGACAGGAATAAAGACGCAGACGTAGAGAATGGACTTGAGGACACGGGGAGGGGGAAGGGTAAGCTGGGATGAAGTGAGAGAGTGGCATGGACATATATACACTACGAAATGTAAAACAGATAGCTAGTGGGAAGCAGCCGCATAGCACAGGGAGATCAGGTCGGTGCTTTGTGACCGCCCAGAGGGGTGGGATAAGGAGGGTGGGAGGGAGACTCAAGAGGGAGGGGATATGGGGATATATGTATACATATAGCTGATTCACTTTGTGATACAGCAGAAACTAACACAACATTGTAAAGCAATTATACTTACTTTCAATAAAGATGTTGAAAAAAAAATGACTGGTGTCCTTAGGAAAAGAAGAAAATGCCTCATGAAGACGGAGGCACGTGGGGAGAGGACCATGTGGAGATGGAGGCGGAGATGGGGCGATGCTTTATAAGCCAAGGAACGCCAACAAATTGCCGGAAGCTGGTGGTGACCTGGAACAGCCTCCCTCACAGCCTCAGGAGGAACCAGCCCTCCCGACACCTTGATTTTGAACTTCTGGCCTCCAGAACTGCAAGAGAAGGTTTTTGTTGATGGTACATGGTACAAAGTACCGGTTGATGGTACTTTATTACAGCAGCCCCAGCAAACTCATACCGTGGGCGAGAGAGATGCTGGCGTCTCCAAGGACCCCTCAGGCCAGGTTTCTCAAGCCTGAGCTGCAGCAGGAGGGCTTGTTAGGACACTGAGCGCTGGGCCCCTCCCCCAGGCCAGCCGGTTCAGCAGGTCTGCCGCGTGGCCCAAGAATGTGCATTTCTAACAAGTCTCCAGGTGGTGGTGACACTGCTCTTCCAGGGACCACACTTGGAGAACCCCTGCTCTAGGGGCCTGGGTGTGGCCTGGGCATTGGGACCTTCTGGTCCCGGTAATGATGAGATGTCTATCCCTGCTGATATGAGTTGTACCAGCCCACTTGGCAAACTTCCGTAGCCACAGCCAGTTTTCATTTAAATGCTTTCTGTAGTTTTGAGTGGTTTACACAGGTGCTGGTTCGTGAAACAGCACCTCCACTACACACACACTGACCCCATGTGGTAGATGTCATAGTCCCTATTGTTACAGACAAGGAAAACGAGGCTCAGGCGTGGGTGTGAATCCTCAGCAGGACGCTTCTCCCTCCTGAGTCTCTGAGCTCGGGTGTCTGTGCTCTGAGCCCGGCTCTGGAACATCCCTGGCTGGTTCAGTCCTCAGAATTCAGATTTCCCTCTTTGTAAGTCGCACCCATCATCGCCTTGTCTGAATACAGAGCCATCACCCTCCTCCCGCGGCAGTGCTGGAAGCCGGCAGTGCACTGGGCCTCGGCTTTCCCCGACCCATTGTTGCTGCTTCCGGCCGGAGCTCACGATCTCGTCCTCTTTCCTGATCCTGTTTTGTTCCCAAATGCCCTCCGGATGTGACTTCCTCCTTTCTGTTTCCAGGTGCTCAGCACAAACCAGCCCCAAGCAGCTTTGGATGTGAGGAGCCTGGTGTGCAGCGAGGACAGGTGATGAGAAATGCTTGGGAGGATGGCCAAGAAGGATTTGTAATGTCCGGAGTCAGACAGGTCTGCAGCCCTGCTGGCCTGGCCGCTCTCCACGGAGGAAGCCCCTGGCTGTGAGGGCAGCAAACTGCAGGCTGGCCAGGCCCTCTCTTGCCACCTCCATGCCCTTTGATGAGGGCTGGGTTAGTGCAAACAGGGTGTGTGAGCTTTTCACCCCAGCCAGGTGTGGACATGAGCTGTGGGCTCCTGTGAGAGGTACTCAGGGTGCAGAGATGGGCCTTTCAGCTGAGGTCCTGCACCTTCAATCCACAGGCCCCAAGAGCAGACTTGCAAATTCTTCCAGCTTTTAAACACCATTCCTGCCCCAGCTGCAGGCAGGAAGCACCCTCCACCACGAGCACCACGTCCCCAGGATCGATGTTCAGTGCTGGGACCTGTCTGGCCACAGGGGCCACAGCTCCGTGTCTGTGGGTCACTCTGGAGCTGAGTGTCCTCCCTGCCCCGAGCCCAGCGGAGCCAGAGTCGGGGGCAGGATGGAAGAGAAGCGTGCCCAGAGCCTCGACGTGAGCCCCTGAGAGCCTCTCCTGGGACACAGCAAGCTCATCAGCTCAAACCAGCGAGGGCGGACTGAGCACCAGCTCCCGCCCCAGGAGTAACATGGACTGTGATGCGGGGGGCTGAGAGGAGGAGGCCGTGCCCCGGACGTCTCAGGAGCTGACAGTCTGGTGCCCCGTGAGACAGCCCCCTCTCAGGAGAGCCACCGTTAAGCTCTGCGCACGAGAGTCAAGTGCCCCAAACTTGGAACTTGGGAGGTGGAAGCAGCTGATCATCTGGAGGAGAAGGAGGCCACTGTTGGTCAGGGACCAGGGACGACCTCAGGGGGGACCCGTCTGGAGCCAGAGCTTTGGGATAGGGGGCAAGGGGGCGCCGCGGAGGCTGTGAGCATGTTGCTTTGGGCCCGTGCCACAGAGACAGACGTCACGCTGGCCCTGGTGCTCCCCGCACATTGGCAGGGAAACGCGTGTTTTATTTTACAGAACTCAAAATCGCCCAAGTGGAAACGCTCTGTGCCTTGTTTTAAACTCAAGAAAGCGCCGGAAAGGTTTGTTTTGACCAAATGGAAACAACACTCCCATGGACAAGCACTTTCTGACACACACAAAACAAATGAAAAGCTCTTGCCCACTTTCCTGACTTTCTCCCCCAGCGATGTCCCCAGTCACACATGTCATAAGGGGCTTGGGACCAGATTCAGACTCTTCCTACAAAAGTGCACAACGCCCAGTCCCTCACCCCACTCCCCCAACGCCAGAGGCGGCTGGGCCAATAACTTGGAGTCAAGTGCATCCTCCCCATGTTTTCTGACTTTCTCAGGAGAACCTTGGCGTTTTTGTAAACGTTAGCGCCAAGCTTTTAGAAATTTTGTGTGGTTTTTTTTGGGCGGGGGAGTATTTTTACTCTTTACAACAACTTGCCACCCCAATTCGGAAACCTCGTCTAAATTGTGGATCTAGTACTCAGCCAATGATTCTTTCGGTCGTGACTGCATTTGCTGTGAAAATACTCTTTTCCTGGAAGAAACCGCACACCCTTCAGAGGCCAAGGCCGCAGTAGCGTTTATTAGGATACATCAGAGGTAGGTTCACCGTAAAGCTAATGAGCGCAAGCTTCAGGGCTCCTCACTTACCATCCAAGACCTTGTACCTAATTTTGCATCTATTGTTTTGTATTCTTTTTCTTAAAGAACCCACACCCGCTCAAATTGTATAAGCTTTGGGGCCCCAACCCTGGACCCCTAGCCCCAGATGCAGTCTTAAAGCCCATGACCTATTAGACCTCATTCTCCTCTAAGGGCAAGGAGCCCCCAGTCTGGTTGATATTTTGTGCTTCTGAGGAACTTTTTCCCGGAGCGGGGGAGCGGAGGATGCTGATGCTTTGAGCTTCCAAAGGCTGAGGAGCCATTTCCTGTAACGCGTAGATGCGAGGAAGTAAATGACGGGGTCGATGCTGCAGTTCAAGTTCATGAGGCACACGGTGAGCTGAAGGCACAGTGTGAAAGCCCTCTGCTCGGGGCAGGCTGGCTGGTGGAGCACCTTTCTCACCATGAACTGGATGACAGTGAAGTGGTAGGGGATGAAGCACACAAGCACGGCCACCAGCACCACCAGGGTGAGCAGGCAGGCCCTGCGGTGGTGCCCCTTCCTGCCTGTCAGAGGGTTGTCCCGGGCCGTCCTGCACAGCTTCATGGTGATCCTCACGTAGCGGAAGAAAATGATGCCCACCGGCCCGCAGAAGCTCAGAGCGAAGATCACTAGGACCACGACGGGCAGCGTGAGCACTGGCTGGACGCTGTCATACTCCACGCAGGTCAGCCTGCCGGCCACGAGCTTGGTCATGGAGAGCAGGAGCAGGGGCGCCGTCTGCAGAGACGCCAGGACCCACACAGCCACACAGGTGAGCCTGGCCGGCCGGGGTCCGTGGAGCCGGAGACACTGGTGGGTGCGGACCACAGCCACGTAACGGTCCACGCTCACGCATGCCATCAGGTAGATCCCTGAATAAGTGTTCACGTAGAATATGAAGGCCGTCAGCCTACAGAGCCCTTCACCGAAAGGCCAGCTGAAGTCCAGCACGTAGTAGGCGATCTTTCCGGGCAGGGCCAGGGTGAACAGGAGGTCGGACACTGCCAGGTGGACCAGGTAGACGTTTGTTGAGTTGATCTTCTTGCCCTTTTGATAAGCAAGGCGAAGGGCAAGGATGTTTCCCAGGGTGCCGAAGACCAAGAGGGCTGTGTAGAACAAAGAGAGCATCACGCTGGCCACCCGGGGTGGGTGGTGAGGGAGGCAGGAGTCGGCGTGGTGGACGAGGCTGTCTGGGTCAGCCGTGCAGGAAGCCATGTCATAGAGGTCCTTGGGGAGACAAAACATTAAAATGTAGTATTGAATCTGTGGGGTTACGCCTCTATCGAGTGATACTTAATAATTCGCTGAAGCCACATGCCCATGGAAAGCGTATATCTTTATTGTTTAATTTTATTGGATTATAGTTGATTTACAATGTTGTGTTAGCTTCAGGTGTGCAGCAAAGTGATTCAGTTACATATACATGTACATATATTCATTCTTTTTTAGATTCTTTTCTCATATAGGGTATCACAGATTGAGTTCCCTGTGCTTTACAGTAGGCCCTGTTGGTTATGTCTTATATATAGTAGTGTGTGTATGTTCACCCCAGGCTCCTGATTTATCCCTTCCCCCAGTGTTTCCCCTTTGGTAACCATCAGTTTGTTTTCAATATCTGTCAGTCTGTTTCTGTTTTGTAAATGGATAAAGAAGATGTGGTACATACAAGCCTACCTCTTTTTAAGTAAATTTATGTGCAAGTGTGACATACCGTTCCACTCACTGTTGCTATGTAACAAATTACCCCCAGAATTTAGCAACTTAAAACACTTTATTATTTTCACGGTCAGGTTTTGAACAGGACACAGTGAGATTGGCTTTTCTCTGCTCCCCACTGTTGGGAGCCTCAGCTGGGAAGAATCGACAGCTGAGGGTTACTCAGTGGCAGGGGCTGGGACCATCTGGAGGTGACTTTACTCAAATGACGCTGACTTTTGGCCAAAGCCTCAACTGGACTGTCAGCTACAGCACCTGCACAAGGGTTCCTCGTGAGGCGGGGGCTTCCTCGCAACATGGTGGCCTGCAAGTACCTCAGTTTCTTACACAGTAGGTTGAGGCTCCAAAAGAAAGTGTCCCGGAAAAAAAAAAAAAGAAAGTGTCCCGGAAACTAGGTAGAATCTCCGTCTATTAACCATGTCTTTTATTTTCTATATTCTAGTGCTCTGACATCTTGGGGCCTGGCTGACCCTGGCGGGGCTGCCCTTCCCTGGGTTAACCAGTCCCTTGAGTGTACTTTTCAAATGCAAACCAACCACTCCCACCATCTGCCCTAATCAACCCAGGGCCAGGTACCAGGGGCAGCCCCTGTGTCCCAGAGCCCCCTGAGATGATTCAAACAATCCTAAGCCTGCTGACCCTGCCTTGCCTGTTCCCTTCCACCGAAACCACAGTAAAGGCTCTTGCCCACATTTCTGCTCCTCTGGCTCTGTCTCCTGACCAACCCCAGCTCTCCCCCTGTGGCCCCCCGTGATGTGGCATGGCCCCTCTTCTTGGGGTCTGTAAGTAACAAGCTCTCTTTTTCAACAGCAATCATCCCCTGATCTGTTGGCCTTACTGACCCTCAGATTTTCTATGAACACACTGTACTCAAAAACACCGCATCAGCTTTTCTAAGCTGGCCTGGGAACTGTGGTATCATCATGTCCGCCTTCTGCTGTTACAAGTGAGTCACAAGCCCACCCATAATCAAGAAGAGGAGACATAGCTCCCATCTCTCAACAGGAGGAAGGTCAAAGAATTTGCAGCCATTTACAAATCACAACACACATGCAAAAATGTGCACAAATCGTAAAAGTAGAGCTTGACGACTTTCATAAAGTGAACACGCCTGTGTGATTAGCCCCCAGATTCGGAGACACCTCACCAGCACCCCCAGGAGTTCTCCTTTGCCCCCCCCAGTCTCTACCTCCACTCAAGGGTAATCAATATCCTAACTTCTAAAATCACAACTCAGTGTGCCCGCTTCTGAACTTTAAGTAAATGAAATCATACGCCACGGGTATGTGTATTCTCACCCACAGAGCTTCTTTGGGTCAGCATTAGTTTGTGAGATTCACCCGTGCTGTAGTGTAGTTGTGCTGTGGTGTAGTTGTGCTGTGGTGTAGTTGTGCTGTAGTGTAGTTGTGGTGTGGTGTAGTTGTGCTGTGGTGTAGTTGTGCTGTGGTGTAGTTGTGTGGTGTAGTTGTGCTGTGGTGTAGTTGTGCTGTGGTGTAGTTGTGTGGTGTAGTTGTGCTGTGGTGTAGTTGTGTGGTGTAGTTGTGGTTTGTTCCTTCTCATTGCTGTATGATAGTCCACTGTGTGTATGCATCACCACCTATTTACATCCATCCTACTGTTGGTGAACATTTCTGTTATATCAAGTTCAGCTATGCATGTTCTTTCACATGTCTTTTATGACACATAAATATCTATTTTGCTGAGTACTGTACATAGCTAGGAGTGGGGCTGGTGAATCACAGGTTCTGCACGTTTCGTTTTAGTAGGTCCTGGCCATCACTTTCCCAAAGCAGCCACTCTGCGTACTCCCAACAGTGTATGGGATTCCCATGGCACCTCATCCTCACCAGTCCTGGGCATGGTCAGTCTTTTTCAGGTGAACCAGTCTGGTGGGTGTGCAGGGGTATCTTCTTGTGGTTTCAATTGGCATTTGCCTAATGACTACTGACAGTGAGCACCTTTTCACAGGTTTACTGGCCATTTATATATCTTCTTTTTTTTTTAACATGTTAGACATTATTACTACTATGATTACTGTTCTATTACTACTACCACTACTGCTATCATTATCTTTTTCTTATTATTTTTAAAAACTTTTATTGGAGTATGGTTGCTTTACAATGTTGTGTTAGTTTCTGCTGTACAGCAAAGTGAATCAGTTATACGTATACATATATCCCCTCTTTTTTGGATTTCCTTCCCATTTAGGTCACCACAGAGCGCTGAGTGGAGTTCCCTGTGCTATACAGCAGGTTCTCATTAGTTATCTATTTTATACATAGTAGAGTATATACGTCAATCCCAATCTCCCAACACATCCCACCCCCACTTCCCCCCTTGGTATCCATAAGTTTGTTCTCTACATCTGTGTTTCTATTTCTGTTTTGCAGATAAGTTCATCCGTACCATTTTTCTAGATTCCAGATGTGGAGAAAAGGGAGCCCTCCTACACTGTTGATGGGAATGTAAATTGGTGCAGCCGCTATGGAGAACGGTATGGAGGTTCCTCAAAAAACTAAAAAGAGAGCTACCATATGACCCAGCAACCCCACTACTGGGCATATATGTGGAGAAAACCAATGCTCTCTGTGCAGCAGGTGGAGGCTGAGTGACTGTCCCTGTGAGGCACACGTGAGCACTGTGGTTGCAGAGGGTGTGCAGTTTACCCAAGGGCCACAATAGCTCACGGGACCAGAGATCCAGGTGGAGGTGCTGAACTTCTGCGGTCACGTGCTGGCTTGAAGGGCACCAGCTCCGTGAGCCCCAAAACCTCACTTGAGTCAGGACACAACTGTTCCCTCCTTTACCGATTTGGGGCTATAGCTAGTAGGGATCCTCCTGTAGATTATGCCTCATTGCAACCTATGCATATAGAGAGCTCTGTCTAGTCTCTACAGGAGGAGAAGGGGCCTCCATTCAAATGGAGAGTAAGAAAAGTCCATCTGAACAGTAGAGAGAGGAACACTGAAAAGTCCTTTGAACCTCAGGATGGTGGATGGATGGATGGATAGAGGGAGATGATATAGTGAGGATGATAGATAGATAGATGGTTAGATAGGTGGGTAGGTAAATAGATGGTAGATAGATAATAGATTAGATAGATATAGAGATGGTGACTAGACAGAAAGATAGAGATAGATGAATAGACAGCTAGATAGAGATAGGTAGTTACGCTCTCCCAGGGGTCCTGCCAGCTCTGAATCCGGAGGGAAGGCTCTTCTTATTCATCCCTTCACTGAACAATCCGGTCCTCAGGTCGCACTGAGGTGGGAGCTGAGGGGATGGGCTCTGTGCCCCCAGCAGGGCGAGGAGGGTGTCTCAAGGGGCCAGTTTAGCTCAGGAGGGTCTCAGCCACAGGTCGACTCAGCCGCTGGAATCACTGGCAATCAGTCACAGAGCAGTGGTCTGATGCCTGTTGGAACTTTCTGTGTCCCTTTTCCTATCTGTTCAGGACTCACTGGGCACAGGGGTGGGACTGGCTCCTAAGGAAACACCACCCTGAGCGAGTGTCCCCTGCTTCCTGACTTTCCTGGGCCTCTTCCCCAGGGCAAACCACACGCCGGCCCGCAGCGCAGGGCGCCGGGTACACCGCACAGCCCCAAGGCCCCACCAAGCGCCACTTCCTCCCCGAAACCTCCGGTCTCTGCAGCAGCCCCCGCACCTGGTGCTTGAGCATCTGAGGGCAACTCACAGGTACCTGCTCCCCGTGACTCACCCCTCAGTGCCTTAGCAACCTCCGTAACCCCGTGCCCCTCGGGCCTCTCCGAATCTTCTTCCTGTTTTGGTATTTGGCACAAAACAAGCTGTCTGGATGGTGGGTGATGCTGGGAGCCCCGTGGTCCCCCTTCCCAGGGCACCCACGGAGAAGTCACATCCACAGCCCGAAGAGGGGCAGGCGGGTGCTGTCACATATGTGAGTCCGGGGAGATCAGACCCAAATGAGGAGCCGTCGAGAGAGGGGCCCTGATGCCTCAGACCCACCGCTCTGGCCTTCCTGCTTGTCGATGCGGGTGCAGACCTCCGCGTGAGCGTCCCTTCCCCAGCAGGAGCACTGACTGCCCAGTGGCTGACCGCTTGGTTGCTCTGTGCACCGTGGGCTCTGGCCCACACCTGCTGAAGGTGTGCTCCTTGGCCCCTTTCTGCCCC
>NW_020171825.1:1591545-1600192 GCF_003031525.2 Neophocaena asiaeorientalis asiaeorientalis | reverse complement strand
GCAAAGTTTCCCATCTCTCCAACTCCATCCCATCTGCTCTTAGGAAATGACCCACTGTTGGTTTGTAGGGGAGCAGAATCTGCCACCCCAAAATACACGTGTTTGGCCTAAGGATTCTTTTAAGCTGGTTATTTTTAAGAAGGCACAGGCACAGAAGAAGCTCTGAAAGCCAAGTAGAAGTTGCCCTTTGTAAAAGACACTTATATTTGTAAGAGTGTCTCCCTTGTCGTACCAAAAAGAGGGGTAATGACTCAATCTGTAGAAACTCTAGTCAATGCAGAAGGCAAGGACTTAAATCTGCAGAGCTACCTTACCCTTGTTTACTGTGCTTTTCTCACTCGCCTCTCATCTCTAGCTCCCCCACTCCTAACATCTTCTGTTGTCTTCAGCTGAGGAAGGCATTTAAGGTGATGGTTTCGCCCATTTTGGCGAGTTACTCAGTTTTCCTGGGTCTCTCCCAGGTATACACGTTATTCAGCTTTTGTTTGTTTTTCTCCTGTTAATCTGTCTCTTGTCAATTTCGTGATGAGGCCAGCCAAAGAAGCCAGAAGGGAAGAAGGGACATGTCCCCTCCCCTACAGTCTTTTACGTCTTAATGTGAAGCTACTGACACATTTCCCACTCACAAGAGTATGTGCCTTTTGAGACTCACCCAGCTGTGACTGTGGAGGGCCAGGTGTGCCCCTGTTAGGGGTTATCAATTAGGTCAGCCATGTAGGGAAGAATGATCCAGAGAGCTTCCAGAAGGTTCTAAGTGTCTGCACACCAGGGTGTGATCCAGTGAAAGCAGCCCAGTTCTGTCAGCCGGTTTTGCTCCATGACATGAGACTGACACTGACCTTTGGTCCTCCTGGCCTGACGTGTCCTTCCGCCCGGTCAGGCATGGCAGGGGTCCTGGCTGGTGGCTGGGGTCGATAGGGATGCTCTACCTGTTCCCAACAGAAGCAGAAAGAGAGGGTGTGTGAAGAGCAGAACAATCTCTCTGAGCCCCAGCAAGGCACATCCTTCCTGCGGTGCCTGGAAAGACTCACCTCTGGTCGACTTACCTCACTCACCCAGGGTGACGCCAGGGAGCCGGGCGGAGTCTCGTGCAGCGGCCAGCTGCCTTCCCAGGGGGCCCTGGAGCATCGAAGGCGCCCCGAGCACTCTCCCCTCTGCAGGAATTGAATCAGTGCACCGCAATAGCCTCCACACTCTTCTTCCCTTCACCCACCCCTGCTGGAAAAGAAAAAAAAAGAAAAGAAAGAAAGAAAGGGGAAAAAAAACCACCCAGGGTATCAGCCAAGTTGATCTTCCTGCCACAGGACAAGCTCACTCAGA
Organism: Neophocaena asiaeorientalis asiaeorientalis; assembly: GCF_003031525.2. Taxonomy (NCBI): domain Eukaryota; kingdom Metazoa; phylum Chordata; class Mammalia; order Artiodactyla; family Phocoenidae; genus Neophocaena; species Neophocaena asiaeorientalis. The sequence goes on along the minus strand of NW_020171825.1, from coordinate 1,598,872 downwards.
CACATGGCCTCCCACACAGGCCTGTCTCCCACACCTCCCGAGAAGGAGGGAGTGGGGGGATGTTGCTCTAGGAAGCGGTTTCCCTTCTGTTCCATTTCTTTGCCCCCCACAGGCAGGGATTTAGGCCATAGATGTTACTCCCAAACCACCAGAGTCAGGAACTTCAAAAGCAGCCAGCATTCTCTCCCCCCCCCTCCCCCCATGAGGGGGTGATGAGCGAAGTAAAGCAAGAAGTGCCGTCTGGGGACACTGCCAAGCTCAGGCTGGGGTTAGGGAAGCGAGGGGAGACTCGGCCTGGCTCGGGATTCCCTGGGTTTGTGATCCAGGCGAGGTGCTCTAACGGAGCCTGAAAGCTCACATGCAGCTCTGATGGGCCACACTCCCAAGGGCTGCACTTGGCAGTGGCTGGACGGCAGATGAAACCAGGGTGTTCCCTAGCCACCCCTTCTCCCCGCGCCCCCCTCGTTTCCCTACCACACAGCTGGTGAATCAATGAGGCATCAGACCCACCCCCGGATCAGGGCTGTAACGCTGCCAAGTTGCCGCCCCAGGGATGTGCGCGTGAGCTTCTTTCTGAGCGTTCTCTGCATGTGGAAGGAAGGCGCTTCAGTCAGCAGCCGGCTCTCCAGCCCGGCCTTGGACCCCAGCCCCACCCCCGAGCTCTGTGTCTCTGGCGTGACATCCCTCACGCCTCGGTTCCCCGCCACCCCTCCCCTGTCTAGAATTTGGGTCAACACGCCCCCCTAACTGACCTCCCACTGACGAAGGCCATGGGACCCCATTTTTCCCTCGTGTAGATTGGTCCCTAAAAGATGTCCCCCAAAGCTCCAGATCAGTTGGAGAGAAGTTTGGTAAAGAAGCCCTGTCTTACCTGCACCTTTTACCATAAACTTCCCTACCACGGCCCAGAAGGAAGAGCTAATGCAGTTTCCAGAGGTGCCTGACTTACACACAGATGGCAAACCCCAGGAGAACCTTCCTTCGTGTCCTCAAGACATTTAAGGCTCTCCCACTAAAAGGGCAGACTAGCAGGCCTACGAAGGGCAACAAACTGTGGAATACCCTCACCCCAGACTGTTCACTCATGGGTCGTTCAACAAGCATTTACTGAGCACCAGCTTCGAGCCAGGAACACGTACGTACCTGTGTGTGCTGGGAGGGGAAACTTTTCCTCTGCCCTCCTGGGTTTAGTGGCTACAGTTGTGTCAGTTAATTGGACAAGAGACTAACGAACAGGATGAACAAACAGGAGAAAGGCGCACACATTTTATCTGACGTTAACAATTTTACTCTGACTTGGCCCGGGAGGCTTCACAGAAAAGAAGTGAGGAACCAAAGTGGATAGGAATAAGTCTATACAGCATTTTAACAAAGAGCAGTAGGGCTTCCCTGGGCACAGTGGTTAAGAATCCACCTGCCAGTGCCGGGGACACAGGTTCGATCCCTGGTCCAGGAAGACCCCACATGACCCAGAGCAACTAAGCCCGTGTGCCACAATTACTGAGCCCACGAGCCACAACTACTGAGCCCGCATGCCACAAATAGTAAAGCCCGTGCACCTAGAGCCCGTGCTCCACAACAAGAGAAGCCACCACAACGAGAAGCCCACACACTGCAACGAAGAGTAGCCCCCGCTCGCCACAACTAGAGAAAGCCCGCGTGCAGCAAGGAAGACCCAACGCAGCCATAAATAAATAAATAAATAATTCGTAAAAAAAAAAACAAAACAAAGAGCGGTAAGTGGTGGAAACTAACAAGAGAGAGGAAAGCAGGGAGGGGGTGTGGGGATGCTGTAATAGATGGGGAAAGGAGTAGAAGATTGAGGGCTGTCTAGTAAGGTTTATCATGCACCTTCCTCTCTTGGCTCTGGGCTAAGAGTCTAGAGTCCTCTCACATGATTAAGAGTTGCTGTCTTCCTGGTAAGGAGGGTGAAATGCCTTTACAAATGGAAATTTCTATCCTGCTTTTAGCCAAATAGGAAGAAGGCAGAGATATTTTTTCCTTCTCTTTCTGCTATTTTTCTTAGTTGCCTTCAGCTCAAAATAATCCTTGTGCCAAAGAGGCACATGTGGGTGGCATATTCTGGTCCCCTTCGTGTGTACACATGACTGAAAAGTACATGGTGGGCTCTCCTTGTGTTCATAGAAACACATCGCTCAGTCCCCTAGCACGTGCTTGGCCTGGAACCCAGCGGATCCCTTACAAAGTTACCATCTCTCCTGCCCTTTTATGATCTTGTCCAGTGTAAGTAGCAGCCCTCACTGGCCGCCATCCTGTGCTTACCACCTGTACTATGCATGGGATTTCATGCTCTCAGGGGCTGTTCTCCAGTCATTTCTTGGGCAGGGGTGTTTCATTTCAACCAGCTGTTGAGTTCCTCAGCGGTAGGAAGTGCAGCGGCTCTTTTATCTACAGGGGCTGCTACAGTGGAAGGTGTGGGAGACATCGCCTAGTCCCTGGGAGGCCAGGATTCAGGAGGCCTGTGAACCTGGGTGGGAGAACAATTACCTCTTTATTTTCACTAGGCTCTAACTGCAACCTGGCAGCCTAGGCCCTGGCAGCCGGTCACAGTGGAATGAAATGTACCTGTGACTCTGTCACTGACAGAAATCATGACTCTCTTCATAGCCCATTACAGGTGATTCAAGTACCTTGAAATATGTTTGCACATCACTGCTTTGAGATTACAGTTGTTATTACTTAATAATCCTATGGAAGGAACATCATATTAGAAATCTGGTTTTTAACATTTGGATAACATGAGCAGTTTTTTGTCATCTTATGTACTTTACTTCATACATTTTAAACCATCACCCTGAGGAAGGTCCTTAGTTTCACCTGAAGGGTCCATGGCACAAGAAAAGGTAGAGAACCCTTGATCTAGTCTGACATTTTTGTCTTCCAAGTAGAGAAACTGACACATGGGATTTTTTTTCCCCAAGCCTCCTGGCTTTCTCCAGCGAGACGGGACCAGAACCCTCAGCTCCTGGTTCCTTTTCAGGGCTCCCCTCACAATGCAGAGCCCTTTAATCCCTACACCCACCTCCTCTCAGCCCCAAACACATGATGACTCAGCAAATACTGTCCCCCAAAGGCTAGGATTTGGACCTATGGTACGACTCCCTGACCCACTGACTGTCCTGATTCCTTCTCAAGGTGGCTTGACAACTTCCTTCCTTGTAATCTATAATATTTGTCATCTTCCACCTGGCCCAGAAAATCAATAGCAATGACAGTACTAGTAGTGGCACCCTTGATTGAGGACTTACTCTCTGTCGCTCTTAACTATTATATATTTATTTATACCTCAGTTCATCGACAAAGAAGCACTATTAGTCCCATTTTACAGATGAGGAAAATGAGGCTCAGAGAAGTTAAGTGATTTGTCTAAGGCCACACAGCCAATTTCATCAAAGATCCAGGTGCTTCTTCTGATAGGTTCAATTTCAAGGAGGCTGCAGCTGGGGCTGGAGGTTAAGGAGGTGGCCAAGGGATAGTATCACCCAGATATGAAGGACACAAAGGACTCGGTGCTGCTGTTTCTGGGGCGGGTGGAGCCACTGCAGCTGTGGCTGGTGATGTCTGAGCTTGGCGACCGCCGTGGGTGTTACCCTTAAAGCAGCTTTACAGGGCATTGATTTCTGATGTGATCTGTGCCTGCCCAAGGGAAGCACGGGTGCACCCCTATCTCATCTCTGTGGTTTGCTCGTCTCTGTTCCATAAGCATCTTCAGCCCCAAGCATAAGCAGAGAGGCACCACGTGGCTTAGTTCTGGGTACAGCCACTGCTGGGGGAGGGGAGCGGGGGGTCTGTAAAACTAATGCCTTTTATCCTTTTTTTTTTTTTTTTTTTTTGTGGTCCGTGGGCCTCTTACTGTTGTGGCCTCTCCCGTTGCGGAGCACAGGCTCCGGACGCATAGGCTCAGCGGCCATGGCTCACGGGCCCAGCCGCTCCGCGGCTTGTGGGATCCTCCCGGACCGGGTCACGAACCCGCGTCCCCTGCATCGGCAGGCGAACTCCCAACCACTGCGCCCCCAGGGAAGCCCCTTTTTTTTTTTTTTAATGATGGAGGAGGAGAAGGATTGGGGGTGGTTACAGATGTATTTGTTTCTTCCTCCTTTTTAAAATCCATTTAATCCTTGATAGACTTCTAGACACTTGAGTAACCTATTTATTCCCTCAGGTGGAGTGAATGTCTACATTATGCTGAACTTCCAGAACCAGCTAGAGATACAACAGCGACAGAGTCCTTCCTTCTGGTGAAGTGGACAGATGAGCAGGCAGGCAACCTCTATGGAGAGACAGACGCAGCTGAGAGAGTGAGTTCAGGGCACTAAGGGACCACCCGAGGGGATGCTTGTCCTGGTCCCGAGTAGTCAGGGAGGTTTCCCAGAGATGAATGGTGAGGATGTGGAAGAAAACTTTCCTCTGCCTTTCTAGGTTCTTCTGGCTGGTCTAAGAATTAAATTGACATGAGACAGATTAACAGGAGAAAATCACATTTAGTTTCATATATACAGGAACCCCGCATACAGGAGAAGGTCAGAGACCCACACATACATGAGAGGGTCAGAGACAGAAAGGTAAGATGAGGTCTGTACGCCATCCTGAGCTGAGGAATGCCATCAGGACCTGGGGTTTCCAAGGACGGGAGGGTCATTCATGTGGGGATAAGAAGAAGAGCAGATGTTAGGTAATTAGATGCGCTTTCCCTGACATACAGATAGGGCCACTTTGGTAAAAGGTAACTCTGGTAACAACTCTTTTTCTGGGAAAAATCCACAATTGAAATTCTTCTAGGTAGTTAGGGGAGGGGCAGTAATTTCTCTAGAACCCGCCGGGTATCGATTGCCTTTAGCTCAAAATAATCCTCATGCAAAAGTGACACATTTTGGGGCGGGGGGTTCATTATGAACCCCTACGAAATGCACCCATGTACTAGCAACTACATAAAAAGCCCAGAAGAGTCTGTGCACCCCAGCAGCCCCATCCAGTCACTGCCTCCCAAGGTTACTATGTTAGTGATGATACTAGATTATTTTTGCCTGGTTTTGAACTTGATATAAATGGAATCACACGGAACGTGTTCTTCCAGCTCTGGCTTCTTTTGCTCAACAGTATTTTGGTGCAACTCATCCACACTGTTAATAGCTGTAGTTCATTCACTCCCGTTGCTGTCTTTATTCCTTTGCTGGGATAGATCAGTACTTATTTATTCATTTTCCTGCTGGTGAACATCTGAGTTGTATCCAGCTGAGGCTGTTACAAATAGTGTGCTACAGACATTCCTGAGCACATCTCTGGGGGGACATATGCACTCATTTCCTTTGGGGTATGCCCAGGGCAGAATTTCTGGGCCACAGAGTATGCATGGGTGCAGTTTTAGTTGATGCCATACTTAGTTGATATTTAAAAGAGAAAAAGAGAGGAAGGGAGAAAACATTTTTAATTATCTGAAAAAAAAATTAAGCTTAATGAACGTTTTATCAAAGAGGCACTTTTCCTCTGTGATTGCACAATTAGATTTTAAAAATAATAATTGGAGGAGAAGTCAGGGATTGTGTAGTCCAATATTTTTCAGCCATTGTAAAATTCACAATGGGTTTTTCAATTTTTTTATTATGGTAAATATACATAACATAAAATTTACTATTTTAACCATTTATAGTAAGTTTTGAAATTTTAGTTGGTCATGATCAAAATTTTTTTTTAAATGGAACAGAATTTAAAAAACCGTCACAATAAACATAAATACTATTGAATATTTCATGGGACTTTTGTTATGGGTGTGTGTGCTCTGGGTCAAAAAAGCTTGTAAAACACGGGTCTAGTCCAACTTTTAAATTTACAGAGTGGAAGGTACACTCAGAGATGTAAGTGATGTTTCTAAACACAGCTTGAACTAGACCATGACATCCTGGCTTCCAGTTCAGTGTACTTTCCAACTTCCATCTCACCACCTGAGATCACTGCCGCTGATCTTGTCAAAGTTACAGGCTAGATGGGGCTGTGTGTTTGTGGCCCCGTACTTTACCCACGAGAAAGGATGTCAAGTCCCCTGACCCTTGAGTTGGTCCCCAGGAGGCTGCCAGAGCCAGGACCCAACAACCAGCACCTTCTGAACCATTAAAACTCGGGGCACCCATTTGACCCTTTCTACTTTAGGGTCAACCAGGAATAGTACAAACCTAGAAACTTGAAGAGTGGGGAGAGGACCTGCGGTTTGACATTTTTCAGAATTTTTTTTCTCTTCTGTGTGTGTTTCAAGGACACCTTTCAAGTGCAGAGATCTGGAGAGGAAGCGCTATAAATAGAAGGGGCCTCGAGGTGGGGGGGAGGGGAAGGGAGGGCTGGGGGAGGAGGAAGTGCGTCCCCAAATCTAGGGCCCTGGCAGGGCTTTTCAGAGTGCTCTTCCTCACCATCAAAACCAGGGCTGGCGCCAAGTGCGCTGGCCTGGGTCCCCCACGTTCCAGCTCCAGCCAATCCCCACCACCACGTCCACCAAGACAGCCCCTGGGAGGAAAGGGATCCATCTCACCTCGGACCTAAGTTCCCGGGGCCACTCGGCTCAAAAGGGCTCCCACATCATTCGCCCCTCTCCCATCAGCGGTGTTATAACATCACTTGGGTGTGTCTCACCCTAGTCAAACCTCAGCAGTGCCTTCCCAAGGTCTTAGAATAAACCCCGCCCCCAGCCCACTGACGGCAGATTCATCATTTTTGACCAGGTAGACGCAGCAGGAGGGGAGAGGGTGGAGAGCAGGTGACGTGAGGCTGTATTTGCACGGCATCCCCTGTTTTTCCGGGGAGTGTATCTCTCCTCGGGGGCCTGGCTTTGGTGGGAAGAGGCGGAAAGGCCGTGGAGGTTGTTGGGGGAGGGGCTAGATTCCCCCTCCCCCCCAATCACTGACCGCCTTTCACTCCTCCCAGGTGCACCTCCTCACCCAGGGCCTTCTCTCTGCTCCTCACCTGGAGCTCCTCTCAGCCTTTCAGCCTCCACCTCAGTATCACCTTGTTGGGCCAAGTGCTCTTCAAGGACCCTCTAAATTAGAACCTCTTGTTGCCCAATGGGCCCTTCCTTCCAACACCTTATGTGTGTGTCAGCGTTTGATTTGTGTGATTATTAGGTTAATATCTCCCCCAACAAACTGTGAACTCTGAAGACAGGTCCAGGTTGGCTTTGCTCACTGCTGTATGCCCACCTCCTAGCTCAGTGTCTGCACAGGAGATGGTGCCCAATACAATACAGGTGGGAAGAGGGAGGGTGGAGGGAGGGGAGGAGGTAGGAGAGATGGGAGGGGAAGGGGAAGGAGAGGAGAGCAGAGGG
>NW_020171825.1:1547435-1591183 GCF_003031525.2 Neophocaena asiaeorientalis asiaeorientalis | reverse complement strand
GGAGGGGAGGGGGAGGCAGAGGGGACCAGTTATCATTAAGAACTGAGCAGCTCTCTCCCTCTGTCACTCCCTGAACACGGGTTTACAGTTTCCCCTGTTCTAACCAGTCAGCGCGGGAGCCAGTGAGTGGTGTGTCCTCAGGTTCCCGCTGCCCTCGGAGAACAAGCCTCACGGGCTTCACAGGGGCACCTGACACTCCGCCAGAGGCCAGTCGGGCAGCTGTGCGGACCTGGTGGAGATGCAGAGCCCGCCGCCCTCGGCGGGAGCCCTGTCAAAGGTTAGAGGTTAGGAGAGGACCTCCGCCAAGGTGACTGGGCATAGAGAGAGACCCCAGGGCGCAGTGTAAAAGGGTGGGTGGGTCCAGTGAGACCTAGGGCTTTGGTTTGGCTGAGAGGGGTGTGTGATTTGGGAGCCAAGGCTGAGCTGTTTGAGATGCTAAACTGCACCCTCCCCCAAAGCAGCCATGGAACCCCAGCTGTCTAACATTCTCCAAGAACATCCATTTGAAAGAGGGCTTAATTCTACTCAGTCTGGTGCGCTCTACGGAAGTATGATCCGTATACCGTGAAGGTGCGATTCAGTGGTACTTAGTACATTTAGAGCTGGGCAACCATCACCACAATCCAGTTTTGGAACATCCCTACTACACCTGTAAAAAATTAATGAGCAGAAACCTCGATTAAGTAGTCAGAAGGGGGAGCTGTCATGTCCTGTGGCCATAGCAGAGCCCAACAGGAAGGAAACAGACTCCTCTTCTTTCCTGGCAAGGACTCAGCCAATGAAAAGCCATGGACTCTGTTTACAACAGCAGCCCTCCAAACTTCCTCTTCGCCTCTGTAAAAGAGTTCTCCCAGATGCCGAAGTGTAATTCTCTGCTGATCCCAGATAAACCCATCTTTGCTAGAGAAATTTCTGGCAGTTGGTTTGTTTCAAGTCAGCACCTCCAGGAGATCCCTTGTTTCTGTTTGTGGTCACCGCCCCCCATTACAGCCCAGACCGGCCAACCTCTAATCTGCTCTCTCTGCATATGTTTTTGCCTTTTCTGGATGCTTCATGTAAATGGAATCATCCAATACATGGCGTTTGGCATCCGGAGCCTTTCACTGAGCACAGTGATTTTGAGGTTCATGTGTGGCATGCATGTTTCAGCAGTTTGTTTCTTTTTGTTGCTGAATAGTCTTCCTGGGTCTTGGTTTCTTATTAATGGAGGGGAAAGATATTTTTAGTCATACGGAAACCATGCCTTCCTCCAAGGACCCAAATGAATGAGAGGTTGGCCCGGGTGAGGCTTCTGTGCCTAGGAGACAGAGAGAATGTCCCATCATGGTGATGGAGATGCAGAAAGATTCGCTGGATGGAAAAAGTTAAAACACATCTCAATGGGATAGAGTGGTGAGCAGAAACCAGTTAGGTCAAATGTCAAAAAAGCCTCTCCTTTGGTTTCAAATATCACTTGCATAAGTGAGAAGTGCCAGACTAGATAACACCTTGAGGGCTGTAACAGGAGAACAGAGGAGCCCTGAATTCAGAGAGATGGCCCAAGGTCAGGGCCACTCCCCGGACCAAAGAAATGGGAATCCCCTGGTGCAGATTAGGGTCAGGAGCTTTTCAATCCTCACACGTGATTCCAATGTACAGCCAAGGTCAAAGTCAAGGATGACTGTGCTAAAGGTTACGGGACACCCAAAGTAACTGACTGCTGTACCAGAAGGGAGGGTCTCAGGTGGAATCCTGGAGTTCCCTTAACAGCCCCACGCAGACCTCCTCTTCTGGAAGGCCAGCAGGAGGCCTTGTAACTATCGTCCTCACCTCCTCCACCCATGCTCTAATGCTGGCTCCACAGAGAGGACCTGGTAGGTGCATAGACAAGACCAGCTTGTCACAGGACTGAGAAAACTGGTTCTTCCTACTTTATTAAAGAAAAAAAAAATCCCAAGTATTACCTGAATACATTCTCATAGAAAATTCATAAAGGACAGTTCCCCTAGGACAAATCACAACAGTCTGATATGCATACTTGTAAACACTTTTCCATGCATTTACCTCTCTAGGTAATATACAACTACATAGCTTTTATTTTGCCTATAAACAAATGAGATTATGCTCGAGGAATTATGTGAAAACTTGCTTCTCAATATATCACCAAGATCATTGCACATCAGAACGCACAGCTCTGATTCGTCTCTGAAACAGCTGCAAAATGGGAGGTGACTTTCCTCACTGAACCATGGGTTTTATCCTACATCGCTCTCAACATTGCTCACTTCTGCAAACGTCATTTCTGTGAGCCTCCTTGTACATATGTACCCAGGCACATGTCTACACGTTTTGTTACTAGGACAGATTCTTAGAAGTGGAATGAGGGGGAGTTCTGGACTCTGCATTCAGCTTTGTTCATTTATTTGCCTGTAGAGCTGCAGTGACTGTAACAGGAGAGTCAGTGGTTTCATTCTTGGTTATATTATGGATTCTGTTGCTCTTCGGAGTAGGTTCCCTTTCCCCTTACCTTTTCTAATTAGTTAGTGATTAAGAAAACCATAGATTTTTAATTGTGGTAAAACACATAAAAGGTGAAAATTGACCTTTTTCACCCTTTTTAAGTGAATGGTTCTGTGGCATTAAGTACATTCACATTGTTGGGCAACCATCATCACCATCCAGCTCCAGAATTTTCTCATCTTCCCCAACAGAAACTCTATACCCATTAGACACTTACACCCCAGTTCCCCCTACTTCCAGCCCTCAGCAACCACTGTTCTACTTTTTATCTTTATGAATTTGATCTAGGAACCTCACACAATATTTGTCCTTTTGTGTTTGGTGTCTTTCACTTAATGTCTCCAAGTTTCGTCCACAATGTAGCACTCCACTGCTTTTTATGGCTGAATAATAGTCCACTGTATGTGCATGTCACATTTGTTTTATCCAGTCATCTGTCAGTGGACACTGGGGTTGCTTCACCCTTTTGGCTACTGTGAATACTGCTGCTGTGAAGAGTAGGAACCCTCAGTGTACAAACATCTGTTTGAGTCTCTGCTTTCACTTCTTTGGATATATATCCAGAATTTGAATTTGAACTCCTTGTTTAATTTTTTGCGGAATCATCACACCATTTTCCACAGTGTCTGTACCATTTTGCAGTCCCGCCAGCAATGCACAGGGAGCCAATTTCTCCACATCCTCACCAGTACTTGTTATATTCTATCGTTTTTTAAAAGCATCCACACAAATGGATGTGAAAGCCATTGATCTGTGTATGTTCGTCTTGCGTCCAGCCACCTCCCCAAATTCTCCCATTAGTTTTTCATTCAGTGTCTTGGATTCTCTAGGTAGTTCATCACATCACCCGCAATAGTGACAATATTTTTCTTCTCATTTTAGATTCAGGCCCTTTTGTCTTATTTTCCTACATTGTCAAGGATCCACATTACAAGGTTGAAGAGAAGCGGTGATAGCAGGTACCCCTTCTTTCTAGTGTTTTACTATTACATGTCATGATTTGTGCAAACTTCTGGTAGACCCTGGTTAGGGTTAGGAATGTGGCCTCTGTGCCTGCGTTGCTAAGAGTTTATCAACAATATCCAGCTTGTCAAATGTTTTTGGAGTGTCTACTGAAATAACTATGCCTCAGTTCTGTGAATTACACTGATAGGTTCCCTAATAATAACCCGTTCCTGTATTTGTTGGATAAACCTACTTGTCATGAAGTATTTGTGTTTAATGTAGAGACTGAGATATAGTAGATCACCCCAAATGAACAGGAGGCCAATGGCTAATGAAACAGAAGAGATAGTGACGGATACGGATCGTATCCTTATTCCAAGAAGGGCACATCAGTGGGGGAAAATCCCAAAGGAGCAAGATTCTTCAAAGAACCTTTGACCCTGTTGTAATAAGATGGAGAAAATTGTATTCAACCAAGTTTATATCGAGGAGAGTTCTAGGTGCATTTGGAAGAAACATTTTGATAAACAGTTTGCAATTGTTGAAATATCTACCCAAGAAGAGCCTCATGTTGGGCTGAGAACCTGAGCTGCTGGGATGGGCAGGGCTGGGAGAGAGCTGACTTGTCTCTGGCATGAAAAGGAGAGGAAAAAAAGGTAGAAGGGGAAAGCCAAAGAGACTGGGCAGTGCTGGGGAGAAAGGAGAAAAAGAAAAGGAAGGAAACCCTGGCATTGGGGTGGCCAAGGAGGGCCACTGGGGAGAAGGGATTGTCTACTGGGCTATAGGTTGTTTGGTGTAGTTACCTGCGACTGATGCTTTTGCACATCTGGGGCCCAGTGGGGGAGCAGGGAAAGGGCCAACTTCTGTCTGCAGCTGGAGGATACCATGCAGGTGGAGCATAGGAGCTGAGGGCATCTGACTTCTAGATCAACCCAAGGTTTGGGAGATGACAGAACCTTGCACCCGAGCTGGCTTGGGGGTTACAAGGGGAAAGGGCTAAGTACGACTTGGGGGATGAAACTTCTGGTCTGGAGGATCTTAATCACATGTATGTGGATCCTTCGAAAAATCTATGACTAGAACTCAGAGGGTTCATGAACTTAAATAGGAAAATTTTGCATCTTTATTTTCCCTAACCTCTCACTGAAATTGAGCATTGCCTTGTATTATGAACACAGGCAACGATCCCTAAGGTTTAGCCATGCCGAGAGAAATAACAGATTTTCACACCACACTTTAGTTGTTGCCAAGATCTCAAAATATTTTTTATACTCGTTGCTGCTTTGAAATCACGTGGTCATAGACCCACCATCTGGGCATCAGAAAGAGTATGATGGGGCTTCCCTGGTGGCGCAGTGGTTGATGCAGGGGATGCGGGTTCGTGCCCCGGTCCGGGAGGATCCGCGTGCTGCAGAGTGGCTGGGCCCGTGAGCCATGGCCCTTGAGCCTGCGCGTCCGGAGCCTGTGCTCCGCAACGGGAGAGGCCAGAGCAGTGAGAGGCCCGCGTACCGCAAAAAAAAAAAAAAAAAAAAGTATGATGGTGCTGGACCCTAAGGACCAGACCGAAGGCAGGGTGGAGGTACTCCACCTGGTTTTCTGTTTTGTCATTTAATCCAGCACATTCTCTGTGCCAGACACTAGTAGCCCTAGGGCAGTTGCATAGACAGTAAGGCAGAGAGCCTGCCCGGTGGAACCCAGGGGCTGGCGAGGCGTACAGCTCATCCAGACAAACAACCGCGCCACACGGTGACACGTTGCAAGAGCACAGAAGCAGGGCTGGTGGGCTCAGACAAGGTTTCGTACAGGAAGTGACACTTGAACTGAGTTTTTCAGAATATATTAAGAAATGCACACAGGACATAAAACTTTCCTCTGACCAGAAAAATCCCTCATCAAGCATGTGCGTGTCTCAGCTTAGAGTTCAGAAGAGCAAAAAGCAGAAATTTCCCCTGGCTGTGGGGCTGAAACAGGAAACCACCCAGAAACCCTCAGCAGAGGAGGCCGGGAGTCCCCAGTTCCCTGGGACAGAGTGGACATTTCACAGGAAACACTTCTGGGTGCAGCCCCAGTCTGTTCCCATCCCTCTGTGTTGGAATAAAGGCTCCATGAGCTCACGGGTTGTCTGTTTCGCTGGTGAATGAATCACAAGCACCTGTGCCCGGCGCAGATCTGGCCCCTGCAGAGTTCAGTTGAATCAGTGAATAAATCCAGCTGCAGCCTTCTAGAGCTGATGGGGGGCAGCCGGATAGGGCGGCCCTGACTGCCTCTCTGCGTGGCATTTGTGTCTCCAAATCACCATGGTGCCCTGCACTCTGGATGACCTGTAAGACCCCCTCCTCCCCACCCCCAAACTCCTGTGGATACAGAATTGCTTCAAGGCAGTGGGCAGGTAGAGTGCCCATCACCTGGGCTGCTCTGGTGTGAATGTCTCTGCCCTCTTCCAGGACGGCAAGGTGTTGTCGCAGAGATCTGCAGGGTCCTAGTGGGCATCTGAGCTGCCTGGATTAGGGATCCCTTTCCTCAGAGCATGGTCCGAGCTGGAAGCATGAGTCCCAGTTAGTAGAAGCAGAGGGCTGGGAGCATCCTCACCGGAGCCTCCATCCTGAGCTCACAGTGGGTGGAGAAAGTCGCCTCCTCGTGGGGCCTCCCATAGGCTGATCCCTGATCCATAAAGGATAAAGCAGAGTATTTCTATGACATCTCTGTTCCTCCCAGCAATGTTATGGGCTGAACTGTGTCCCCCACCCCCATCAAATTCATCTGTTGAAGCCCTAACCCCCAGCACCCCAGAATGTGACTATATTTGGAGATAGGGTTTTTAAAGAGGTGATTAAGTTAAAATGAGGTCACTGAATGTCTCTGCCCTCTTCCAGGACGGCAAGGTGTTGTCGCAGAGATCTGCAGGGTCCTAGTGGGCATCTGAGCTGCCTGGATTAGGGATCCCTTTCCTCAGAGCATGGTCCGAGCTGGAAGCATGAGTCCCAGTTAGTAGAAGCAGAGGGCTGGGAGCATCCTCACCGGAGCCTCCATCCTGAGCTCACAGTGGGTGGAGAAAGTCGCCTCCTCGTGGGGCCTCCCATAGGCTGATCCCTGATCCATAAAGGATAAAGCAGAGTATTTCTATGACATCTCTGTTCCTCCCAGCAATGTTATGGGCTGAACTGTGTCCCCCACCCCCATCAAATTCATCTGTTGAAGCCCTAACCCCCAGCACCCCAGAATGTGACTATATTTGGAGATAGGGTTTTTGAAGAGGTGATTAAGTTAAAATGAGGTCATATGGGTGGACCCTAATCTAATATGACTAGTGGCCTTATAGGAGATTAGAACACAGGCATACACAGAGGGAAGACCACGTGAGGACACAGGGGGAAGACGTCCGTCTACAAGCCAAGGAGAGAGACCTCAGAGGAAACCAACCCTGCTGACACCTTGATCTCAGACGTCTAGCCTCCAGATTTGAGAGGAAATAAATTTCTGTTGTTTAAACCCCCCAGTCTGTGGTACTTTGTTACGACAACCCTGGCTAACTCATACAAATGACCTCACTCAGTGAAGTTTCTCAGTGGGCTCCCTGAGGTGACACCCACACTCTTCTGTCACCACAAAGGAGAAATAAACAGAAGTGCTTTCAAAGACTCATAGGTCAGAAAGGCCTCAGGACTCAGGGATGGGTTATTGGGTTATTCGGTGACCTTATTGTTTCTCTGTAAGAAAAACAGGCTTCAGAGCTTGAATTTCCCAGAAGAACAAGCTGCTCCTTGCTGATGTCAGAAGACTCACGCTCAGCAGTAAGCTGATGTTTGCTCACGTAGATTTTACACACAGAGAAGGAGAACCACAGACCCTGAATCAGGTTAAAAGTCTGACATCTGCGGGGAGGTTAGTGGTTTTAATGTTTTTTAAAAAGTTTTATGGGGCTTCCCTGGTGGCGCAGTGGTGGAGAGTCTGCCTGCCGATGCAGGGGACGCGGGTTCGTGCCCCGGTCCGGGAAGAGCGCACATGCCGCGGAGCGGCTGGGCCCGGGAGCTCATGGCCGCTGAGCCTGCGCGTCCGGAGCCTGTGCTCCGCAACGGGAGAGGCCACAACAGTGAGAGGCCCGCGTACCACAAAAAAAAAAAAGTCTTATGCGCGCCTTAGTCTTTTACCGGGTTTATTAATACTGTGCCTGACTTTACAGCATGAAGAGAACAATAAAAGTAAGTCCAGCTTGGAATTCCGTTTCATAAGGTACTTGGCAGCAGTCTTTAAGCTTTAAGTGCATTTCACTGATTACTTGGCAATGCCTCCAAGGGCTTTGGGGACACGTGGCCATCCCACCTCTCACTGCCCCTCCCCCATCTCCAGCTCAGTTTGCCTTCAGTTGCCGTGCAGGTAACAGCCTCCAGCTGGGCTCTGCCTCCTGAGAAAGTCCAGGCGGTTTTGGTTGGTTCTGGTCGGTAAGCGACTGAAGGGCACGCTGGGTTATGCCGCCTCCTGCTGCACCCTCTGCCCAAGGTGAGTGAACTCTCATGGGCCCAGAGTTGCCAGGGTGGGATGTGCAGGGTTTGCTGCTACCTGGCCCAGTTGCTTCACTTTCTGGGCTTCCGTTTCTTCCTTGTAAAGTGAGAAAATTAAGTCCCACCCAGCGGGGTTTTGCAGGAGTTAAGGGAGTAACATATGAACGGACTGTGTCTGGGATCTCGTAAATACTAAGTGTCCATTCCCTTTTTTTCCCCGTCCTGTCTCTCCCAGCACTGCGCTGGGCACACACTGAGGTTGGGATAAAAAGTGTTGATGAATTGATGTCCTGATCTCATCCACATCCCACCTGTCACTCACCTGTGTCCATCTCAGATGGGATTGTCTTTGAAGAATGTGAACTTTAAAACTATTTTTCTGATAAAAGTAACTGATGCTCCTTGCATTTAGTTTGGAATATGTACTCAAGCATAAAGAAGAAAAGAAATATTATAGCCGACCCTAACATACAGAGATAATCATTGGTTAATATTTTGCGGTCTTTCCTTCCAGTCTCTTTTCTATGCATATGTGTACCCAAGTCCCTTTTACTCAACTGCCTGAACGTTTGCCCCAAGCATCTTAGAGAAACCTTTCAGCACCTAAGGCCTGAAAGACAAGACCTTACTCATATAGCAGAGCTACGTTTGACAGCTCTTTCTCCCTCCATAGTTGATGTGCCTGCATACACCAGGGCCTGTCGCACACTTCTTACAGAAGTAAAATCACTCTCCTATCAAAAACGCAGCAGAGAAAGCTGCCGGGATACTTCCAGCCTCGCAGCTTGTGATGAGTGCCTTTTAAGTTAGGCAAATGATTTAGAGAAAAGAATTTCTCTGGGTTTCTTGACCTTTTGTTCTGTGCTCTGTTATTTAGTTGAAGAAATACAATCATCTAGGTTTTAGTCTTGTTGAGAAGAAACTAGCTGCTGGGACCTCTGGCCGGGTCATTTCCCCAGATCAAAGTTTCACAGAGGAAATCGGAGGGCAGGCTGTTGGTTCCCGGCACCCCTGCACCACTCACCTGTGCAGGTCAACCAGGGCGTCCAGCCGGGAGGTAAAGTGGACCTGCAAAGCTGGGCAAATTAATCTGATCCAAAGCATTTTTAGGAAATAACAATGCAAAGAGCATTTTGCTCAGGTGTAACACATTATGGAGAGCAACAGGGCTGTCACGCATCCTCCTGATTTGATACAGGGTCCACAGTTTCACACTGGAAGTATAAACAGAACCATAGCTGTGATTCTCACATAACTGAAGCTTGACTTGGTGGGTGACTTTTTTTTTTAATTGGAGTATAGTTGGTTTACAATATTGTGTTAGGTTCAGGGGGACAGCAAAGTGATTCATTATAGGTATATATATTTTTTCAGATTATTTTCCATTATAGGTTATTACAAGGTATTGCATAGAATTCCCTGTGCTATACAGTAAATCCTTGTTGCTTATCTATTTTATGCACGGTAGTTTGTATCTGTTAATCCCATACTCCTAATTTGTCCCTCCCCCCTTCCTTTCCCCTTTGGTATCCATAAGCTTGTTTTTTATGTGTGTGAGTCTGTTTCTGTTTTGTATACAGATTAATTTGTATTATTTTTTAAAGATTCCACATATGAGTGATATGGTATAATATTTGTCTTTCTCTCTCTGACTTCATGAAGTATGATATTCTCTAGGTCCATCCATGTTGCTGCAAATGGCACTATTTCATGCTTTTTTAGCTCATATTCCATGGTGTGTGCATATATATGGCATCTTCTTAAGTCAATTTCTGTTGATGGGTACCTGGGTTTTTTCCATGTCTTGGCTACTGTAAATAGCACTGCTATGAACATTGGGTTGCGTGTGTCTTTTCAAATTAGGGTTTTTATTTTTTCTGGGTATATACCCAGTAGTGGGACTGATGGGTCATATGGTAGCTCTATTTTTAGTTTTTTAAGGACCCTCCATACTGTTTGCCATAGTGGCTGCACCAATTTACATTCTGCTGGTAACTTTTGATTCCTGAAATCTGTCCTTGGTAATTGTGACCCTCCAGCTGTGTGTTGATGAGCCCAACTACTCTTCAGATATATTTGTGTGTGTGATTTTGTGAGAGTGTGTGTGTGTGTATATAAAGGGAAACACTCCAAGGTCACAAACCTGAGTTACACACGGACCTCTTTAAATGAAAAGACTTCCTTGTGAACCAAAGAAAACTGAGACTTCTCTGAGAAACCATGTTACAAGTAAAACCCTGTAAGCACAGGTGATCTCGGGTGTCATCACAGCCATCCACATATCACAAAGACCCCCCTGCATGGGGCTTCCCCAGATGGAGTCATTCAGTTGGTCCTATCCTTTTTTTTTTTTAGATTATCACTGAAATGAAAACAGAGCTAAATTTAATTCTTAAGGGGCATGTGCCTCCTTCATCAACTGTGCCAACTATTTTTAATAAACTCCTAGTCCGAGAAATGCCAGTTTAGAACGTGGGTAAAGAAGGGAATGGTTGGTGTCACGCTGCCCATTTGATATGCTCATGAGACTGTTCCTGATTGGCTGATCCTTTAATCTGATATTTAAAAAAATTCCCTAAGGCTTTGCTTGGATTTCACTTGAATCCAAGTCTTGGAGGTACAGACTTGCCTTTGCCTTGGGGGGACTCTGCCTGAGCTGAGACTAAGGTTGTGTGCTGCAGGTAATTTGGTTGATGGGACGTGATCCCAGACAGCAGCAGTGAAGGACGGGTGAAGGGAAATAAGAGAAGGGAAAGCCATAGAAGGCGGGCTTGCGAGTTGCCCACCAGAAGCCTCTGCAGAGGGTATAGGATGATCTCAGAGTTGTCCACCTGCCCAGGGAGGACTGAGAGAGTGGTACCCCTTGCTTAGTTCACTATCTGGCCCCTCACTGGTTGAGGGGGCCCCTGGGGGCCGTAACCCATGCCTTCCTACGCTGTCTGCTGAGTGCCAGCCTCTGGAGATGCCCTGGGTGATCCATTCACTTCCTGCTGCTGCTGTAACAAAAGCACCACAAACTGGGTGCCTAACAGACATTTTTTCTCTCATACCTCTGGAGGCCAGAAGTCCACCATCAGTTTTGCTGGGCCAAAATCAAGGTGTCTTGGAGATTTGCTCCTTCTGGAGGCTCTAGGGAGAAATCTACTCCTTGCCTCCAGCTTCCGGTGGCCACGGCGTTCCTGGGCTTGTGGTCGCATGTCTCCAACCTTTGCTTCCACCGTCACGTTGCCTTCTCCTCTCTGTGTCAAACCTCCCTCTGCCTCTTTCTTACGAGGACAAATGATGGCAGTTAGGACCCGCCTAGGTCATCCTTCTCATCTCAAGATCCTTAGTCACAACTGCAACGACCCTTTTCCCAAAGAACGGGACATTTACAGGCTCCAGGGACTGCAACATGGAGAGATCTTTGGGGGCCATTTTTCAGCCAACCACAGGTGAGAAGCAAGAGGCAAGCCTCGCTTGCTGCAGGTGAGACCCATCGGGGCCGAGCAGAGCGAAGCTTGTTGGAGCTGTTCACCCTCCCTGGGGCTGGAGGCAGAGGTGAGGCTGACATCACCAGGGCAAAGGGCATCTGATAGAACCAAGTGGACACCTCTGACCGACAGACCAGGCCTGGCAGGATGACAGTGCAGGCAAGTCGCTGCAAGCCTGGGGAATTCTGCAATTATGTTTCAGTGCTGGTGAATGTTTTCCAGGTGTTGTGGCATCTGCTTGATTTATTTCTGCGGGAGAGCGGTTTCACATATCCCTGTCCAGGGATGCGTAATGAAGAGAACCTGGGATAACACCTCGGTCATCTTTTTCTGCATGTGCTTGCTTTTCACTCATGTGGAACGTTACTGAAAAAGTTGCAGTAGGTACCTACCTCGTATCCCTGCCCTCACGTGCTCCACCCTAGAGAACTTTATCTCCAAAAAATCTGCTCACGTCCCACCCCGGTCAGGCCCTTCAGTGGTTCATGGTGCTGCACTGGGACAGCACTGGGATGGCACTTTGCACCACAACCCCTGCTTATTTTAGTCCCCTGCTTATGGGGAGGGGACATTTGAAGACACGAGAGACTGACAGAGATAGAGAGATACAGAGACAGAGAGAGACACAGAGGAGACTGACAGCATCGTAACTCACTGAGGTTGCACTGTTGAGAATTGGTCACGGTGAGTCAGGGAAGGGTTTCCAGTGGGACGTTGTCCACCCTGAGATGCCTGAAGCTCTAAAGACCTGTGAATTGGAAGCAGCTCTCCCAGGAGAGCACGGGGCCTTCCCACTGTGCTTATGTTCCTGCATAACTACTGGCTGAATGAATAGAATGAACGGATAAGCAAAAGTAAGTTAATATCAACACTTGTAATTTGAAAATCTTACCAAAATGCAGTCTGCTTATTGCATAGGTCATGCACCCACAGAGTTGGAAATTCACAAGGTGCAGAAAGATGCATGCCCCCCACCCCTCAGTTGCTGTAGAGGCAACCAGAGCTGTCTGCCCCATGTGTATCCTTGCAGAATGTTTTATGCATAGATGAGCCAAAATGTGCGTGCATCATTGCTTTTTCCATTTCATCGTATCTTGGAAATCATTCCATAGTAGTGTTTAAGGAACTCTTATTCTTTTGTCTTATGAAGTTGCCTAGCATCTCATTGTATAGATCTGTGCCAGAGGTTATTTAACGTGCTCTGTTAATGGACATTCCTATCATGTCCAATCTTTTGCAAACAATGGAGCAGTTAATAACCTTTCACAAAAGTAATTTCTTGCAAATATATCTGTAAGATAAAGAAGTGGAACTTCTGGGTCAAAAGGTAAGTGTGCTTACAGTGTTTATAAAATATTGCCAAATTGACCTCCACAAAGATTACACCAACTTACACTGGTATAAGATATTATACCAATATATTCTTATATTATAAAAATGTCTATCCCCCCACACTGTTACCAACAGAGCATATTATCTAATGTTTTGATCTGGGTCAGTCTGAGAAATGAAAATGGCATTTCAATATAACTTAATTTGAATGTTTCTTATAAGAGTGAGGTTGAACGTCTTAGTATATGTTTAAGAGGCTTTTCTATTTCCTTTCTGTGTACAGTTGAGTCTTCTTTGACCATTTTTCATACTCTTTTTTCTTATTGGCTTGTAGAGCTCTTTATAGATTAGGAAAATTAAGACGTTACACGGGATATGTCAATGATGAAATAGATATTGCAAATCATTTCAGCAGAAACTTTTTACTTAATTTTGTAAATAGTTCATTGTTAATCCACATGTAACTTATGGTCAGCCCTCCGTATCCGAGGTTCCACTACATGCTTGGATTCAGCCAACCGCAGATCACGTAGTACTGTAGTATTTACTATTGAAAAATATCTACATACAAGTGGACACATGCAGTTCAAACCTTAGCTGTTCAAGGGTCAACTCTAATTGATCACACCAGGCAATTTTATTTCTGGGAATTCAATTAATACTTTTGATTATAATGATATGTTTTTATAATTGGTAAGCTTTTCCAAACTTAATTTTTAGGCTAGTTGACTATTAAATCTTTTTGGGGTGTCTGACTTTCTTTCCTGAGGTCTTATTTTAGCTCATACCATTTCCATGGTCTGACACGTGTCCTGATGATTCAGATCTTGCGGCCATCCTAAACCCACATCAAGTCCCAAGTCCTCAATAAAACTTGCCCAGCTGTCCCACCCATGTGACCTCTCCCAGTTCTCAGTCCCTGAGCCCATAAAGTGTGAAATTCATCCCACAGTGTTTCCCAGTGCCCTATATTGCTTTCTGGTTGCTCTACAGGTATAAGTCTTATCCCTTCTAGGAAGCTGGGACATCTTTCACGTTCTTCTCAAGACTTAAGATTCTCCTGGGAACAAAGTATGAACATGATAAATACGTATTAACTGGAAATAACTTTTAGAGGTTCTTAACCTATGTTCCATGGATAGAATTCAGGGTGTCCTGAATTAGACTAATCTATTATATCATATTATATTAATTATATTACTGATGTCCTTATACGAAGAGAGAGATTCACACGGCCACAGAGGGAAAATGGTCATGTGAAGACAGAGGCAGATGTTGGAGTGACATTGCCATCAGTCAAGGAAAGGCTGAGACCACCACAAGCTGGGAGAGGCGAAGAAGGATCTTCTCCTAGAGGCTTCAGAAGGAACATGGCCCTGCTGACACCTTGATTTTGGATGTTTAGCATCAGAACTGTGAGACAAAAAATGTCTGTTGCTTAAGCCACCCAGTGTGTGGTACTTCATTATGGCAGCCCTAGGAAGTGAATACATACACTACCTAAAACTTTGTCACCAATAGAAATCACAGATATTTTCATGCAAGGTCATGTTTGCTAAAAATATCTCAGAATATTGCTTAAGCCCATCACTATTTTGAAATTACAGTAATTAAACCCAAAGCTGGATATTTCTATTTAATTGAGTGATAAGTAACTTATAAATTAATCTTAAGCTATTTTTATATCCTCACCACTATATTTCAATATAATTATTTTTAATTTAATTTCTTAATTGAATTATAGTTGATTTACTCAATATAATTATTTCCCTTGTTATTCTCTTTCATTTATTTTATGCATTTGAAAACATTATCCAGAGAAAGAGTTTGTAGGCATGAGCAGAATGCCAAAGGAGTCCATGGCCCAATAGTTCAGCCTCACCTGCAGTACTCAACTGTGTCCAGCAGAAGACACTAGAGCACTTACGCAAAGCTGCACATACAATGCTGCCTGTTTTACTGTGATTTTCCCCCATTGGAGAAATAAAAATGTCCTTTAAATTCATATTATTTTTAGAATAGTAGTAATGTATGCACAGTGATCAGAATATGGAAATACTTACCGGCCTGCTATCCTATTTCTTTGTTGACTCTTAAAATTTCCATACTGTTTTTTAAATGCTTAAATGAACAGTTGGTACTAAAGCTATTTTTAAACTGTATCTTATAGCTGGAGCTACTTTGAAATTTCTATGTCCTATATGAAAGAATGCAATAAGCATAAAATGGGAATTAATATAAAGAATAACCTGACCACATTACAACTACAAATATATACAAAATACCAAATACTGTGATCCATAGTGATCACGGTATGGAAGGGCTTTCTAGGTCTTTGGCCAACCCAGCTAGAACATTATCTAAAAGCTTCCTAGTGTACATAATGAAGTCATTTTTTTTCTTGGCAAAAGAAACCCTTTCCAACTGTCTTTTCTCGGAGAGTCTGATCACCCTGGTATTTGTTAAATTATCCCAACAAACTGCATGCTGGGCTATTCAATTGCCTATTTTACAGAACAGTTTTGACAGGAGGTCAGTTTGAAGGCAAGACCTGTTTGCCGTTCTCTTTCTCCCATCAATAGTCTAACCCCCAACTCACGGCCCTTCACAGACAGCAAACTTCACAGACAGCTTTCTGCCTGGTTTTCCTGGTGAAGCAGGATCAGAGAATGAGGGAAATGCCATAACCGGTGAACCCCACCTATTTCTCCTTTTGACGTTGGTAAGGCCTCTCCTCTGTTGAACAAATTAACAACGGTCTCCTCAGTATGCCAGACCCGTATCCTGAGTATCCCTGTGACCCAGGACATGGCAGAGAAATATTCCTCAAACCTAAAAACTCTACACATGGCAGGGCCACCTTCTCACACTGGATGGCAACCGTGTGACATAATTTGGGGCTTAGAAGGATATGACTTCAAATCTTAACTGCAAATCTTAAGTGATATTGGTCGAATTACTTATCTTTGAACATACTCTCTGAATAATAGTTATCTCCGATGATACTTATCTCTGAATAGTACTTATCTCTGAAATTATCTCTGAACATGAGTTGTCTTCTCCATAAAATGGAGTAGCAATTGCTGTTTCCTGGGGTTGTGCCCATTCAATTCAATTTTGTTTGTAAAGTAGCAGGTGCACAGAACATATTCAGGCAATGTGAGCCCCCATCCCTTCCTGCTTCCCCAAAACGCATGCTTTCCCCTTGGAGGGGCTGCACAAACCAACTTGAGTGTTTACTTTATCATCCTAGAGAGACTTAGAAAGTGGAGGCTGTTAAAGACAAATTTCAGGAGAAGATAAACTCATGACTCATTCAAATAAAAAAAAACGGACACGTGTCAGAGATACTATTTAGCTCCTCATTCAGTGAGGAAATCAGGCAGATTTTATGACTGTTTCAATGAAGAAGTCAAGAGGCACAAATATACATGGAGTAAAAGCAAAGTTGAAATGAATAGTAGAGGAAGCAAAGCTGTTTTTTTTTTCCACCAGCTGAGGAGGGGGAGTCAGCTGGACCTCTTCCAGTTAGGATGGAATTTACATGGCTACCAGTTATCTGCTGCTCTTAGAGTCGTCAGATAGCTCAGAATCAGAAGTAAAAAATCAGAATCTGCTAAGACAGAGGGTATGTTAATAGACAATGCATCGTTTTCCGTTAGAATACACTTTTTTTCCCCCTACCGCGGAAGGTCTGTGCAGCAGTAATGGTCTCCGTTTTTATTTCCTACTTCCTAGAGCTAGATCATACAGAAACTACCCTGCTATGGCCTAGGTTGTGAAATCACTAAAAATCAAGGTCCCAGGTCCTGGAACAAAGCTACGGGCTCCAGAGGCAAACAAAGCCGTTTGCTAAGAATCAGTGCGTTGCAACAAAGTCCCAGCAGCGCACAGTCCCTCAGGCCCCCAGAGCCCGTCTCCCGCGTCCGGGCTGCAGCCGGGGCAGGTGGGCTGCGCGCGGTATCGCCCTACGGGAAGCCGCAGCCCTCCGTCCGCTGGCAGGGAGGTTGACCTGTGTGGCCGGCTCCGAGTCAATTTCACGCCCCGCGGGCTGCTCAGGTAAGGCACTCCGCCCAGCAGAGCGCCACCACTAGCTCCCAGTTTCTAGCTCCAGTGGTCTGCTTACTAATACAAAACCAATTCTTTCCACAACGTCTTCTCCGATTCTTGAGACTCACCAGAAGGCCACGCCACCTAATTTGGGACCCTCCCACTTCCATTCCTGAGCTCGGGAAAATGTTAGTCCTAAGGTGGCTCCTCAACGTTGCCAGTGGATGGGCATTTGCTGTGTGACTGTCATCGCCAGATAGTGCCTTGCTTATCAATCGGGGTTAGTAATTAAGTACGCAAGGGAAGTGATCCGGAACCATGATTTTTATTGATTGAACCACCTGGCTTCTGTGTTGAATAGCAAGTGGATTCAGCTCCTGTTCCAGACTTTTTCTGCTCCAAATAGGTCCTCCCTTTGGACTTCCTACTTAGCAGGGTAGGTGAGTGAGGCCTTCACTCCTACTGCAAAATTTAAGGGGCATCAGCGTGCAAAAAATTCCATAATTCAGATAAATAATATTTTAATACGATTTTAGGAAACCAGAATCAATGCAAAAAATCCATGATGAACAAAATGTAAAAATTTTAAGTAAAAAGAGGATCCAACTTGACATGCAGGACCCTGAGGGTGAGTCCTGGCCTTGCCACCTAGCCTAAATAAAAGCAAATCAGGCAAGTAGCACCTTAAACTTTGCCCCGCTGGTGCTTAAGAGTCTAGGCTCTGACAGGTAAATGTGCATTTTCTTTTTTTTTTTTTAACATCCTTATTGGAGTATAATTGTTTCACAATGGTGTGTTAGTTTCTGCTTTATAACAAAGTGAATCAGCTATACATATACATATATCCCCAAATCTCCTCCCTCTTGCATCTCCCTCCCTCCCTCCCTGTCCCACCCCTAAATGTGCATCTTCAAAACAGTGTATGTACACTTAAGAGTTGCATTTCATTGAAAGTAAATTTTACACTAAAATAAAAAAACTAAGCAGATATTGAACTCTGCTTAATTAAATACTTAAGGGAAAGTGTACTGATGTTTGAAATTTACTTTGTCCCCCCCAAAAAATAGAATAGGTTGTAGATGGGTGGAGGAAACAATAAAAGGATAGATATTGATAAAATATAATAAAATCTTAGTAGTAGAAGCTAGGTGATAGGTATATAGGTATTCACTGTAAAATTCTTTCAACTTTGCTATATTTTTGAAAATTTTCAAGATAGTTTTAGAAATTTAAAAAGAATTAGAAAAAGTATATGAAGTAATATATACATTTAGTGTCTACCATGGTAAATGTGGGTCACCAGCTCCCAAGTTAGGGATCTTATACTTACTATTTTCCCTTGTCCTTTAATGAGTAGAAAATGTTAAGGATTTGACTCTAAGTAAACAAAGTTTACTGTCCTCAATGACATGTATTAGACCACACCCCTGTCCTGTCTGGCAAAAGTCTCCAATGTTTATGTAT
Source organism: Neophocaena asiaeorientalis asiaeorientalis (assembly GCF_003031525.2). Taxonomy (NCBI): domain Eukaryota; kingdom Metazoa; phylum Chordata; class Mammalia; order Artiodactyla; family Phocoenidae; genus Neophocaena; species Neophocaena asiaeorientalis. The sequence continues at coordinate 1,572,921 of NW_020171825.1, read as the reverse complement.
TTTTTTCTGAAGCCCTGACATCACCTAGGGTGTGATAATATGACACAGAAGAGTTTCTAAAGCAACTAAAGATCCCGCAGACCGCAACGAAGATCCTGCATGCTGCAACTAAGACCCGGCACAGCCAAAAAAAAAAAAAAAAATTTAAAAAAAAAAAAAAAAAAAGATGGACAGAGACAAACAGTGGAGTTTGAAGGAGCAATATTCTTATTGGAGGGTGGAGGAGCAAGGTGTGGAAGTGGCAGCAAAGAACTATGAAGATATATACGTCTCTCCCCGCGTGCTGGACGAGGACCCTGAGGCTGAAAGTCCTTACATCTGGACAGTGCAGCAGACAGATTCCAGGGCATCCCCCAAGCTCAAGCCATGTGTAATCCCTTTCACTTGATGAATGGTGGGCAGGGTCTTTGACTTGCTTCTAACCAATACCACACTTGATTAGGTTATGTTATATGGTAAAAGGGGTAGGGCATCACTCCCATGATTACTTTATGATATACATTGTTTACAGATATATATATATATATATATATATATATATATATATATATATATATATATATACACACACACACACACACACACACATAAGGTGTTACCTTGCTGGCATGAACTACAGAGGTTGTCCTTGATGGTTTGATGAAGGGAGAAGCCCTGCTGAGGAAGTCCATGGGGCAGGGAACTGCAAGTAACCTCTAGGACCTGAGCTGACAGCCAGCCAAAGTCAGGGACATCAGTCCTACACCTGTAAGGAAATGAATTCTGCCAACAACCTGAATGAGTTGGAAGTGGATTCTCCTGCAGTGGAGGCTTTATGTGGAAACACAGCCCGGCAGACACCTTCACCGTAGCCTCGTGAGACCCTAAGCAAAGGACCCAGCTAAGCCAGCCTGGACTCAGAAACTGTGAGCTAGTAAGTATGTGTGTTGTTTGAAGCCATGATGTATGTGGTAATTTGTTACCCAGCAACAGAACACTAATACAAGCAGTGATGAAGGATACAGAGATGTAAGACCAGGTAGGTTAAGCTGGAATTATTTATACCATCCTAACATTTGCCTACATCAAAGTTGGCTTCTAAGCTGAAACTCTGATCATAGCTCTCCCCTAAATAAAGATCTTCAGTGGGTCCCCGGTACCCCTCATATCCGGGGTGTTCAGCTCTCCAGCCTCCTCTCTTCCTGCCACAGCTTCCTTCTCCCCATTGTCACCGCCCATCCCATCTCTTTCTTTTCTGTCAACCATTCTAAACCACTGCCTGAGCTCCCCCAAACCCACTGGGCTTCCTCTCTCCTCTGGCTATGTTGTACCCCATGTAGCTCTCCAGCCTCCTCCCTCGCCAGTTCCTACTCTTCAGTTCTGACAACACTTCCTCTTCAGAACCTTCCTCCAGGCCTGTAGGGTGAGTCAGGGCCTAGGCTTTGCGCCCCAGAGCTCTATCATTGTATTTGTTACTTGTGTTGTAACCACCAGTCTGCTCCCTTTCTAGCCTGGAAGCTCTTTGCAGGAGACTGAGCAGTAGCCCAGCTGGTGGAGCTCTTCTGGGGCTCAGATTAGGAAAGGGAATCTCCTACCTGTGGCTGCAACAGATGCCAAAGTCAGAGGGGCTAGCAGACCCAAGAGCCAGGTGGGAAGTTGAAGATTAAAAAATGTAGGTATCGAAGGTTGGCTTTCTGGCACGGGTTCCATCCCTGGTTGGGGAACTAAGATCCTGCATGGCATGCCGGTGCAGCAAAAAAAAGAGACAGATTTCAGCTCAATATGTAGATAACATTTTAATATAAAACTGTCCAAATGGAATAGACTGTCTTAGGAAAAGGTGAGTTCCTCATCTTTTAAAATTTAAGCACAGTTGAAACGACCATTTGGTGGAATGTTAAAATAAACTTTTATGAACTGAATAGTTCCTCAGATTAGATGACCTTTGTATTTCCTTGCATGGTTTTTAGCTCACTCATATTCTCTTCTATACCCTGTTTTGTTATTTAAGTATAGCAAACCATAGGAAATCTGTGCTTATAGTAATGTAGAAATCAAAAAGAGAAAAAACAGAAATTTTTAAAAAAAGGTTGGTTTTCTCTTTTTTTAACAATATAGTTAAATTCATCCTGAAAAATGGAAATCTAGGATTATGATTAGCACATTTTATAGTAAACTACCCAGAGCTTGGAGATGTCTTTTTTTAAACTGAGATCTAACTGGCATACAATAAACTGCACATATTTGAAGTGTACCGTTTAAGTTTGTGTGTGTGTGTGTGTGTGTGTCCCTGAAACCATCACTGCAGTCAAGATGGTGACCATCTCCATCACACCCAAGGTCTTCTCATGATGCCCCTTTGTAATCTCTGCCTCTCGTCCTAACCCCCCTCCCTAGACAACGACTGATCAGTTGTCACTACAGATTAGTTTGCATTTTCTAGTTTTATATAAGTGGAATCATATCGTTATACTTTTTCTTTGTCTAGCTTCTTCCATTCAGCATAATTCTTCTGAGATTCATCCATGTTGTTGTGGGTATCAGTAGTTCATTCCTTTTTATTCCCGGGTAGCATTCCACTGTATGGATGTACCAAGACTTGTTAACCCATTTGTTATCCATTGGGCTGTGTCTTAGTCAGTTCCAGCTGCTGTAACAAAATACCATAGACTGGGTGGCTTAAACAACAAGCCCTTTATTTCTCATGGTTTTGGAGTCTGGGAGTCTGAGGTCAGGGTGCCAACATGGCCTGAATTTGGTGAGAGCTCCTTTCTTCTGGAGAGAGCTCCCTCTCTCCTCACAGGGCAGAGAGAGGAAGCTCTATTCTCTTTCTCTTCTTATAGGGGCACTAATCCCATGATGGGGGCTCCATGCTTGTGCCTTCATCTAAACCTAATAACTTCCCAAAGGCCTCACCTCTTAACATTATCCCATTGGGATTGGGGTTTCAACATATGAATTTTGTGGGTATACAGACATGCAGTACATAAAATGCTATTTCCTGTTTGGGGCTCTTACAAAGGTGCTATGAACATTCATGTACAAATCTTTGTATAGACATATATTTCCTTTTCTCTTGGGTAAATAGCTGTGTGTGGAATGGCTAGATAATATGACTGGTGTCCGTTTAACTTTTTGAGAAATTCCCAAAGTGCTTCCAAACTTGCTATACCATATTACATTCCCACTAGCAGTGCATGAGTGCTGTAATTCCTCCACGTCCTTGTCAGCACTTGGTATGGTCAGTCTTTTAAATTTAGACATTTGAATAGGTGTGTAGTAATATCACATTATGGTTTAATCTGCATTTCAATAACAACTAATGGTGTGAAACATCTTTACATGTACTTATTTGCCATCTTATCTTGATGCCAGAAATCTGAGGGCCAAGATACAAAGGCAAGTTTGTGAACATAAGTGGAGGGTGACCTGGGAGATTTCAAGTATACAATTCAATGTGAATTTGCTATAGTCACACAGTTGTGCAACCATCACCACAATCAATTTTAGAACATTCTCATCACCCTGCAAAGAAACACAATACCCTTTAGCTGGCATTTCCCAAACCCTCTATCTGCACTCCCTCTACCCTAGGCCACCATTAAGCTACTCTCTGTCTCTGTAGATTTTCCCATTCTGCATATTTCATATAAATGGAACCATAAATATACGGCTTTTTCTGTCTAGCTTCTTTCACTTAGTATACTCTTTCAAGGTTCATCCATTTGTACTTCCATGAATCAGTACTTCATTTTTTTTAAAAGCTAATATTCCATTGTATGGATATAATACGTTTCATTTGTCCATTTATCAGTTGATGGATATTTGGATTGTTTTCACTTTCTTACTATTATGAATAATGCTGCTATGAACGTGCATGTACAAGTTTTTGTGTGGATATATGTTTTCATTTTCCGGGGTTTGCACCTAGGATTGGAATTGTTGGGTCATATGGTAATTCTACGTTGAATCTTTTCAGGAACTGTCGGACTGTTTTCCACAGTGGCTGCATCATTTTATATTCCCACAGGTATATACGGGCTCCAATTTCTCCACATCCTTGCCAACACTTGTTATTATCTGTTTTTTATTATAGCCACCCTATACCAGTTGGCTATTATGTAACAGGGATGAATTGATGAAAGTAGCGAAATAGGAAGCTTGGGGTGGAACAGACATCTACCCTGGGCTCAATATGTATTGAGCACATGGCGGGAAGTGTCTGAATTTGGGTTCCCTCAGAATCAGACACTGAGACAAAGATCCCAGTGCAAGTAGTTTATTTTGAGGGAAAAGAAAACACTAGAAGGGGAGTAGGGGAGGGAGACTCAGAAGGCAAGGCAGCCAGTATGGGGTCAGCAATCAAGCCAGGAGCTACTGTGGACAAGGAGAACTTGGTCTCTCTAGGGAAACTCTTTGAGAGTCAGTACAGAACACACACCTCCAAGGGCTCCGGAGAAGTGAGAGACTTGGGGTATCTATACACTGTGTCCAGTCAGCCATTGGTTAGGGCTGCTCCCAGGGGAAGTTAATTCCTTGCCCCTGCCATAAAGATAGCCCAACAGCCCTCCACTTAAAAAGGAAACAGGAAGTTTCCAGCAGTTTGAACTTGGGCTGGCATGCACTGAAATGGTTTGAAAAAGGAGAAAGAGACAGGACACTGAGAGAGTGTACTACAGGGCCTATGAAATTGTGCCTACCTACCCCCAGGGAGCTTAAGTCTCAACAAGGCAAGATGTGACTACGTGGCAGAAAGAGACAGCAGTCAGCGGAATACATTGCCACGTCAAAATGATGATCTGAACGTTGTGAGGTCAGAAAGACAAAAACGATGACCACGTATTGTGAGAATCTATTTACATGAGATGTCCAGGAAAGGCAAATCTATAGAGACCAAAGGCAGATTCGTGGTTGCCTGGGGCTGGTAATGGGGGCGGGGAACCAGAGAGTCACTATAAATGGGCTGGGGGGCTTTTTTTGATGGATGTGTTCTCAGATTGGATTGTGGTGATGTCTGCACAACTCTGTAAAAGTTTTAAAGATCATTGAATCATACACTAAAAATTAGTGAATTTTATGGTGTGTAAATTATACCTTAATAAAGCTGTTTTTAGTCAATGGTGTAAAGAGACTGAAAACTGCCTCGGGTGCCTGGATTCAGAGCCAGGCTCCATCCTTTGTCACTGCATACCAGGCATCGTGCTGCCCTGAACCAGAATCCAGGTGGTGCTGGGGCAAAATTACTTTGAAGTTGGAGATCCATCAGACATTGACTGCCATGAGCTGGATAAGTTACCCAGTCTCGCTGGGTTTTCTTTCCTTCATGTGGACAGTGCTGGGTGTTTTCTAAAGATCACAGAAGTACCTAGCAGATAGTATTGGATTTGTTACCTGGTGCCATCCATGATGATTTCTTGGCATTATGAGGCCTAAATGTGGTAATGGGATAGCCATCCAAACAAAAATGGATTGGAGAAGCATCCTAGCCCCAGGACACTTATAAAATGAATGGGACTTTTTAAATGAATAATGTAACAGTGCTAACAAAGAAGAGAACAGTGTAGGTCTAAGGAAAAGTGCATCAAGGAAGAAAATGGCAGTGAATAGCTTTCTGGGTGCGAGGCTTTTAACAATTTATACAGTTGGTAGAAAATCTGGCTTCAGGAAACCTCTAACTCAGCTTGATGAAGAATGAAAGGAATTTCCATTAGTTACTCCAGCTCCTATTCCGTCCTTTTGATGACAAAAGAAAATTGAAACCACTGAACCGTGCTTTATATAACCAAGATTATTGATTTGATTTAAGCAGGTAATAAACTTGGCAGGAATGCCGCACGTGATTGGTTGAATCAGGCTGTACAGTCATCAGTTTTAGTCAAACTCTCTTTTAAATAGCAGTCAAGAAATTTCTCGTGCGTTAGACATCTCTCAGCTCAGCTTTCTATCACAATGTTCCCTCAGTACTTTTGCAATCAGCTGTGGTTACTAGAAGTGTTTTGAGATGGGACTTTATTAGCTGCCAGCAAAATTAAGTCAACTGATTAAAGCTATCTGGAGGTGGGTTTCATGACATATCTTATGGGTAGCTGATTTTCAGAATGAAGCTTAGCAGAGCAAGAGAATCCTGTATATGACCAATCTTTCAAATGAGTTTGCCTTTAGAGTCATTTTCAAACGACCCCAGTGGTGACTTTTATGATCTTTTTTACTTCTCTGAATTTTATGAATATTATAAAATAAATTGGTATTATTTTATTTTAATTGTAGGCATTTTAATTTGTTTAACTATGCTAAACAATACAGGAATATATTCTATTCATAAAGGATTCAAACAACCCAAAAGTGTTTAGAGTAAAAAGTAATATTTGAAATATACTGAAATATTTGGGAACAAGTGCTAATTGAGGCTCGAGTGCACCCATCCATCTTTGCTGAAAATGTGGATCTTCCTGCCTCCTTCCCTTCTATAGATTTTCTTGCCAATCATCTAGTTTTTCTAACAGTTCTTCAAAAGAGACTAGGTAGGCACAAAAGCTCTATGGTGTCACGTCATGCTATCTTTGAAAATAAATACACGTGGGCTTCCCTGGTGGCGCAGTGGTTGAGAGTCCGCCTGCCGATGCAGGGGACACGGGTTCGTGCCCCGGTGCGGGTAGGTCACACATGCCGCGGAGCGGCTGGGCCCGTGAGCCATGGCTGCTGAGCCTGCGCGTCCGGAGCCTGTGCTCCGCAACGGGAGAGGCCACAACAGTGAGAGGCCCGCGTACCGCAAAAAAAAAAAAAAGTAAAGTCCTACACTGCTACTGTCACCACTGATCCCAACAAATTTTGCTGCGGCTGTAAGAACTATGACAATTTAATGAGCATCCTGCCAAGACTTTTTTTACAGCTATATGTAGTTTCCATGGTATTATGTTAGGCGTTTTGATTATATGTTGTGACTTGCCTTTTGTGCTTAAAAAGGTTTGGATGATCTTTAAATGTGTATATGTATATATGTGTGTGTGTATATATACATACATACATATATCTATGGACACATATATGTATACATACAGATATATACATACATACCTATGTAATATACACATATATATACCTTTTAATGTATCTGTATATCTTTATGTGTATATATATCTTTGAACTGTTGCGTAGTATTCCCGTGCTATAGCTTATTTTACAGTCCTCACCGTGTTGGACACACATCTGGCTCTCCAGTTCATTGAGCATCCTTTGTACTTATACGTTTGTGCACATGAACAGGTTTGTTTTTTTTTTTATCATCCGACTTGGCTGTAGGGCTTGCTTTGGCCAATGGACTGTGAGCAATAGTCACAAACGCCTATTTCAAATGGAAGCTCTCGGGGATTCCCTGGTGGCGCAGTGGTTAAGAACCCTCCTGCCAATGCAAGGGACACAGTCTCGAGCCCTGGTCCAGGAAGATCCCACATGCCATGGAGCAACTAAGCCCACGTGCCACAACTACTGAGCCTGCACTCTAGAGGCCGTGAGCTACAACTACTGAGCCTGCATGCCACAACTACTGAAGCCCGCGCACCTAGAGCCTGTGCTCCACAACAAGAGAAGACACCGCAATGAGAAGCCCGCGCACCACAACGAAGACTAGCCCCTGCTCGCTGCAACTAGAGAAAGCCCATGTGCATTAATGAAGACCCAACACATCCAACACTAAAATAAATAAAAATAAATAAATTTATCAAAAACAAACAAACAAACAAAAACCCTTCCCCAAATCCCTTTCCCAGGGGAATTTTATGGCCCTGCAGGAGATGGAAAGACCACTCATACTTGTATAGACAAACATTATCACCAATATTTTATCTCCTGTTTGTTCTCCTGAAAACTCTTCATCTTTCCAAAAAGTCATTTGCTTTCCCGTACGTGCATTTCATCCCCTCTATTTCAGCTATTAATATGGTATATACGCCCCAAATTCTAAGCAATCCCTTGTGTTACACATATAAGTAAACTATTTTTTTCCTCCTATTAATCTATTTTTTGTCAGTTTAATTCATATGCCACAGAGATAGAAATAAGAGGGTAGAAAAAAAATTTTTCCTCCTCTACAGGGGCCATTTGTTACTATGCAAAGCTGAATGATACACAGATGAAACAGATGGGCCTTGGCTTCCAATTGTGTCTGTGTCATTTGCTTGCTGAGAGAAGCTCATGGTCTGGAAGACATTTGGACAAATGCTCCTTTATAGGCTTATAAATTAAATACAGCTAATGATTTTTTCCTTCTTGTGAAGAACAAATAGGATGAACAAATTGTGACTGCTGTATGTTGGTATTAAATCACAGTAATACATCTTTTTCAGACGATAAATTATACGTATTGTAGTAAGAAAAGAGATTGGATAATATTCACCAAATTCCCATACCAAATTATGTCTAAAAATTACTTTCTTACTGTTTAACGTTTGTGTTAAAGAATAAATAAGAAAGTGTCCCCCCAAAGTGCTTGAAATACTCATTTAGAATTATGACTGGCTGTCACATGGCCCATCTTTACTGCCCCAAGAGAGGTCATCAAAGGGAATTGAGTCCTTCCCCTTTTTGAACCTGGCACCTTGCCCTCCCCACAGAGCTTGGCTGTGGGTCACAAGCAGCATTTCTGTATCTGTCCCTAAGAACAAGTAAGAAGAATCCCTGAAGTGCTTAGACTTTTTTTTTTTTTTTAGGCACACCACAAGGCATGTTGGACCTTAGTTCCCCAACCAGAGATTCAACCCATGCACCCTGCAATGGAAGCACAGAGTCCTAACCACTGGATGGCAGGGAATTCCCAGTGCTTAGACATTTGAAAAATTCATCTTGCAGCAAGGGGCTGGAGGGTTATAGAGATATTGCCTAGATGTTGTTGAACAAATTTTTTGAGATAGAAAATAAAAGGCAAAATACACTACCCATTTGTCTGGTTGCTACTTATCATTGTGCAGAAAATTCCATCTCGTTGAGTGTTAAAAACAATCATAGTTGAAACAAGAGATAGCATGAGTTGGTGACTGTTGTAGCTGGGTGATGGGTACGTGGAGCCTTCTACTTTCTCCCAATTTATGTGTAATTTGAATTTTTCCATAATAAAAAGTTTAGGGGCTTCCCTGGTGGCGCGGTGGTTGGGAGTCCGCCTGCCGATGCAGGGGACACGGGTTCGTGCCCCGGTCCGGGAAGATCCCACATGTGGCGGAGCGGCTAGGCCCGTGAGCCATGGCCGCTGAGCCCGCGCGTCCGGAGCCTGTGCTCCACAACGGGAGAGGCCACAACAGTGAGAGGCCCGCGTACCGCCAAAAAAAAAAAAAAAAAAAAAAAAAAGTTTAGGAGAGAGAGAGGGAATCGAAGTATGCCTATTCCATAGAAGGGGGTCCCCCGAACTTGGCAAGCGTTTAAAACAATTGAGTAAATTACTTAACTTTCTGATTCTCGGTTTCTTTATCTGTAATATGGGATTAATGATACCTCTCTCATGGAATTGTGTCTTAGTAAGGGGTTCCAAGGAAAATACTCTTGTCTGCAAAACAAATACCTGTTTATAATGGGAATTTTCCCCCCTCTGGTTACTGAGGTAACTCTCAGAGTATTTGGGTTTCGATTAGTGCATAAGGGCAGAACCCTTGTGATGGGATTAGTGCCCTTATAAGAAGAGACTCTGGAGCTGTCTCTCTCCTCCTGCAGGTACCGAGGAAAGGCCTTGTGAGCACACAGGAAGAAGCCAGCCATCTGCCAGCCAGGAAAGAGCCCTCACAAAGAACCGCATCTGCCAATACCTTGATCTGGGACTCCCAGCCTCCAGAACCGTGAGAAATAAATGTCTGTTGTTTAAGCCCTCCAGTCTGTGGTATTTTGCTAGAGCAGCCCAAGCTGACGAAGACAGTATGCTTCTGCCTATGAGCATATTTCTTCATCCAAGTCTAAACGCACGTGTGTTTGCTTATGTCTTGTGCTTGTATCTATGTGTGTTTCTCCTTCTTCTGGATGTGGTTTTATCAAAAGAGCCTGAAGTACTTTAGGCATTTCTATAAACCAGAGGTAATGATGGCACCTATTTCATAAGCTTGTTATAAGTGTTAGATATCATTATTTTACATTTATCATTTATTGATCCCTAGATTTGAAGAAGTTTGAATTTACCTTGTTTTAGACCATCATTCATAAAGGCAATTTTATGGTTAAGAATGGGTTTGAACCTCAGCTTTACCCACCACTTATCCATCCATCCAGAGCCTCAGTTTCCCCATCTGCAAATGCACATAATAAGAATATCTTCCTAACAGGATAGGATGAAGTAATCCATATAAACTGCTTAGTACAACGCCTGGCACATAATAAACACACACTAAATGTCAGCCACTAGAAAGAGCACAGCGTTCTGTTGGAAATGATGGTGCTTGTAGGGAGAAAACCCACAGATGTGAGTGTTGATGAGGCGGCAGTGTTCATGACTCTGTGGGCATCTTCACAAGGCTCCTTTTCCTGGGAAGAAGAAGGGGATGAGCCACATTGGGCTTGTAATGGAAACCCCCCACTCCCCATGATGGGTGAGACGGATGAACTTGAGTAACAGGCATTGGCTTCCTCTACCAGGAGGGACTGGGCCTGTCATAGCTAGAGGGGATCCCTAGGCTGCCTGTTCCCCTCCAGAACTCATTTGAACACTAATCATTCTGTGCACTATGTGTAATGACAGACCCTTGCTGATCCTTTTTTGTGCTTTTCAGCCGTGTTTCTTAACACATTCTTGATACCTGGAAGTAGGTATCTGTGTTTATAAAGTAAAATGAACGACACACAAGAAAATGCGTTTACCAAAAAAAAGTAACTTACCAAGTTGAGGAAGGTACTTACTCTCCTGGAGCTTAAGTTTTCTCATGGATAAAATGAGAAGGTTAGAAGATCAGCTGTAGCACTGTGTCTACTTTTCTGATGTGTACGTGGCACCCTTATTGGAGTTTCCTAACTCCTGGCCCCTGTCCTCATTGTGTAGGGAAATGTATTTCCATGAATGTTGTTTGGAAGGACAGTGCTGACATGAAGCAGCATTTCCCAGGTTCAAGTCCTTGCTATTTCTTCTTCTTTGTCCCCATCTCCACACCAAACACCAGAGGGCTGCTGAGCTAGGCGATACCTGATGGGCAGATTTGGGGGAAAGGAACAGTGAAATTAAGGGATAATAAACCTCTTTCTGTAAAAAAAAAAAAAAGTGTGATGGGCACAACCCTACTTCCATACTCTCCCGGTGGAACCCCTAGGCTGTGTGCTTTTTTGCTTATTAATAAGAATAAAAGTGAACTCAGGAATGCAGCACTATTACAACAGCCAGGGTGTATGGAGTACTTACCAGGTGCTGGGCATTGTAGTCAGTAAGGGCTTTAAAAGCATCATCTCGTTCTCTTTCAGGATGGTTCTTAATCAGGAGTGCTATCTGCTTGCAGACACTGGTACAGCTGTACCGGTTGCCGAAGTGTGGAAATAGTACAGTGCTGGTTGGTTACTAGGTGATGGCGGAGTCCACCCAGTGCTTCACACCCACCCCACCCACTGCTCTGGTTCCAGATAAGGCATCGCTGGGGGGCATCTACCCACTAGCATCCTGCTGGGACTGCAACAACTCCCAACCCCCAGACCCATGGGAAATGCTCAGTGCAGCCCGGCTTTGCAAGGCTGTGTTTACCTGCCACCATCTGGCTCGCTCCGTAATTATGGGAGCTGCTTGTTGGAGCGGCCTCCGTGGTGTATGATACCACTTATTCAATATTTTTAATGTCACTCTGCCTTTCTTTTTCTTTTTGTACCAACTACAGCAAGATTAAAGCAAACCCGACTCAAAGATCTTTTAAAAATCTCCCCAGAAACCAGATGTTTTTCATTTTGTCCTGCTGTCTTGGAGACCACGTTCATATGTATCCGTAACTATTACACAGTCGTAATCACAGCAAAGTTTTTTTTTTTTTAAACATCTTTTTTGGAGTATAATTGCTTTACAGTGGTGTGTAGCAAAGTTCATTTTTGTATCTTGCTTCTTTTGTGTAATATGATGTCATAAGCATTTTCCCAAATTTATACATAGTTTTCAAAATTATGACTTTAATGATTTATGAGCTCTTACTTTGATTTAAGTCAGATGACTATGCTATAAGTGGTGGGTGCAGGAGTGAGAGAGAAAAGAACGATACAATGTCCTGTCTCCCCACTTACTGGGATCTTCTGCAGCCTGTAGATTTCCCCAAGAGGCATGAGATAGCTAGACAAAGTATGTATCAATAGGTCAAAGTTCTCCTACTGGGCTGAATTCATAGCCCTGGAGAAGGAACTCCTGTAGAAATCACAAACAGCTGTAATTGCAACTTTGCCAAGATACCCATTTCTCCCGTCCCTTACTTGTGTTATGGCCCTTTTCTTGAGGAAGTTCAATCCCCATGATGCCTCAAAGCCTTTCATAATGCCCTAATGAAAGTAGGGCAACTAGAACAAATGGTTAGTTTTGAAAACAGTCTGTCCATTAAGTTCTAGAAAAAGATCACTAATTTCTCAGCAATATCACTTGATCTCAAAGTGACTAACTTGCTTACTTTCAAACATTTTTTAAAACAGGGTCATCCACCCTCATGCCCTGAATCGGTTGTCTATATATAATTCCCCATGTCTTCTCTCAAGTTGCAAAAGTAAGAAAGAAAAATAAGAGAGAACTTGATAACACTAGATATTTGACACATTTTCCTGTTGCTAAGGCTTAAAAAAGTTTTTTTTTTTCATCCAACACAGTATTATCCTGTGCTTCGCTTGCTGCAAGCAATTTAGCGACAGGATTTACCTAATAGGGCAGCTTTTGCTTGATCTAATTTTAGGTAATTCCCTCTCTTTTCAAAGCTCGTTTCCATAGTACTCCTACTGGTCCCGGTTTGTCACACAGCAATGTTTACCCCAGGATCTCCTGCTCATAAGGGAATAGAAAGAGCAGCTCAATTTCCTTCATCAAATATCTAGCATGAAATGTAAGTAAGTGTGTAAAGTAAGGAATTCCACACCACTCATAAAAATCTATCCACAAACAGGTGGAGAATGAAAAAACAAAACCTGAACCAGAATGCCTCAGTCAATACAAGATTTCATAAAACCAAGCAAACGCTAAAATTACTGACAGCTGGTTATCTACTCTGAGGCATTACCCAAATAGGGCGCCCTTCTCAATGTTCACCAAATACTGGGTATTTTCAATCAAAAGGCTATGCCTTCCTGGGACTGGGTGTGCTAACGCCTTAATAAAGCTAGTAGCCCCTGGAAATAAAGAAGGAAGTCTCCCAGCTCCTTAGCATCCTGTCTCAGTTTTGGGAAAAACTTTTTTCTTTTAGAGCCTCAGTCTTTTTGTTTGAGCATGTTTTAAAATGCTTTACCTCAAAGAGGTACCTTTTCCAAATAAAGAGGAAAAAAAAGAGGTACCTTTTCCAATAAAAAGAGGTACCTTTTCCAAATAAAGAGGTACCTTTTCCAATAGAGAGGGAAAATATTATTTCTTTAGGACCTCTGTGCCAGGCACTGAATAGGTGCCTTTTGGGTGTTTTCTCATGGAAACCAAACTCTGAAAACTGCCTCACTGACTCCAGGTGGGAACTATAATAGCGTCCCTGCCGTCACACACAAGACTTTGTGAGGACCAAAATAGTGAGGGTAGTTGTGGGGAGATTTCAGACTCCTAAGAGAAGTCACCTGGGTGGGGTAGGAAGCTAGCTTTTATTTTAAACATTTTTAACATTATGCAATACTTTAGAAGCAATCAACTTTTCAATCGTAACTTTTCCTTTACACATAGCGTGCTAAAGTTATCTTCAAGTCTGTAACATATTATATTAAAATAACAACTGGCGTTATTCACTTCAAATTTAATGATTCCACTCAAACCTAATGAAAAAAACCTGAAAATTCCATTTTAAAATAAATAGACTATTTTAGGGCAGTTTTAGTTTTACAGAAAAAAATTAGCAGAAAATACAGGGTCCACATATACCCCCGTCTTCACCATACATATTTTTCCTATTATTAAAATCCTGCATTAGGGGCTTCCCTGGTGGCTTTTTGGTTGAGAATCTGCCTGCTAATGCTGGGGACATGGGTTCGAGCCCTGGTCTGGGAAGATCCCACATGCCACGGAGCAACTAAGCCCGTGAGCCACAACTACTGAGCCTGCGCGTCTGGATCCTGTGCGCCTCAACAAGAGAGGCCGCGACAGTCAGAGGCCCGCGCACCGCGATGAAGACTGGCCCCCGCTTGCCACAACTAGAGAAAGCCCTCGCACAGAAATGAAGACCCAACACAGCCAAAAATAAATAAATAAATAAATTTAAAATCCTGCATTAATGTGCCATACCTGTTACAACGGATGAGCAGATGTTGATACATTATTATTAACAAAAGTCCATAGTTTACATTAGGGTTCACTCTTTTTTTTTTTTAAATTAATTAATTTATTTTATTTTTGGCTGCGTTGGGTCTTCGTTGCTATGCTCAGGCTTTCTCTAGTTGCAGCGAGCAGGGGCTACTCTTCATTGCGGTGCGTGGGCTTCTCATTACGGTGGCTTCTCTTGTTGTGGAGCATCGGCTCTAGGTGTGTGGGCTTCAGTAGTTGTGGCACACGGGCTCAGTAGTTGTGGCTCACAGGCTCTAGAGCGCAGGCTCAGTAGTTGTGGCTTGCAGGCTTAGTTGCTCCACGGCATGTGGGAAATTCCCGGACCAGGGCTCAAACCCGTGTCCCTGCATTGGCAGGAGGATTCTTTTTTTTGGCTGCCTTAGGTCTTCGTTGTTGCCCGCAGGCTTTCTCTAGTTATGGCGAACAGGGGCTACTCTTCGTTGCGATGTGCGGGCTTCTCATTACAGTGGCTTCTCTTGTTGCGGAGCACGGGCTCTAGGTGCATGGGCTTCAGTATTTGTGACACAAAGGCTCAGTAGTTGTGGCTCGCAGGCTCTAGAGCACAGGCTCAGTAGTTGTGGCACACGGGCTTAGTTGCTCTGCAGCATGTGGGATCTTCCCGGACCGGGGTCAAATCTGTGTCCCCTGCATTGGCAGGCGGATTCTTAACCACTGCTCTACCAGGGAAGTCCGGCAGGTGGATTTTTAACCACTGTGCCACCAGGGAAGCCCCAAGTTTCACTCTTGGTGTTGTACATTCTGTGGGTTGTGACAAAGTATAATGACATCTATCCACCATGACAGTATTATACAGAATAATTTCACTACCCCTGAAGTCCCCTGTGCTCCACCAAACTTCTGGTAACCACTGACAGTAATTCTCTCCAAATTCTACCCAGGCTCCTCTGAGCCTCTTCTCCACCAGGCCTCAACCTTGGCCCAGAAAGACTTGGTCAAACACTATCATGGTTTCTAACATCTCAAGTTCGTATCGCTAGGATGATCCTACACCCTCTTAAAGTGCCTGCCTGAGAAAACTCAAGGTTGCCCAAAGAGGTGACTGTTCCAGCCAACGCCTGAAGATAGGGTCCCCTTCTCCCAGCCTCTGTGGGAGGGAAGGAGCCTAACTTCGCAAACCCAGATGGTTTCACATGGACCCACCCCATCTCCCTCCTCCCATCTTCATTCTCCCTTTAAACACCCAGTCACCTCAGCATGGATCAAGGTCGAATTCAGTCCACGCTGGGTTCTTTCCCCTTTTTGCAACTGACCAAAATCCTTATCACTTGGACTAGCATCAGGCTTTGTTTATCTTTCACGTCTCTCATCTTTTTACTATCTCCATAGTTTTGCCTTTTCCACTGTGTCATATAGCTGGAACACACGGTATGCAGCCTTTTCAGGCTGGCATCCTTCACTTAGCAGTACACATTTGAGGTCCCTCCGTGTCCTTTCATGGCCTGACAGCTCATTTCGTTTTAGTACCAAATGATATTCCATTGTCTGGATGGACCACAGTTTGTTTATCCTTTCACCCGTTGTAGGATAATTTGGCTGCTTCCAAGTTTTGGCAACTGTGACCACAGCTGCTGTAGACATTTGTGTGCAGGTTTTTGTGTGGACAGAAGTTTTCTGTAAATGTAGTGTTTGTTTTTTTCTTTTACCTGACACATGATCTCTAGTCACCAGAACACTTCAGAATAAGTAAAACATGGTAAAACCTGAATGAACTGGAGAATGTTACATGTGCAGTGCTCAATTAACTAGGATATTTTCCCCTGCATTTGACTTTAAGTAGAGAGCACAAATATATAAGAAAACAACTTATAAACTGGCTTTATAAAATTCATCTATATGATGGGCTTTCTTGCTACATTCTGCAATTTTGAGATATCTTAGAATGCTTGCCTTGGGACTTCCCTGGTGGTCCAGTGGCTAAGACGCCATGCTCCCAATGCAGGGAGCCCAGGTTCGATCCCTGGTCAGGGAACTAGATCCCACATGCTGCAACTAAGAGTTCGCATGCCACAACTAAAAATCCTGCACGTGGCAGCAAAGATCCTGTGTACTGCAACTAGAACCCGGCTCAGCCAAAAAAAGAAAGAAAGAAAGAAAGAAAAAGCTTACATTGTCCATATATCCCTGCTAAAGAGATCCCTGTATGTAGGATGCCATGCTTGGTACCAGGTGGTTTCACAGTGCACCATGACCATAGCCACACTGATTAGATGATTATTAGGGACCTGGTCCAATGGCAGGAAGCAGTTTTGGAGGTGGTCTTTTGTGAGACCTCTACCCACCAGGGACAAGGTAATAGGTATCTTTTGTTTATTCCACCAAGAAAAATATCCTCCTTCTTTTGAGAAACATTCCTTCTGACCATGTGGCACATATTTGGAAAGAACTGCGACCACAGCAGTTAGTCTAGGGGTGGGCTCTGAAACCACATCAGAACAACACAGCCCTTATCCTGAAATGTTTTAATTTGCAGCCAGAGAATCTATTATTCATCTCTTCTCTGATGATGGAAATGTGGATCTCTGGAGCTGTCAATCATCACATCCCTTGCCCTGTGGATGTAAACTGTATGAAAGAGAAGTAAACGAAGCTGTTACAGAGAAGTAAAGACCAGAGTCAAGGTGGTCCTCCAGGCTCTGGTTTCCACTGTTCCTGAGCCCCTGTCCTTCCTGAAGATCTGCAGTAATATCCCCTTTTAACTAAAACTGTTTTGATCTGGGTTTGTGTTATCAGTTGAATTGTGTCTACCCAAAATTCATATTTTGAAGCCTCAGGCTCCAGTATCTCAGAATGTGACTTTATTTGGAAATAAGATCACTGCAGGTGTAATTAGTTAAGATGAGGTCATAAGGGTGGGCTCTAATCCATTAGGACTGGTGTCTTTATAAAAGGGGGAAATTTAGTCACAGACACATATGAGAAGAGTGCCATGTGAACATGAATATGGCCATCTGCAAGACAAGGAGAGAGGCTTGGAATAGATCCTTCCCTGGCAGCCCTCAGAAGGAACCACCCCTGACGATACCTTGATCTTAGACTTCTAGTCTCCAGAACTGTGAGATAATGCATTTCTGTTGTTTAAGCCAACTAGATTGTAGTACTTTGCTAGGGCAGCCCTAGAAAATGATGCAGTTTATTACATGCAGCCGAGAACTCTGTCTACCAAAAGAGCCCTCTACCGGACAGTGATGGCTAAATCAGTTCAGTCCTCTCAAGGGAGTTAGAATGTCAAGGCTCAATGAGTTGACTGATCAATAGTGTTAGTGAGGTGGATGGACCTAGAGTCTGTCACACAGAGTGAAGTAAGCCAGAAAGAGAAAAACAAATACTGTATGCTAACACATATATATGGAATCTAAGAAAAAAAAAAGGTCATGAAGAACCTAGGGGTAAGACGGGAATAAGCATGCAAACCTGCTAGAGAATGGACTTGAGGACACGGGGAGGGGGAAGGGTGAGCTGTGACAAAGTAAGAGAGTGGCATGGAATATATACACTACCAAACACAAAATAGATAGCTAGTGGGAATCAGCCGCATAGCACAGGGAGATCAGCTCGGTGGTTTGTGACCACCTGGAGGGGTGGGATAGGGAGGGGGGGAGGGAGGGAGACGCAAGAGGGAAGAGATACGGAAACATATGTATATGTATAACTGATTCACTTTGTTGTAAAGCAGAAACTAACACACCATTGTAAAGCAATTATACTCCAATAAAGATGTTAAAAAAAAAAAAGTTACGGGAGCAATGGATGAGGAGACGCTGATGAGTATCCATGGGGACAGGGCCCTAACCTAGGGGACAACAGACTCTCAACTTCCGTGTCTTCTGAGCTCCTATCACATGATTTTCGTACTGCTTTGATTTCCTTTGAAACCTACTGGCTTTGATGTTGAGACATTTCCCTCATCCTAATTGTGCATTCCCTAGCACTCGAGCTACTCTTGAGTGTGCCCTTGCTCCTTGCAACCTGAAAGATCTTGAATCTGCAAAACGAACAATATTTATGCCACTGCAACTAGCAAGAAAATATTAATCTTTGGGTAAATTGCCTTCACTTTATTACTAAAGAGAATCATGCAAAGAACTGGAAAGAACAAATGAACTAAATGAATAAATGCATTAGAGAAGAAAGTTTTCTCTAAAAACAGATGTTTTTCTTCAAATATAGAATGACACACCATTATTCTTGGAACTCTATTTTCTGAGAGACACTGAGTATATACATATAATTTTAGTAATGTCTTTAATAATAATATCTTAAGATTTAATAAAGCAAAAAATACAATTATATGTATAAAAAATAGGATCATATTAATTATTCTATTACTTTTTTCTTATCAGACATGTCAGATTGTACCCAGAATAAAAATAATAGAATTTAAGGGCATCATCAAGGAGTCTAATTTTCTTACTTGGAAATTCTGAATACTTACAAGTGGGATGTATTTAATAGCTATGGTTTTTTATTTTAGTGACTTGCTTTCTCCCTAGTGGAACATTTGCCCCTGTTTCTTCTGTGAACTTCTATTGCCTTTAGCTTAACATAGTATACCTCATTCTCCTGCACTGAATCACTGACTGCAATTTCCTAATAACAGGTCATGAAATATTCTCATTCTTGATTCTCCTGAAAAAGAATTCCTTAATGACAGAAAGAAGGAAGCAAGGAGGGAAAGAAAGGAGGAAGGAAAGAAGGGAAGAATGGAGGAAGGGAGGGAGGGAGGGAAGGAAGGAGAAAAGAAAGAAGCCCCCTGCTGCCTTTCTGCTGCTAGCATCTTTGAACCAGTTCAGAAGCGAGCTTCTCAAAATGCTAAACAGTGACTCAACTCTTCAGCTTTCTCGTGAGATTGATTCTTTAATTCAGTTTCTTCTGTGGGAGTTATTTTTAAAGTTTTTTTTTTTGGCTGTGTTAGGTCTTCATTGCTGCACGCAGGCTTTTCTCTAGTTGTGGCGAGCAGCGGCTACTCTTCGTTGCGGTGCGCGGGCTTCTCATTGCGGTGGCTTCTCTTGTTGTGGCTCGCAGGCTCTAGAGCGCGGGCTCAGTAGTTGCGGCGCACAGGCTTAGTTGCTCCGCAGCATGTGGGATCTTCCTGGACCAGGGCTCGAACCCGTGTCCCCTGCATTGGTAGGCGGATTCTCAACCACTGCGCCACCAGGGAAGCCTGTCCTGTGGGAGTTATTAACTTCATACACAGTACCTCTTACGATGTTCCCCTAAGCAGACCTCAGGGTATTCTTTGTTATGCTGAAGCTCTACAACCCTCTCTGTTACCAGGTCTGAATCTTGGATCCTGGTGGTCCTGGTTCTTGTCCTACTGGGGCTGAATCCTCAGCGCCCCTCAGTCACACTTATCCTGCACGCACCAACCCAGTTAGCAAATCCTCAGAAAACTTGCCCAGATAATTTTGTCACAATCTCCTCTCCGTTCCCTCCTCACTTTGCACTTCTTTACGGAAACTGTCACACTGAATTACCGTCATTGGCTCCCTCACTAAACAGTGAGCTCTTCAAGGACACAAACCTTTGAAATCCCCCCCACAGTGGGGAGTCAGTGAAAGCCTGACGGTGCCCTTTCTTTTCACTTTCTGCCAGTAAAATGCTGCCACCTTCCTCTCGGGCTGACACACAGATTCCGTGAAGTTCTTTCTTAAAGGTCTCACCTGGCTCTCAGGGTGTTTGCATGAAATCTACATGGTGCATTCCCTATTACCTGAGTTACCATTGAATGTGCCCCTCTTCCTTGCAACCTGAAAGATCTTGAATCTTCAAAATGAACAATATTTATGCCAATGCAACTAGCAAGAAAATATGGTGGTGGACGGTTCGGCACCTATCCCCTGCCCCTCGTCCCCAGCTCACCTTCCTGCCTCCATGGACTGTCCAGTGTATGTCCACCCTTCCAGATGTCATCTCTTTCCTTCAGTCATGTGGTCACTCTTTGTTCTGGATCTTTTTCCACTTCTCATTCACTCAGCAGTTAGAACAGAAATAATCCAATGTGAGAACTGTTGGATCAGTAGACCATCAAACCCCATTTCTCGAAGCTTCTTTCCCCAACTACGAAGCTACCGTCCCTATTCAGAGTTACTCAGAGCCTAATTCCTTCTTCAGGTGCTGTGTTCGCTTCCAGATTTCCATAGTTAAGGAGAGAATGAAAGACCCTCATTTCTCTCAAATTCTCCTGTCCTTAACTCCTTCAGAACAACTGCTCTTATAAAATGACAAAGTGGTGAATTTATCAATCTTTCCCCACCCCACCCACCCCAGAAGAATTCTAAGACTTAAATTACTTTAAATTACATAGATAATATAAGTTATAAAAACTTCAATAGTTACAAAGTTAAAGTCCCCCCACCCCCCTCAAGCTTACTATTGTTACTTCTAGATCATTTTCTATGCATGTACCTATATATTTGAGTAGCAGTGGAAATATACAGAATTTTTGGTCCTGGTTTGAGTTCTAGAACTGTTCATGGGAATCAAGACCAAGCCCCTAAAAAGTTATAACCTGCCTGTCCTAGCCTTTTGGAATGTCCTTGCCCTGCGTGGTATAGCTCTCAAGACAGCCAATTGCTCACAGTCAAGCTGTCAGAGGCTCAGTGTCCGATAACAGCTGTGGATTTTTGAGAAACAAGTTGGCCTGTGGGATGCCTGTGGCCTCACTTCCTGCTGGTGGCCATGGTAGGAATAGATGAGGGAGGCTGGGATCCCTCAAGGAGTGGTTAGAGTGTTGATCTTCACAGCCCTGTAGGGGTCTGCTGCTCAGTCTGCGGTCAGAATCTCGGGCTTCTGTCCTGGATGAGGTAAATAATGACTAAGGAGGCCTCATGCACTTGGTTTAAGTTCTTCTCTAGATTTTTGGATAAAGCCATTTAAAAACTTCACCTAGCATAACTTGGTTACTTTTGTAGAGCAGAATCACATAAGCCAAGTGCTATTGGAATGCCTGGCAGCTTCCTAATGCTTAATTCTTGATGAGAACTCTGATCCATTTGTAAGACACACTAGAATGATGTGAAAGGGAAACAAATACAGTACTTAGTCTATGATCACATCATCACACCAGCATTTTTCCATTTCAGAAGGAATTCTGGCCTCATACCACAAAGTGGAAGTTGTTGGTTAATGGATGCTAATGACAAACCTAATGGTGCAGCAGAGGCCACTATACTGTGCTGTGGCCCTGGGCAGAGCACAAGATTTATGGGAAGATGAGAGCACTGCCAGTTCTTTCATAAGTAAAAGAAACATCTTATCTAAAAGATATTTTTCCAATAGCACGGTGAAGTTTCTTTGCCCCCAAAAGGCTGAACCAAAAAGAAATAATGGCAGGTACCACTCAAGTTTTCCTATAAAAAAACTCTTTCTACATATATATGTAAATATATATAATATATATATTTATGTGTCTAAATACATATAACCTGTCTATATAAAATATTTTTACAGATGAAACATATGTTCATTATTTTTAAAAATGGAAATACTGCAGAACTGAGAGGGAGGAAATCACCTGTATCTGACTGCATAGAAATAACCCACTCTAAGAATTTTCACATGTGTCCTTCCATTCTTTTTTTCTGTTTATATATTTTTCTCCATTTTTATTTAGTTATTTAATTTTGATTGGAGTATAGTTGATTTACAATGCTGTACTAGTTTCTGCTGTACAGCAAAGTGAATCAGTTATATATATACATATAGCCACTCTTTTTTAGATTCTTTTCCCATATAGGTGATTACAGAGTATTAAGTAGAGTTCCCTGTGCTATACAGTAGGTTTTTATTAGTTATCTCTCTTATATATAATACTGTGTATATGTCAGTCCCAATCTCCCAATTTATCCCTTCCCACCCCTTACCCCCTTGGGAAACATAAGTTTGTTTGCTACATCTGTGACTATTTCTGTTTTGTAAAAAAGTTCACTTGTACCACTTTTTTAGATTCCACATATAAACGATTTTTTCCCCCATTTTTGAACACCTATTTCTATGAGTTTTAACACATGCATATATTGTGTTACCCCCACCAAAATCAGGGTACACAATCTTATTACTCCCCAAATTCCCTAATTATCCCTTTGTAGTCATACCTTCCCTCACCCCTCATCCCTGGAACTAGCAAGCACTTGTCTGTCACTATAGCTTTGGGTTTTGGGAAATGTCATATAAATGGAATCATAGAGTCTGTAACCTTTTGAGATTGGCTTCTTTCACTCAGTGTGTATAAGATCTATCCAAGATGTTGTACGTATCAACAGCTCATTACTTTTTATTCCTAAGTAGTATTCCATTGTACGAATGTACCATGGTTTGTTTATGTATTTACAGATTGAAAGACATTTGGTTGTTTCTAATTCTGGTGATTGTGAATAGAGCTGTTATAAATATTTGTGTACACATTTTTGTGTGTATGTGTGTGTGTGTACCAATTTTTATGTGAACAAAAGTTTTCATTTCTCTAGACTTTAAATACCTAGGAGTGGGATTCCTGAGTCATATGGTAAGTGTATGTTTACTTTGTAAGAAACTGCCACTGTTTTCCATAGTGGCTGTATCATTTTGCATTCCCAACAGCAATATATGAGGTTTCCAGATGTTCTACATCCCTGTCACCAGTTGGTATTACCAGTGAATTTAATTTTAGCCATTCTGATAGGTGCGTAGTGGTATCTTATCATGGTTTTAATTTGCATTTTCCTATTGGATACTGATGTTGATCGCATGTGCTTATTTGCAAGCCACACACCCTCTTTGATAAAGTGTCTGTTCAAGCCTTTCATCATTTTTTAATTGGGTTGTTTGTTTTCTTCCTGTTGAGTTTGGAGAGTTCTTTATATTGAAATCAAGTCCTTTGTTGGCCAGGTGATTACAAATATTTTCTCCCAGTCGATAGTCTGTCATTTCATTCTGTTAACAGTGTGTATATATTTTCTAAAAACAAAACTGAAATCAGAAGGTGCATGCTGTTTTATAATATACCTTTTTCATTTAACAATGTATCTTAAACATCTTTCCATGTTATTACTTCTTCTCAATATAACTTTTATGGCTGTACAATATTGCCTTGCATGGGTGTACTACTGTAATTTATTTAACAAACTCTTCTGTTGAACATTTAGGTTGTTTTTAAATTTTTTACTTTTAAAAACATTACACTGGTGAACATACTTAGAGCTAAATCTTTTCACATTCTAAGTATTTCTCTAGGACAGATCCTGAGAAGCAGAATTGTTCTTTCATATTATGTACATTTTAAAGGCTTTAAAAAAATACACAATGCAAACTGTCCTCCAAAAAGGATATTTAAGTCTCATGATCAGATATGAAATCACATGGGGCATTATCATTGCTTTTTAACTTTGCTTCCTTGGTAGCTTAAAAAAAAAGTATGTCTTTTTTCTAATATGTTATTCTTTCATTACAAATAATGCTGAATATTTATTTAAATGCTTTTTGCTGTTTGTATATCTTTGTGTGTGAAGTGTCTCTTCATGTATACTTTTATATAGGGGTAGTTCATCTTTTTCTTATTATTCTATAATAACTATATTTTATTGCAAATGTTTTCCCCTGGTTTTATTTCACTGTACCTTAATTGTGGAGGCCCCTTTTGAGTCCTTGTTCAAATCCTTGTAAATCAAAGATCCATCAGTGTTAAGGTTACTGGATTTGGCAAATAAAAACAAACAACAAATAGTTTTTAAATAAATATGCTCCAGATAGACATGGGACATATGTACTTATACTAAAAACTATCTGAAGTGTAAAGGTAACTGGGCACCCTGTATCTTACCTGCAACCCTAGCTAAGAGTCAAAACTGCATGGAACATGGCTGAATTGCATGTTGGATTCTAAAGTCAGCACAACTGGCAAAAATTGTATAAGGCTGAAACTGCCTTTAAAAGTCCTTTAAGTAGCTTTCAAAGTTCAGAATGCATGGAGAATTGCCTTCTACCTTATATGGTAATTCTTATGTTCCATGACATTAAGAACCTCTCAGGAATAGGAGAAAAGTCCCTGGGCAGATGGCTGGTCATTAAAACCATTTCCCTCTTGTGTCAGTAGGTATGGGGAGGAAAAAGGGGAGGATGTCAAAGTGTTCCTGTCTGCCTACAGGCTTTTTCTGTTTTGTATCAGTCTTCTAAAATGTTTAAACAAGTGGTTATTGATAGTTGTGGTGGTTCAACAAGATTCAATAGTGAGGTTCATCCCACATGGGTATTATGTTCTAAAGTTAGTGCTCAAGGAAACATGACCATACTGTGACTCCATTGAATTGTTTTTATACAGTTACCCTTCAAGCCACACTCCCCAACTCCCTCAGTCCACATTTTATTTTCAGTAAACATTCTAACCCCAAGTTACTCAAATATTTTTCTTGTGGGGGAACTTGTATATTTTGGATCATTCAGCAGCTACTTAAGAGTAATCATGGTGACAGGCCTCATATGGTTTGTTGGGCAATCATGTCCTGTTTCCTGCACCCTTTCTCTTTATTTCCCTTTCTGGACATTTTTTTCTGAAAACTTTGTCCAACATTTTATTTTAGGGAACTATACCTAGTGATACTCAGAAGTTTCAAATCAATCACTAGTCAGGAGTCCAAAGCAAAATGAACAGAATGATGTATTTATTTCTCTCAAACACAATTCACAAATGACATTCAAATCTCATTTATTTCTAGCATATATAAAACATTCCGATGAAATAAAAAAATTGTAATCCTTGCCAAAGTTCATTTTAATAGGATTTGACCTGTAGTAAAACACATTGTCATATTGTCTCCTGTTCTCTTCATTTATATGTATATCTATAATATATATTCAACATATTTCCATTAATACGTGTATAAAAATGTTCACTCAGGTTGTTTCACATATTAGATATATTGCTTTCATTGGTTAATACTGTCTAAATACGCTGAACTTCTTTAATGACAATTTCCAAATCCAACACGGTATAAAAGAATTACATGGCCGTTCTCATATTGCTATGGTTTCTGGAAAATCTTATTCACTTTTTTTTTTTTTTTTTTTTTTTTTTTTTGGTCCGGGGGCCTC
>NW_020171825.1:1521516-1545881 GCF_003031525.2 Neophocaena asiaeorientalis asiaeorientalis | reverse complement strand
TTTTTTTTGCGGTACGCGGGCCTGTCACTGTTGTGGCCTCTCCAGTTGCGGAGCACAGGCTCCGGACGCGCAGGCTCAGCGGCCATGGCTCACGGGCCCAGCCGCTCCACGGCACGTGGGATCTTCCCGGACCGGGGCACTAACCCGTTACTGGGAGAAAGGGAGCGTCACAGTCAAGGGGAGGATGGAAGCAAAACTTCATTGCTTCCTAGTTTGGAACTAGAATCCCCACTCAGCCTTTCTGCGTGGCAGCGCCCAGGGTAATAGCGCCCACAAGGAAGGGATTCCATTTTGCCGCCTGCCTGAGGAGCGCGGCGATTTTCCCACGCCAGTCCCGGGATACCTGGCAGACAGCGACGCCGGGTAACCGAGAGAACCCAGACCGGATCCGGAAGTAAAAAGTTCGCTCCGCCCCGAGGCCGAGCCCCGCCCCTCGGCCCCTCCCACTAGGCCCGGCCTTGCGGGATGACGTGTCTGAACTCTGGAGGCGGAAGCGGGGAAGAGGTCGCCGGGGTAGGAGCTGGTGAGGTGCGGCTGGTTGGCCGTGCGCACGCGTGATTCGCGGAATGGGCGGACCGGATTGCGGCTGGAGTCCGGTGACCATTTTTATTGACGAAGACTCCACTTCTCCGGGTTTTTGCTGATGCTGAGCTCGGCCGATAGAGGCGGCGGCTTGGTTTGGAAGGAAGGTTAGGGACCACCCGCCCTTAGTCGTCCCCACTGCAGCGGGCTTGGTCTCAATGAGTGGACGTTTGACTGCAGGCAGTCAGTCCCCCTTCTTTCCTCTGTGAATAGAGGCGGTTAAACGTGTGTGGAAAACCTCAGGTTTACTTCGGCGGTGAAGTCCGCGATTCTAAATTCAGATCTAGAATTTATGGAGTCCGGCCAGTACCAGTCCTGTAGTGCTTTGCGGTTACTTGCCTTTCCTTTATGTGCTAGACGCTGCTCTAGGCTTGGGGTTGTAGAGACGAGGTCCTTACTCCCATGGGGGTTTACGTGTAAACAGGGAGTGAGACAGTAAACAAATAACCACGTTAATTCCAGGTAGTGATAAGTACTGTGGGGTGCCAGGGTTAAGCAAAAGAGTGGAATTGAGGGATTTAAAGATTTTATGAGATCGCTGTTGTCAAGAGTGGAACCTGAGAGGCTATAGCAGTAAGTACTAGTGCAAAAGAACTAAGATTTTGGCTTGGACTAGGGGGTAGCTGTGGACATGGAAAGTTGAAAGAATTTAGTCTAGTTTAGCGGCCCAGCGAGCACAACTTGTTGAAGGACTGTATGTGGGGAGTGAGGGAAAGAGAAATTTAGGTTACCTCCCAGGTTTTTTGGCCTGAGAAGCAGGTGGGCAGCGGTGCCCATTTTCTGCTTTGTGGAACACTGGAGGAGGAAAAGGTTGGGATGGGATCGGTGAGATATTGAAGATAAGTATTTAGTGGCACCAGGTAACTAGAAGATAGCGAACAAAAAATGTTGTCTTGCCCCTTTCCTTTCTAAATGGAGAGAACATTGCTTCCTCTTACTATGTTGGAAATCTCTATGACTTCAAGTATAGGCATATTATAAATTCTTTTCCCTGGCCCAAGTAAGTTCAACAAATATGCTAGTTGATTTGCTCGAGGGAGAAGTGACCTAGACACGATCCCACTGCTCAGGCCCCCCTCACCTGCCTACCCACCCTCACCCCCGTTTGGGTTATAAAAATGTCTGCCTTTCCTCTGCCCAGCACTTAATGTACATCCCCCCACACACACACCCTTAAACTTCACAACAAACTAAAGAAGATGGACATCCTTTTCTCTCTACTTCCAGTTCTCCCCTATTATCTGGGACTTGGTGTATTAACTTGCTCAAGGCCCACATAACTAGATAGTAGTGTTCCAAAGCTGGAGTTCATAGTGCAAACTACCTTTGCAAGGAGGAATTCCTTCATTGTTCTGGTTACGCCACAGTATAGAACAGTGGGTCTTAGCCTTTTTTTTGCAGGGTCATAGATTCCTTTGAAAACTTAATAAATGTTATAAACTTTCCAGGGGGGAAATGTGCACATCCCCACAAGAATTTAGATAGGATTGCACGGGTCTCCACATTTTTCTGAATTGTCCACTTAGCAAACTTGCCAATTCTTTTTTTTAAAATAACTTTATGAAAGTTTAGTTTTATTTATTTATTATATTTATTTATTTATTTTTGGCTGCATTGGGTCTTCGTTGCTGCACGCGGGCTTTCTCTAGTTGTGGCGAGCGGGGGCTAGTCTTCGTTGCGGCGCACAGGCTTCTCATTGTGGTGGCTTCTCTTGTGGCCGAGCACAGGCTCTAGGCTAGCGGGCTTCAGTAGTTGTGGCACACGGGCTCAGTAGTTGTGGCTCGTGGTCTCTAGAGCACAGGCTCAGTAGTTGTGGTGCTCCGGCTTAGTTGCTCTGCGGCATGTGGGATCTTCCCGGACCAGGGATTGACCCCCGTGTCCCCTGCACTGGCAAGCGGATTCTTAACCACTGCACCACCAAGGAAGTCCTGACTTGCCAATTCTTGAATTCTGAGCGGGAGGTAGTTCTGGGTTATGATTCCTTGCTTATGTACTCTAAGTTGGTGTCCTCTCTGCAGATTCGATTGAACTCTAAAGCTCAGAGGAATTGACTTTGTAAAGACTGTTGCCCACCAGTCCAGTTCTACAAGGATCAAGCTATTCGCTACTGCAGTCGTGCACCAACAGTGCACCCTGAGGGGAATTCAGGATGGAGGAAAAAACAGGAATGTTCTGTGCTTTATATACTGGCCCTGGATAAAGATACATATCTAAGGAATAATTTCAGTGAACTCAGATTCTTGCATCTTCTCATACATACAAAAGCACTAAAACCTTTGAGATGTCTGTTCTCTGTGTTTAGCAGTAACCTTTTGATGTTGGCCTACCTGTTTTTTTCCAGCCAAAAAACTCCTATATACCCTGGCTCCTCCCTTACCTCTTCAGAACAGTTCCTCAGAGCTATCTGAGAGGCGGTCGGTCTCCTGTGCTATGGTCCTCAGTAGAGTCCCAGAATAAAATTTAACTCACATCTTTTACGTTGTGTTTTCCTTTGTCACGAAAAGCAAGTTTCTCCTTGAAAAATACTCAAAATGCACCACACAAACACACACAAGTACGTCTGTGCATATACAAACGGACATCGCATCACTTCAATAGGAAAAGTGACAGAAACTTGCCCAAGGATGATCATACCAGATTTCTATTTTGCTGGAACTACATTTCTCACTGGGCTCTCAGGTGTGCTCCTGTCTTCCTTTGCAAAGAAATGTCAGTAACTCCCTTCTCCTATTTGTCTACTCCCATTTTTCCCCTCACCTCATTTCCACTCACCTCTTTAAAGAGATCTTGTTTAGTCTATGCAAACAATCACTGTCCCACGCAAGAATGAGCCACCGCATCCAATGCTGGGAACCTGTCCGTGCACACACCTCTGAGTAGCTATTTGAAGATTTGTGGCTAGTTCCTCCCCATTGGTTTCCTTATCCTGCACCCAACCGTCTCCCAAACTTCTCCTTCCCTCCACCAACTCAGCCTTCATCAGCAAGTACTTTTTGGAGCACCACCTCTGTAATAGGGGCTGGTGTGCCTTGGGCACTGTAGTGAGGAAACCGTGGAAAACCCGGGCAAGGCAGCAAGCACGGGGCGCTGGGCAAGTGAGACGCTCCACGACGCCCCAAGGGGGCTCTAGATCGGAATTTGGAACAGGAACGGGATAGCTGGACCCTCTCCCGCGGCAAACACCCCAGCCGACCCGCTGAAAACCTGGCAAGTGGATTTCCTCCACTCTCCCTCCCGGAAACTCCTCCGGGCGCTTGCAGCCGCTCTCACTGAGCATGTGCAGGCGGCGCTGCGCATGCTCCGTCCAGGTCCGTTTCGGAGTCTGTTGCAGAACCCGCGGTGTCTCCTACCGCAACCGGAAATATCCGTCGCGGGGCCGGGCTGCCTCAGCTCCGGCGGACTGGTAGTCGTCGCCGAGCCTCCCCGTCCCTCCTTCCCTCTTCACCCCCGCGGCTCTGCTGCCCTTCCCCCGAAACAGCCGTTATGAGCGCGAGGCTGCCGGCGTCGTCTCCACCTCGGTGGCAGTTGCTGCTGTCGCTGCTCCTGCTGGGGGCGGCCCCGGGCCCGCGTCGGAGCGCAGCCTTCTACTTGCCCGGCCTGGCGCCCGTCAACTTCTGCGAGGAAGAAAAAAAGAGCGACGAGTGCAAGGTGGGTGCGGCCTGGCGGACCCCCCGGTGCACAGTCGGAAGAGGAAGCCTCCCTCTGCCGGGGGGGAGCCGGCCTCTCAGGGGAAGGGGGCGTAGCAGTGGGTGCGGTCGGGTGTCCCCAGAAGCGCGTGGGGTTGGCCGCGCTGTGGGGCGCAGGCTCTGGAACGGCCTCCGTACCGCGGTAGATTCTGGCGGACTCGGCGGGCCAGGTAGCACGAGCAGGTGGGTTCAGTTTTCCCGGAACAGGAACTGTGTGTGTACGGCGCTTGCTTGGCGTTGGAGGCGTGCAGGTCAGCGAGCGTTCCACGGGCGAGTGTCCGCTCACAGCCCCGTGTCCCGCCTCCAAGGAAGGGGACGGCCAGGTCTTCCAGTAACTTGTAATTTCATTGCTTCCCGTTTTCTACTTTTCTGGAACCCTGGTTGGTTATGAGGACTTGTTCTTTCTAGGACTTAGGTGTTTTTACCTCACGGTTAGCAGTCGCTTCCTTGTTTGTCGATTTAACACCCAGAACCGCGTAAACTGCATTAATAAGGAGTTGCTGTGATGGTTGAGACAGTTAATGTCTACCGTTTAAGTGTAAAAAAAAAAAATTTAATGTGCAAAAAATAGGTCAGATCCCACTAGTTTCTCCGAGATTGTTTTAAACACTTAAAAGGAGCAGACAACAGGAGAAACCGGCGTTTTCTTCCTAGTTTCTTGAAAACTTTGATCTCTTACCGCCTTAAACTCAAGGTTTTCAGTTTAACCACTAGTAAAAGAGACGTAGGTAGAGTAACCTGCTTTTAGGTTATTAGGTAGAGGGCAGGAAAGTATACATACACAGTTATTTTAGGTTGCTAAAACTTACCCTTTGGGGTGCAAGAAACTCTTTGAAACCGTTAATACTTTTAACAGTTCGGATAATCGTTCAGCAAACTTTTACAATCTATAAGTAGGTTTATTTACTAAGCTTGGTTTTTTTAAGCTGGTGTTTATTTTATTACTGCTAGCTTTACAATAGTTGTCAATTTTGAGCTTATTTTAGGGCACTAAAGAAGCTATTAAACTTTTCATGGCATTTTACAGTTTCTGTTTAAAAACTTGGATCTCTAAAAATGTCTAAGGATCTTTCAGGTGTACTCACATCAACAGTTAGTGCTTGAATACTGTAACTCGTACCTTGCAGTGCAAGAAATTTTCGCTCTTTGAGAGTTCTGACTGAAAGAAAATAGTGCTTCCAAGTGGAAGAGAGAGCTAGTCTCACAAGCACACAGAGTATTTGGTCTTTAAATTTAAATTTAACAGCAATCGTATATTGTCTAACTAGTGCCTTAGACACAAAAAAGATATTCCCGTCTCCTAGGAACCTCAAAGATCATAAGCTTATGACAGATTATCAAAATGTGATATGTTATAAAAGATGGCTGTCCAAAGTGCACTAAAACCCAAATGAGGAAACATCTGCGGATTGGGGTCTTCAGGGAAAGCTACAGAGAGGAAGTGACATTTGAGATGGACTTCAGACATGAGTATGAGTGAAATTTACAGGTGGTCTGCTAGTTAGATAATTTTGTTTCCTCAACAGGTCCTTCTTTAGGTAGTTACCTTTTAGTTAACTTTTGATTAATTTCAGGGAGTCCTTTTGGATTTTTAGTTTTTACAAGTATAGGGATAAAACAGGCAAGACAGATCATTTTTCTGAAGTGTTTGGATTTCATCTTTGTTGCCGGCTGCTTTCACATCTTGGTCAGTGGAAACAGATCTTAGACCAGTAGAAAGAGGCACTTTTAGCAGTTTTCCTCTAGAATTTGACTAACTGGTGTAGGGAATTTGAAGTACACTTTAATACTTCTTCTCTTTGCTTCTCAAAGGAGAAAAACAGTTTAAATTTTCATTACTTCAATCAGGGTATTAATTTTTTTTTCTCATCCATTCCATATTTGTTAAGGAAAACAGTCTTGTCTACACTGTCAGAAAAGTTGAAAGGACTTATTTTAAAAATTGGAAGTGGGAGTTGTGAAATGGGAATAATTATTTCCAGAGATGCTTTTATGTTAGGGAATCAGGAGTTTGATGAATTGGGTAGGTCATTGATACTATTTCTATCAGTTTTTCCATCTGTAAGATAGAAATAATCATATTTGCTTACTATATATTCCCCTTGAAAGATATTTTGCCTTTCCTGGAGAGAAAGTACAATATTTATCATTGTTGCAATATTATATAATATTCATAAGTGTAAAGATGAGCCAAGTTTATTTTCAGCATAAGTGTAATTTATGGAGTATAGTCTTTACATATCCTGTGAAGTCCATGTCCTGTATTTAGCTCACCATGTATATTGAGAGACAATCAAAAGAACCCTGAGGATTTGGTCATTTTCTCCTCTCAAAATTATTTTATGTTCAATTTACTGGCATAGAAACAGTCCAGTGAACATACAGTCATATTCATATTCCTTTAACTTCTGATTTATGATCTTCATTAGCCTTAATAAACAGTGTGACTGTGTTCTGTGCCTTTTTTTTTTTAGCTTGCTGTCATTACAGGTACATTTGAATATCAACATAGTGCACATTTTCATTGGCTATACAGTATTTCATTGTAGTATTACAATACTATGGTTTGCTGAGCTGTTTCTTGCTTGTAGGGCATTTAGATTGGTCCCGATTTTTCTATATTGTAAATAACTTTGCTAGAATGTATTTAGCAGGAATTCATTGCATATTTACAAATTACTAAGTCAAAGGCAAGAAGCAATTTTATAGCTCTATTTAATATCACCAGGTTTCTTTGAAGAAAGGTAGGTTTGATTTACAATGCCATTAGCTGAATGATTCCATGTGTCTTCACAGTATTTTATAGTTTTTATTTATCAATTTAATAGCTATGTGATGGTACCTAAACATTTTTTAATGCTGCATTGCTTTTGAGGTTTCTCTATCTTTCAATTCTCTTATTTGTCTTATTTTGTTAGTTTTTCAAACCACAGTATTAAAGAATTGAACCATGGTATTTCTTTCTGCTAGCATTTTAGTTTCTTAAGCTCAGGGGATAAAATGTTGACTGCAGTAAGTAGAGTAAGCCTTGGTCAGAAGTGAATAGCTAAATGTGAAGTTACCTTTAGATTGAGTCTTAAGTGTGCTAAGTGGCATTCTAATGGCTGATAACTGAAGATTAGTGAGCAGTTCACCCTTGCTGCTTTTAACTTTCAAGCAATTATTTAATGGCTTGTCAACATGAACAACTAACTCTAGAAAACATTTGCCAGTTTTTTACTGTTTGATGATGTGTGTACATGGACAGATCATGTTCTTAGATGAAAGAGTAAGATTTTCTTTCCTGTCCAGTAAGGAAAATGACCAAATATACCCCCCTGGTGTTTAAAAAAAAAAAAAAGTTTGAATGGATTAGTTTAACAACTTTTTTATAAAAAAGAAAATCAGAATCACACTTTTAAATTTCCTTCATCAGTAGTTACTTTTAGAAGCTTTTAACAAATTCTGTGTCTGTTATTTTGGGAGCAGTTGCCTATAAATATGGAATTAGTCAAATTTAAGAAAACAGTTCTAAATGTTGCTCTGAACAAAGACAAGAATGAATGTATTATTTACCTGTTTTAACTTGACCATAGAGATTTTGAAATATTTAAAGAAAAAATATAACTTACATGTGTACCTAACAATATAATTGGTATATATTTATTGATATTTAGTTTCATGTTTTCATAGTTTTTTTGTTTTTTTTTTTGTGGTACGTGGGCCTCTCACTGTTGTGGCCAGGCAGACTCTCAACCACTGTGCCACCAGGGAAGCCCCATCGTTTTTTTCTGGAAGAAGAGCATTGATTCTTAGCTACTGGAAAGTAATCAGTGTGTGAGGGTTACTGATATTGTTTCAGGTATGAAATCTGGCATTGGAAAGAATGACTTTGGATAAATTCACATTCCAACGATTGTTCTTTGTTCCTGTGAAAAAGTACATGGAACTGAGTTAGAAGGTTTGCGTTCAGAAATTAAATTTTCGAATAAAACTATTTTAAAACTGTGATCGTTCATTATAGTGGATGTGAGAGCTAGGATTAGGAAAGCAAGCGTTGTTGATACAGATAAAATACTGTCCTACTGCTCTCTACAAAGGGAAGCCCTTTTCAAGAGGTGTGTTCTTGAACATCTGAAACAAAACCACAGACAGGTGCTCCACATTCAGACACATCTAAGTTCTAGAAACTGGTCTGAGCTCAGTCAGCCTTAGAGCCCAGTTCCCCAAACCCCTACTTCTATTCTTCCTTGCAATTTTCTATTGCAGTGTCCTCGTAGTAAATGTTGTACTGTAGTTAATCGTAGCTACCTAAATATATGCACTCTACAAGGCCATTGGCTGTTGCCATGAAAATTAACCAAGTGTTGATGAAAGGCTTTGTAAGAAATTTGTGAAATATATTTTTCTTTGTTCTTCTTACTCTCACCTTTCATACCTATTTAGTGCCCTTTGCTAATAACAGTGATAGAAACTACAATTTGTGTACTTTATGTGTGCCAGTTATATATTAATCTTAGTTAATCCTCCAAACAATCCTGTGGTTTTTAGATGGGGAAACTGAAGCTGGGTAGGATGCAGTACCCTCTCAAGCAAACATACCTCATAAGTAGCGAAGCTAAGATGCAACTCCAGGAGTGTCTGAGTCCGAAGTCTAGGCTCTTCACCACATTGGGGTACTCCTGGATCTTCTAGGCTGAGCGCCGTACCTCTTCTCCTGCCCTGCCCTGCAGATCCTGGGCTGCTTGTAATCCTGGACTTGCACAGTTATTGCAATTACAACAAAAAGCTTTTTACCTATGTCATCAGTTTTTAACCAGTCACATTTTATGTTTATTCCTTTCTTTGATACAGTTTAAAGTTGAAATTTTATTTTTTGATGGGAGATGGAGGAAGAACCTTAATATCTAGGAGATCAGCTTCTGGGCATTGTTGGTCAGGTAACTCAAAGCTCATGAACATCCATTTGTGAGTTCCAGCATTTCTGTTGGGATTTTAAAATTATATCTGAGCTAAGGTTTTCCTTCTTTGGACTTTTTCCCACTGTGGGCTTCTCCAATATTAAAGTAATGGAAGCTTCCATAGTTTTCCTTTTCTGTGGCTGTACCTTGGTATCTCAGACACTTTTGTGACTAGTCACTTGCTTTGATCCTTGTACAAAGTCACATTTCTTCACTGAGATTTCTTTCTACCTTGAAAAACAGTTGTACGTGTCGGTTGGGACATACATGATGGCAGTTGTAAAAGCAGAATCAAAACAAAGGAACAAGGAAATGGGGGGAAATGCAGTACTATAGCATGGCATGCTTTGAAGTAATAAAATAGGGTGTAGTTGTGACCAAAGTTGGGATCAGAAGTAGAATGGGCAGTTGGGGACTAGAAATAAAATTGTACATTTGGGAGGAGAAGGATTTAGAAGGGAGATGATAGAACTCTAAATTAATTAAAAGCATTTCCATAAAAGGTTTCTTAGGGTGGTATTGTAATCATTCTTGTTTTGTCTATGTCTTGCTTTAGAATTTACAGTCTTGCTTTAGGATTAATCTGTACCTTTCTTAAAATGGTTAATGTCACAACTTTTCATGCTTGTAATAACTCATTTTGGGACAGTTGAAAGTGGCAATGTGAAGAAAGTAACCTTTAAGGCTCTTTTGAGTCATGTAAGTGATATCTTGGAGTTGGCTATCTCCAGAAGGAGATGCACGTAATTAACTCTTGGATGGGGAATAAAGATGTTTAGAATGGAAAATGACCTTAAAGTTAATCAAATATTGCTCTCTTACAGCGATTGCTATTTTAATAAGAAAACTAAATCCCACTAGCTACCCTAGGAACACATAAATAGCTTTGCCACTTTTCTCTTTTACTACCTTGAATGTGTGCCCTATCTCTGCATCTGGATTATAAATTCTTTGAAAGGCAGCCATTCATGGGTTTTATATTATTATGGCATTCACGGTTTCTAGTACAGGACATTATGGGCTTTGAATAAATGTGTTGATTGAATGAATTTCCCATGGTTTTTCAGGGTTTTTTGTTGTGAATCTTCCTGGGTTTTCACATATATTGCAAATTCTATTTCCCCCTATTTATTACTTCTTTTGAAGTCATCTTTCCTGCTTCTAACATCTTCCCACACTAAACTTTACTCTTTATTTCTTATTGCTTTGATTTGGCTTCTGTCACTTCATAATATGACTAAAGTCTGCTCTCATCTTTAAAGCCTTTTCTTTTTCCAACTTTTAATTGTGACAATTTTCAAAATTCAAAAAAGTTGAAAGAATAGTATAATGATCACCTGTATATCCACCTAGACCCTTAGAGCCAACAGTTGTTTATGTTTTCTTCTATTTGTTTTATCTGTGTGTATATTTATA
Source organism: Neophocaena asiaeorientalis asiaeorientalis (assembly GCF_003031525.2). Lineage (NCBI taxonomy): Eukaryota > Metazoa > Chordata > Mammalia > Artiodactyla > Phocoenidae > Neophocaena > Neophocaena asiaeorientalis. The sequence continues at coordinate 1,535,257 of NW_020171825.1, read as the reverse complement.
TTTTTTAGGGACGAATGTCATGTTTGTAACATACTTTTGCCCTTCATGAAACCACATAAACTCACTAGCGGTCTCATTTCCTTTCTTCTTTCTTGTTTTTAACATTTGTCCTACTGTCATATTACGAGGATCTCGTAATATTATTCTTATAATACTTATAATATTTTTGAAATTTTCCTCTTTCACTATAAGGGTCAATATTTAAAATAGAGTGTTGTAGATGTAGCATATTTACAAATACGTTGTAAATTGTTCTATTCTGTGTTAAATTTATCAGTTTAAATTTACAATTCTTAGCATGTTTTAAATGAGATAAATATTAAAATTTCAAATTCGCACAGTTTAAAAAAGGAAGAATGAATGAAAGTGCTACAGAAATAGCCAAAATGAACTGAATATCCAAGGTGTGTTTTGATTAGTTCACCAAGCGACAGAAAAAGGTCCACAATTTAGTGGTGATTTCTATGATGGACCAACTTTCCTGTAAAAGTAAGTGTGGAAAAGTGTCAGAAGAGACTAGAAGGAAGAAAAGTGGAGGACTGAGAGCAGCAAAAATTAAAAGTGGTAGCAGCAGTTGAGTTTACTCACTTTTTTGAGCCAGCAGTCCAGTTTTTGAACTTATTTGTCTTAAAGTAGAGCAAGTAATCCCTAGCTCATAAGGTTACTATGAGAATTGTGCTTGATGATTATTGTCTTCCCCTTCCCTAGACTGATAGCCAAGAAGGGAGTAATGAAGAGGCATAAACAGTAGATCAGAAGCCACTGTCCTTAGTGTCCTTTAATGGGAGGGAGGAAGGAGGGCCTCTCACAGAAACCCTCAAGGTTATCCTTATACTAATACATATTTGGATTGAGGAAGGTCCAGCTTCTCTAAAATAATAGGTAATAATAGCTATCTTTATCTAGCTTATAGTTAAACATTTAACTTACAGTTATTGTGTGCCAACTATAAACCAGCTTCTATATCATTTCTGTTTATTACATCATTTATTCCTCACATTCAAAATTACTTGCCCATAAGCACATATTTATTAGCAATAGACCTAGGATTTGAAATGAACCCAGCAGTCTGACTCTGTTCTCCCTCCAAACTGAAATTGTGTTCTCTGTTTATATGCTGTGTGTGTTAAAATTAGTTTTGTTTTTAGGTCAAAGATATGTGAGAAGAATTGTTTTTGAATTTTGCTGTCAATATTTTGGAAAATTTTGTGGACAGACCTTGATAATTGTAGACATCCTTATAAATCACACAGGAAGGCTGAAACATGCTTCTTCGGTGTCGTTAACATTTTTGTTACTAGGAGTAGAATTTGAAGCTACTTCACCAGATCAGGAAAAGTTGATAGATACGGTAAATTTAATGGGGAGTTGATAGTAGACAAAATGCCAAGTGTGAGAAGGATAAAAACTAATAATGTACAAATAAGAAAATAGGGAGGGAGGGTGTGTGGGTCTTTGGGCTATAGACTGAAATGGAATAAGTGTGGTGATAATCAGTTTAAATGATACTAAATTATATAATCAGAAGACTAGCATGGTGTCTAAAAGAGAACTTTTCCTGGCTTCTAGAGTTTGCTTCAGAGACTTAAAGTAGACTTAGAGGGAGCCAGTGAATTTGATGTCTAAAGTTTTGACAAGATTGTTTTTTAAAAAGGTTAAATTGGAATTTCAAGTGGTGTGGGTTAGCTTACGGGCGAGCGGAGGTAGGGAATAAACCATGGGGAATAGTAAAAATGGAGACAGACTTCCAGAAGTCCCTGAGGCTAATTTGGATCTTAAATTTAGCAAAAAGAATGAATGTGAAATGTTTTAATTAGCTAGTAGTATTAAACTCTTGTATCAACATAATATAAAGCCACTGGGAATATACTTCCAGAAGCTCTCTTAAAGTTATATGAGAGAACAAAAGGTAGTAAATTAATTTGGTCATGGACAAGTTAAAGTATATTTGAAGAAAAAGTTAACAATTATATATTTGAGGTGATGAACTTTAAACTGTCAGTTACAGAACATTGGAAAGAGATGAAGAGTGTCATTGAAGAATTTATGCTTTTGGCCAAAAAGGCTAATGAAAAGTAACAATGTCATTCTATACATATATGAAGCTTTGATGTCTATACCTTGAATTCTGCCTGTAATTCTCAGTGCTATACCTTTTAAGAAAGATGTGAGAGTAGGGCAAGGTCCCGAGAAAAGCAGCTGGCATGATCAAGGAGATAGATGATTCAAAAGATTAAGACCTTTCCGTTTTGAAAGATTAAGACTCAAAGGAGAGATGAGAGAAGTCAGAAAATGAGAATACGGTTTTCCTTCAATCTTACAATCCTATAGCTAAGAGATGTACCATGAAACTTCAGAGAGAACATCATAGGCTAAGCAAAAATTCTTGCCTCATCCATTGGGTAGAAATGGAAGAAACTTTTACCCTAAATTTATATGCTCTTCAACAGTGTCCTAAAAATGTTTTTTAAATGGCATCAAATCTCTGAACCTTTTGCCCTGTTTTGGGTTTCCTAAGATATGAATTTAAAGAACATTGAAAAATACCTAGTAAACAGAGCTCAAGGATGAACTAGGAGTCCAGTCCAGCTTGCTGTCTGTTTTGTAGGGTCCTCAATCTAAGAACTGTGTTTACATTTTTAAGTGATTAGAAAAAAATTAGAAGAAGAAGAATATTTAGGGATGAGTGAAAATTACATGAAAATCAAATTTCAATCCCCATAAATAGCTTTATTGGGCTACAGCTGGGCTCATTCACTTATGTAATGTTTGTGGCTGCTTTTGTACTACAACGGCAGAGACTGCTTGTCCAGCAAAGCCTAAAATATTTACTCTCTGGCCCTTTAAGAAAAAAATTTGCCAACCTCTGGGATAGACTAACATTCGAGTTATTTTTCCAAGTAAAGGGAAGATTGCAATGACTAGAGTAAAATATTAAGTATATGAAGAGGGTTTATGAAGGGTACTAAGCAGCATTTTATTCTTTTCCATTACTGTGCTGTCCCATATAGAAGCCATTAGACGCCTGTGACTATTTTTTTTTAATAAATTTATTTATTTTATTTATTTATTTTTGGCTGCATTGGGTCTTCGTTGCTGCGTGTGAGCTTTCTTTGGTTGTGGTGAGCAGGGGCTACTCTTCCTTGTGGTGTGTGGGCTTCTCACTGCGGTGGCTTCCCTTGTTGCAGACCACAGGCTCTAGGCTTGCAGGCTTCAGTAGTTGTGGCTCGTGGGCTGCTCAGTAGTTTTGGCACACGGGCTTAGTTGCTCCGTGGCAAGTGGGATCTTCCCGGAGCAGGGCTCGAACCCGTGTCCCCTGCATTGGCAGGCGGATTCTTAACCACTGCGCCACCAGGGAAGTCCTCCTGTGACTTTTTAAATGTAAAATTAAATAAAAAATTAAATTCAGATCTTCAGCCACACTGACCACGTTTCAAGTGACTAATGGCCCCGTGTGGCTAGTGGCTACTGTATTTGACAGAGCAGATAGAGTATTTTCATTGCTTGAAGTTCTACTGGACATTGCTGCATAATAGTAAATACTTACATAGTACTTTGTGACAGGCACTGTTCTCGAGTCTTCTCAAAAACCAGTTGCAACAGGGATTATTATTACCTCCATTCTACAAATGAGAAAACCAAGGCACAGGGAAGTGAAGAAACTTCCCCAAGATCACACAGCTAGTAAACGTCAGAGCCAGGATTTAAACCCAGGCAGCCTAGCTTCAGAGTCTGTGTTCTTAATCTCTTTGTACTGAGAGTAAGGAATATGCTTAATTGTGGCACAAGGGAGTTGGCTTATGTGGTGAAAATGTGGATCTGTGGATTTTGAGACTCAAAACATAGAAAGTTGTGTAGAGTATAATAGGTGCATTCCTCCCTAGAAAGAAATCTAAAGATGTGAACTGGATTAGCTTTTTAGGAACTTTCAGTCTTCATTAAGATACATTAAATAGGGCTTCCATGGTGGCGCAGTGGTTGAGAGTCTGCCTGCTGATGCAGGGGACACGGGTTCGTGCCCTGGTCCGGGAGGATCCCACATGCCGCAGAGCTGCTGGGCCCGTGAGCCATGGCCGCTGAGCCTGCGCATCCGGAGCCTGTGCTCCGCAACAGGAGAGGCCACAACAGTGAGAGGCCCACGTACCGCAAAAAAAAAAAAAAAAGATACATTAAATAGAGCGCTTGGATTCTGGTATATCTTCATAGCAGTGTTGACCCCTTATAATTAGTGAAAATTATTTTGGCAGAGTAAGCCATCAACGGGGAATTTTGCCTTCACAACAGTTATATAAGTTTGTGATAATTACTCAAGCATTCTGGAAACTTAAATATCATGTCCCATTATCTTCTTAGCCAGAAAGACCAGTGATATAGTCTTCAATATTTTGTACAAGGAGACACAAACTTTTTTGTGTGTTTGAGACAGTGTTACCATTGAGTTGTCATTTTATTTCAGTACGGTTTTAGGGGTTTTATGTGTGTTTTCAGTACCGTGTACAATGTCTTCCATTGTATATCATGAATATTGGATGGGCATTTTAGTGGATGAGCAGTGTAGTTTAGGCATTCCCTATTCTGAATATCATTAAATTTATTTGGTTTCCTTTATTTAACAAATACATAGCACTTCATGTATTAGGCACTGTTTGACATACTTTATAAATGTTAACTCATTTAATCCTCATACCTCTGTGAGGTAGTTACTGTTATCCCCACTTTGCAAATAAAGAAACTGAAGCACCCATGAGGAAACTGAGATGCTAAATAATTTGACCAAGTTTAAGGGGTAGAGCTGGGATTTGAACCCAGGCAAACTGGCCCCAGAGGTCTTCTTTTGCCCACTGTGTTTTGTTGTTTTTCAAATGACAGTGTATTATTAGTTTTTGTACATTGAACATTTTGTCTCACTTTTGGGGTGTTAACAGGTATAGAGGACTGCTGACAGCACTAGTAAATGAGATCAAAATGGCAAATGTGGCTTTATGCTCTTCCAGGTAGCCTCAGATCAGAGTCCAGAGGCAGCCATAGTGATCTAACCCTGTAAAATACAGGTAAACAGCTCCTATTTAATTGTTTTTGGTTAGTACCAAAAGTACTTCAGGGCACAGGTTACTTACTGACATTTTCAACTGAAGAATTCTGTATTGAGTAGCAATGAGCCCCTATTGGGAGAGTGGGTACCTGGGTACAAGTTCCTTTGGAACTTCAAATGTACGTTGAAGAAATCCTGGGAGCTTCAGTAGGAAGGTGTGGCTTTGAGTTAGCCCATATTTCCTAGGAAGTTGATACAGCTTTTCTCCCTCTCCTCTGTTGAACTTGATTTGGTCTTTATGAATTTATTCTCTGTTACTATCTTTGTAGTTAAGCATTCTCAAATTGATCAAAGCAGTCCTCCAGAATTAAACCGTGTTGTCATTGTCTGTCTCCTGTCTGCTTAAGAGCATGAGATTGTGTTTCTAGTACAATTGATCTAGAAATTTCTTACCTACCTGGCAACATTTCTTTTTTTTTTTAATGGTCCCATGGTGTTTAATAGCTAATTTACTATCAACAGGCATACTACAATATGTTTCTAGTCTTTTAATGAACAAGTCTGCAGTATACATTCTTATACATGATCTCTTGTGCACACATGATTTTATTCCTAGGAGATAAGTTCTCATAAGTAGGATTGCTGGGTGGAAGAATGCATATATTTTGCTTTCCAAAAGGCTGTAACCACTTCACATTTCAAAGAGCCACAGGTGTTACAGCTTTTGAAAACTTTTAGCCAAAGTTTAGTGGTCTCATATTGAATTTAATCGCAGATGTGTCTCAAATTCATATCTCCAGATTTTTTTTCTGAATGCCATGACTGTTTATCCTTCTACACTTAGGTATCTCAAAGGCACTTCAAACAAAACATGTCTAAAGACAAACTCACGATCTCTCCCCTCAAACCTAATCCTCTTCCAATGTCCCTTTTGTTACTTGTCAAAATCAGAAAATTAAAGCATCTCTCTTCTTTAAACTTAGGGCGTGTGTTATCTTTACTCTCACATAAAACCAATCAGTCCTATCAAATTTATTTTCAAAATATTTCTTGGATGCATCCATTTCTCTTTTTCTTGTTGACAGCATTCCTTGAATGCTTTGTGTTTTTTTTTAATTAATTAATTTATTTTTGGCTGCATTGGGTCTTCGTTGCTGCGCACGGGCTTTCTCTACTTGGGGCGAGCAGGGGCTACTCTTTGTTGCTGTGTGCAGGCTTCTCATTGCAGTGACTTCTCTTGCTGCGGAGCACGGGCTCTAGGCACTCGGGCTTCAGTAGTTGTGGCTTGCGGGCTCTAGACCGCAGGCTCAGTAGTTGTGGCGCACAGTCTTAGTTGCTCCACGATGTGTGGGATCTTCCTGGACCAGGGCTCGAACCTGTGTCCCCTGCATTGGCAGGCGGATTCTTAACCACTGCGCCACCAGGGAAGCCCCGAGAATGTTTTTTTAAAACTGTTTAAAAATAAAAATTATCTTTGTGTTGCAGAATGAAATACTGAATTTGAAAACCAGATTTTTAAAAACAATCTATATTGATGTAGTGAGTGATACCTTATTTAATTTAAATACTTATTTAATTTTTTAGAAATTTTTAGAACTTAAAGCATTTAGAAACTATTGGAGACATTTGCAACTGAAAATTATTTTATTGTAATTTAAATGCATATAAATCTACTCAGTGAATGGATTTATAAGTAATTCTTTAAAGTGAGTTGGATATCATAAAATTTCTCATTTCAAAAGTCAAATTCCTTTTTAATTCTAGGCATGACCTAAGTTTTGGTCTCTAGTTGTTTATATTCTAATTCTGTGTTTCTTCATTTTCAGGCTGAAATAGAACTATTTGTGAACAGGCTTGACTCAGTGGAATCTGTTCTTCCTTATGAATATACAGCGTAAGTTTTTCAGCTTGTTTTTTTTTTGAAATTTTATGACTCATCAGAATTTTGTACATTTAGAACTTTACTTTCTCCACAGTTATGGATAAATTCATATGCATTTAAAAAATGTACAGGGCCTGAAAACATTTCTAAAAGGGGTATTGTTTATTTCTAAGGTAGGGTTAAAATGTGAAATGTGATCTGTTGATGTTACTTTGCAGTGCAACAGAAGCACCAACGAAAACAATGAATTCCTTTTTTTACCTGACTGGACAAATAGCCATTTTGTTTTAATTTTTTTGATTATAAGAAAACCCACATAGTTTTCAACAAAATCCATATGTCCCACATAATCAATCTCCAGAAATAACTGCTTTGTTGTCTGCCACCTGCATTTTTTCCCTGCTTATTCTAACATACACAACCACATTTATACATTTTTTTAAAAATTTATTTATTTTTGGCTGTGTTGGGTCTTCATTGCTGTGTGCGGGTTTTCTCTAGTTGTGGTGAGCGGGGGCTACTCTTTGTTGTGGTGCGCAGGCTTCTCATTGCAGTGGCTTCTCTCATTGTGGAGCATGGGCTCTAGGCGCACGGGCTTCAGTAGTTGCAGCACGCGGGCTCAGTAGTTGTGGCTCATGAGCTTAGTTGCTCCGCGGCATGTGGGATCTTCCCAGACCAGGGATTGAACCCGTGTCCCCTGCATTGGCAGGCAGATTCTCAACCACTGTGCCATCGGAGAAGCCCCATTTTTGTTTTAAATGAAAGCAGGTTTATGTATTTTATTTGCACCTTGTTTTTCTCACTGAATCTATTTGGACATCTTTTCTATATTAATACACAGCTACCTCAGTCTTTTTAGTAGCTGTTTATTATCCCTTTGTAGAGATCGTATAGAGTCTGTGTATGATTTGTTTCACTAATTCTCTATTTATGAGCATTTCATTATTTCCATTTTTTGATATTATAAAAAATGCTGCATAAATATCCTTTGTTCATTTGAGCACTATATTCCATATTGGGTATAAAATATGTTCCTAAATTTTAGTTGGCTTCTAAATTTCTCTGGTATCTAAGAGTTCTGAAAGAAAATATGTTTATTTTAGTCAAACAAAAAGTTTGACTATCCTACAAGAATCCATGTGCCTAAACATGTAAGAAGAGAATACAAATTTCATGAATGAATGGACCATAATTTATGTAACTTTGGATACTTTTTCTAGTTTTTGTTTTGTTAAATAAACAAATCTCTCTCCTTAAATCTTTGTGGCTATTCTTGGGAAAACTCAGTGAATCTCTTATATCCAGTAGATGGAGAATCTTCATCCAGGGACTTTCCAGCCCCAGTTTTTTATCACCCAAGATTCATCTTCCTCTTAGGGATCTAACTAGTCTGTAGCCATCACTGTGCCGGTCTAGCTTTTCATGTTGGCCAGTATATTGGGATGAGACAGAAACCCATGTAGCTGACACATCTTCTTGAAATGGCATTAAGTAAATGTTTGAATTAGAAGGATAACAAAAAGAGATGAGTTATGCAAAGTTCCCTTGAAGACTAGGGTGTAAATAATTCTATCATTGAAATGAACAACAATAAATTATAATGTGTCAAGTTTTTAAATTCTATAATTTACATCTTAATAAAAGTATTATTTAAAAATCAAAGCATTCTAAGGCCTAATTTTCAGGTGTTTTTTTTTTGTTGTGTTGGGGAGATGTGGTACATGGAACTTGGAGTAGGAATATATTTCTTATTCATCTACTAGAGTGATCAGTACCTAATCTGTCCTCTAGGTTGGCTAGGGGTTTGATATCTCATTGCTTCCGTTTATGCTTAAAAACTTAAATATTCTTGCCTGCAGGTTTGATTTTTGCCAAGCATCAGAAGGAAAACGCCCATCTGAAAATCTAGGTCAGGTGTTATTTGGGGAAAGAATTGAACCGTCACCATATAAGGTTTGTATTCAGTGTTATATAAAAGTTATTTAGTTGCATCTTTTTTCTTTTTTCTCCCCACCTTGTAGAAAAGCCTGTGATAACTTAGCTAAGAAGGAATTCATTTCTCTTTCGCATCCAGGAAAAATTTCTTAAAGTCACAGTTTAGAAGTATCCCTCCCCTTCTCACGATATGTCATAAATAAGTTTGTTCAAAGGAACATTTCCAACAGTCAGTATTATATCAATAAATGATAAGGTGGTGGCCTAAAAGTGCTCAGACTCCCTGCCTCACCTTACAGAGGGACCTGGAACCCAGCTTTCAGTTACGAAGAGTTGTCCCACTAACTTCATTTGGGAACAGAATCCCTAGAATTTCCGTATTAGCAGATAAAGCACTACTTCAGCTTTCCCACTGGGTTTTGGGGAAGCTAACCTTTCTGTTTTGATCAGTGGAAGTATATTTGGTACATCTTTGATACATTTTTAGGACATCAGTTGAACCAAGCTAAGCACAATATAAGATATTCTCTTCAATATATGTACTTCATCATCCAAAATTATTCTGCCTTTTAAATCTGTTATCTTTTAAACCTGTTATCCTTCTGAATTTCACAGTCCCCTGTTCATTTTATATCTGCTCTCCTGCTGCACAAAGAATAATGTATCTCTCTGTTTTAGAAAAATTAAACTAGTTTGTAATAATAATGTATCACCGTATACAAAACTAAATGATACAGACTATAAAAAGAAAAGGAAGTTTCTCTCCCCCCACCGCCCTGTTCCACATCACAGTTTCTTGTTAATCTTTCCTGAAATTTTCTATGTACTTACAAGCATATATAAACAGAATTAAATGTGTGTGTTTATGTTTTAAAATATTATTCTGACTGTGCATTTTTCTTTAACTCTCTGTGGGCATCTGTCCATGTGGGCATACTCATTTCAGTGACTGTAACCTGACCCCAGCCTAACAGCTCCCTCTCTTGGTGTCACACCCGTCTCTTCTGTGACCCCATGATTAGTTGCCTTGCCTGCTTTCTCACTAAGCACCACCGTCTGTCTCCCTTGGCCCTTACTACGTTGAGCATCTGTCCAGCAAATCCCCAAAAAGCCTCAGTTAGTCCCATTAACCCTCTTACTCCAGCACCGTATCTACACCGTGAAGCACTGGGGGAAAGACATAATTGTACACCTTTAATTCACTACAGGTTCATAGTTTTCAACCGTAAGTATGTCCTCTTAAAATGTTTTAATTTGAGATTTTCTACCGTAAAGATGCCAGAGTTTTTTTTTTTTTTATAATTTTCAAAGACAGCAGATTTGAAGACCTAATGAGATGAAGTCACTGGGAAAGAAGGAACTCAAAATATATGGACATGGGTGGTATTGAGTAGGGCAAGCATATTAATTGTATAATATTTCCCTGATGTGATATTTTAAAAGATTACTTTGGAAATTGTTGCATTCTTTTTATAGCAGAGGGTGATTTTCAGCATATTTATTAAATTGTATAACTACCTAAAAATACTCCTTTGGTCTCTCTGTCCCATCTTTCTGTTTATTTATGCCTTGATCTTAAGAAATGATGGAAGGCAGGAAGAGCATCAGTAACACCTTCAGTGAACTTGAGGGACAACAGGAGCCTCCAACAGTAAACAGCAAAATATGCAAATCCATAGAGAAGTTTTGTCCCTTTGGTGTAGACTTTAAAGGTAAATTACTTCTTTAGTAGGATTCTACTCAGGGTTCATTTATTTTTATGTAAAGATTATGCCTTGCTTATGCAAAAGACCCTTCTTTTAGGACTAGTGCTTTTTTTTTTGGCTGCGTTGGATCTTTGTTGCTGTGCGCAGGCCTTCTCTAGTTGAGGTGAGCGGGGACTGCTCTTCCTTGCGGTGCGTGGGCTTCTCTTGTTGTGGAGCATGGGCTCTAGGCATGCAGGCTTCAGTAGTTGTAGCTAACGGGCTTAGTTGTTCCGCGGCATGTGGGATCTTCCCGGACCAGGGCTCGAATCCGTGTCCCCTGCATTGGCAGGCGGATTCTTAACCACTGTGCCACCAGGGAAGCCCAGGCCTAGTGCTTTTCAGATTTAATTTTGTTCTAGGAGTTGAGGTAAAATAGAAGAACAGAAGGAGTGTTTTAAAATGGAGAAAGAATGTGCACCTAACATTTTCCTGGAGTTTTCTAGAATTTTTTAGGATCAAGATTTGTGCTAAAACAAGTTCTTTAAGCCCCAAGCTTAAAGAGACAGAGCAAGCATTTCTTAAGATCAAGGCATAGGTTAACAGAAACATGGGACCAAGATATCAGATTTTTTTCCCCAAGGCAACCATAAATGTATTGACGTAGTTTTCAGCATTAATTTCAGTATTGATTCTTTATCCTTTCTTTTCAAAGAATTTTGCCTTCTTTTAGATCTGCAGTAAAAATAATGGTAGCAACCAGCAACAAAACAAAACCCCAAATCTGCTTTGCCATTTTATCGATGACTTTTGTTGAGGTCAGGAAAAAAACTGTGCAAGATATCGTGTGCATTATGTGAAGCTGGAGCCACCTATCACAGGATCATAAAATCTCAAGTCTAACCACTCATATTCACTCATGCAGTCAGTTAACACAACTGCTGAATGTCTTTCACGTGCCTGGCACTGTGGTAGTTGTGGGGTACAGCAGTGAACCAAAAAAGTCTCTGTCCTCGTGGACTTGTATTCTGATGGGGAGAAGGAAACAAAACGAACTACTGAAACACATGGTGTGTCAGTTGCTGATGAAAGAACTATTGAAGATAAATCAGGGATGGGGGATGGAGAATTTTCAATTTTAAATAGGCCAGAGAAAGTCTTACGTGAGGGGTGAGCAAAACACTTGAAGCAAGTAAGGGAGTGAGCCATGTGAATTCGTGGGGAGAGGGGAGGATGTGGTGAAGGATGCAGCAAAAGCAAAGGTTCTGAGATGTCGCTCGCCCAGTGTATTCAAGGTACAGAGAAAAACTGGTGCGACTCAAGCAGGTGAGCAAGAGAGAATAGTGGGAAATGAGGGCAAAGGAGTAATAGGACCACATCATGTAGCCCACTCATAGGCCATTGTAAAGACTTTGACCTGTACATCTGGGCAAGATGGTTAGCATTGAAGGGTTTTGGGTAGGGTTAGATTTTAACAGGATCACCAGGACTGTTGTAGAGAGAATGGACCGTGGGAGAGTGAGAAGCCAGGAGGCAAGTTAGGAGTCTCTCACTATCAGTCATGAAAATATGCATGACTTGATGGTGACTCAGATCATTGGGGTAAGGGTGGGAGTTGTAAAGCGGTCAGCATCTCAGAAACTGGCTGTGTTTTGAAGTTGGGACCAACAGTTTGCCGAGAGGTGGGATGTGGGGTGTGGAGTTTCTGTTTTCTAAGATAGGAAAGTCTGGGGGAAGAGCAGGTTTGGAGGGAATGGGGAAGAGTTTGTTTTGACATGACATGAGATGTTTGGTAGGCATACAAGTAGGGATGTTGAGTTAACAGTTGAAGATACGTGTCTGCAGTTTGGAGGAGGGGTTCAGCCTAGATACGTGTATTTGAGAATCATTAGTGTATAGTTGGTATTTGAAGCCAGGAATTGATCAACTCCCCAAGGGAGTGGGTAAAAATAATGAAGAGAAGAATTCCAAGGACCGGGCCTTGAGGCAGTTGGTATTAATGGGTCAGGAAGATGGAGGAGGAGTCAGCAAAGAAGACTTCGTCATAGGGCTGTTAGGAGGGTTACATGAGGTAATAAGCGTTTATTATGATGGATAAGTGTCGTCTTTAGCGTTGCTGTTTTCCTTCACAATTGAGCACACCGGTGACTTGCCTGAGCCCAGTGAGCGTCGGACTGCGGTGTAAGATTTGCTACTTTTGTGGTAACTAATAATGTCTTTTCTCTGCTTTAAGTTTGACACATCCCTCTGATTCCTTAGTATGTATACATTTGTTTTTTTCATTTCCCGGTCTTTTAGATGGAACCTATAAGGTTCATATAAGATTTAAACTATTAAATATTTACATAAATATTGCTGTATTCACAGAAATAGCAACGCCTTGAGAACGAAACTATTGGCTGACAGGTGGCAGCAGTGAACTACACTTGAAACATTGGTTTGTCAGATGATGTACAGTAACTGGTTTAGGGATTTTAATAAATAATGTATAAAAGAATGGACTACTCTGAAGTGAAACATACGCAAGTTGGGGTTTTTTTTTACTCCCTGTAATAAAGTTTGAATTTATTAAAAGATGTATTGGACTATATATAGTTACATTATGGAGTATATATAATTAGTTTAATAAATTATAGCCTTAAGAAAACTAGGAAATGGATTTTTTAAATTAAGACATAAATAGGCCCTGGTAAAGTAAACCTACATTATATAATATGTTGTGAATAATATAATGTGTGTGTTTTCATGCTCATGAAATAAGTCCTAGACTCCAGAATTGGAGGACTCCTTAGTTTTTAAACTTTGGTTTAAAAAATTTTCAATTTTTGTTTCAACTTTGTTATTACATAGCATCCTAAAAATTGACAATCTTTTCAAATGTGAGTAAAAAGAATCACATTTATTCTGATTCTAGACATCCAGATTTAACTTTTTCTTGTGTCATCACAGTCTGTGTTGTTCACTGCTGAACCTCCATCACCTGGTGCATAGAAGACACTTAACAAATATCCACTGAATGAATAATACATAGACATAAAACCTTACCTGTTTATTAATAGAAAGCCTTCAAATCCATAATTTCTAAAACATTATGAGGGGACATTATTATGGAGATACTGATGTTGTTTTGTTCTACGTGTGGGTATTTTCCCCTCCTGGGACTCACTTATATTTAAGAGATGAGTTGGTTGAAATTATCAAAAATAAAAA
>NW_020171825.1:1431271-1521440 GCF_003031525.2 Neophocaena asiaeorientalis asiaeorientalis | reverse complement strand
TAGAAAGCCTTCAAATCCATAATTTCTAAAACATTATGAGGGGACATTATTATGGAGATACTGATGTTGTTTTGTTCTACGTGTGGGTATTTTCCCCTCCTGGGACTCACTTATATTTAAGAGATGGGTTGGTTGAAATTATCAAAAATAAAAATAAAAACTGTTACTTATTAAAAGAAAAATTGATGACTTAGTGTTTTAGAGAAACAAAATAAGATTGAAATTTAAATCTGCTTGATCTGTGGGGAATTTCTATATGTTTATTATCAATATTAATGCACTTAAGTAATTTAAGGAAACCAGTGCTTTTACTCTATTTATGTTACAGGCATGAAGGACCTGGATTTTTTTTCTTAATTTGCTTTCCACTTTATTTTAATACAGTTTACATTTAATAAGGAGGAGACCTGTAAGCTTGTTTGTACAAAAACATACCATACAGAGAAAGCTGAAGACAAACAAAAGTTAGAATTCTTGAAAAAAAGCATGTTACTGAATTATCAACATCACTGGTAAGACGTGGAGATTTGGGATTTTGGGCTTTTTCCTTTTCAAGAAGAAACCTCTGTTTCATTGAATGTGTAAATGCTTCATTGATTTTATAAAAATAGCAAATAAATTTATTTCCTTTTTTTGTTATTAGTAATATGAAGTAGTGACTTTTATTTGCCAGAGGATTACTAAGGTTGACAGCTTAAAAGTATCATCATTTTCTGCGCTTAGATTATTGTAATATCTGGTACTTGTTTAGGTACACAGACCTGTTTCCTAGAGCACTTCTTTTATTCATACATAGTGAAAAGGAGCATATTTATGCTTTGGGAAAGGACCTGGATCAGTCTTCTAGAAAAATACTGTTATTTTATACTTGCAGGCTGTGAAAAAGACCATAGGAAAACAAAATTTAACTTTCATTTGATATTTGAGAAATAGCATCTACTTCCAATAAAAATACTTGTAATTTGTGTAATCTGTTTTTTATTTTATAAACATGGCGTAACATTAACAATGTTTTTACCACTTTGCATCATAATCAAAAAGCATTAAAAAAATTTTTTTTTGCTTCCCCAGGAGTATTTACTTACTATACAATATTCAAACAGTATTAAAAAAGGGTCTCGAAAACCCAACTTTTTAAATATAACCAATTGTTATTCTTCCAGATAATTTTGTCAACAAATGCCTGTATTCTCTGGTGGTCATGGTTTACATATGTTTTGCCTCTTCCAAAAAGTGTAAGGTGCTGGAGGTGGTGAACAGGAAGACTATCTTTGTAGACTTCCTCTTGAATGTTTGTCCTGTCACTATCTCAGACCCGTTTGCCCTCACTCAGGGAGGTGAGAACCATTGATTTCAGTTTGGACATGACCAGATCCTGTGGCTCAGTAGGATTGTTGGAACCTCTCATTCCCTCTTGCCTCCTTGATTTCTCCCCATCCTCCCCTCCGTACACGTAGAACAAAAAAGTCCTAGAGAGGGGCAACCCTGGGTCACATGCCCATTCATGAACGAGTCTGTGATTAGGGTGATTCACTCTGATTGGCTAGACCTGGGTAAAATACAACTGAACCACATAGAAATGAGTCTCCCATAGCAGGGCTCTGTTAGAAGGAAGGAAACGTACCTGTTACACTTGCGTCAGCTTCTTTCTCATCTGACCCTCAGTGCTAACAGGAACTTGAAAGTCTCCTCCATGTCTTCATTTCTTTGGTTTCTGGTAAGCCAAGAGCTTTTTTCCTGTAAGCTACTGTGAGAATACTACTTAATTGCTGAGTTAATGTAACTCAGGATACATTTCTCATTCATCAGTAATTGAAAAGTTTCCCTTGGTGTTTTCTCTTTGCTTAAAATTGTTCTTTCCAGCCTTCAAAATCATATTTAAGGCTCAGTCCTTATGAGCCTTAAGGCTCATTTTCACCCCTTCTACCTCCATTTACTCTGACAGCTGTCCATTTGTTGACTGAATGACTCTTTAGGTCACTACGGGTGATTTTTATTTATTTATTTTTGCTGTGTTACGTCTTCGTTTCTGTGCGAGGGCCTTCTCTAGTTGTAGCAAGCAGGGGCCGCTCTTCATCGCGGTGCACGGGCCTCTCACTATCGCGGCCTCTTTTGTTGCGGAGCACAGGCTCCAGACGCGCAGGCTCAGTAGTTGTGGCTCACGGGCCTAGTTACTCCGCGGCATGTGGGATCCTCCCAGACCAGGGCTCGAACCCGTGTCCCCTGCATTAGCAGGCAGATTCTCAACCACTGCGCCACCAGGGAAGCCCACTATGGGTGATTTTTAGCTTTCTCTTCTACCCTCTGTTCTTAGAATCCTGTTCAGAGTCTTCCTCTTAAAGATAATAGAAGCACCTCTTCTTCAGTAGATTCCTGACAATAAAGTACTTAGAAATATTTTTAACTTATTTATGATGCAATTAATATAGGTGCTGTTTTGATCCCAAGATGCTTAATAACAAGAAGAATAATTTAAAATAGGTGCAAACTTAAACAATTCTGCCTAAAAAAATAAACTGGAACAATGCTGGTGGATAGTGATTTTTGTAGTTGAATCAGAAAAGTTTATGATTTCAGGTCTGAATCCATTAACAAAAAAATCTAAGCCATATCACAGATATACAGTCTGGTAATTCTAGGCAATGGGCTTTAGTCCTTAAATCAGTTCATTACACATTTAGAAAATATTTGATTCATATTGATGCATTTATGTGAACCATTAGTTGAGTATATTTCTGTCCTTGGCTAACTTCAGACATTTTTACTATGTAATTTGACTTTAAGCATAGATAGCAGAGTTGACAGAGATAAAATAGCAGGAACCCTTAGAAATATGAAAGATTATACAAAGTGTTTTCTACTACCCTCAACTTCTTTAATCCTGCTCCCCAGAGGTAGCACTATTATTTCTCCTGTATGTTTCCAGATTTTTTTTTAATATAAATTTATTTATTTATTTTTGGCTGTGTTGGTTTGTTGCTGTGCACAAGCTTTCTTTACTTGTGGTGATTGGGGGCTACTCTTCGTTGCGGTGCACAGGCTTCTCATTGTCGTGGCTTCTCGTTGTGAAGCACAGGCTCTAGGCGCGCAGGCTTCAGTAGTTGTGGCATGTGGGCTCAGTAGTTGTGGCTTGAGGGCTCTAGAGCTCAGGCTCAGTAGTTGTAGCACACGGGCTTAGTTGCTCTGCAGCATGTGGGATCTTCCCAGGCCAGGGCTTGAACCCATGTCCCTTGCGTTGGCATGCAGATTCTTAACCACTGCGCCACCAGGGAAGCCCTGTTTCCAGATTTCTATGCACATGTAGGTATGTAAAAGAGTATGTACCGGGCTTCCCTGGTGGCGCAGTGGTTGAGAGTCCACCTGCCGATGCAGGGGACACGGGTTCGTGCCCCGGTCCGGGAAGATCCCACATGCCGCCGAGCGGCTGGGCCCGTGGGCCATGGCCGCTGAGCCTGTGCGTCTGGAGCCTGTGCTCCGCAACGGGAGAGGCCACGACAGTGAGAGGCCCGCATACCGCAAAAAAAAAAAAGAGTATGTACCTTTTAAAATAACAATGGAATTATTGTACACATTATTCTGAAATTGATCACTTTGTTTAAGAAAATATGGGCATTTTTCCATGTAAAGCACATCTATAGATCTATATCTACTTCATTCTTTTTGTAATTGTATACCATTCCATCACATGAACGAACTGTAGTTCTTCCCCCATAGCACTTTAACCACACTACTTTCTGAACGAGTAAAATGACTGATTATTAGTTAGTGCACCAACTCATTGTTCTCATTATAGAGAACAGTCAGTTAATTAACAGTAGTTAATTTTTATATCTAAATTGATGAATACTTTTAATTCTTATTTGGGACTTTAGAATGTAATTTGAGGATCTTCTTGGCTTACTCTGTCAATAATGTTAAGCTACTTCTTGATTCTTGGGACTGACTGATTTTTTTATATAAATTTATTTGCGTATTGATTTTTGGCTGCTTTGGGTCTTCATTGCTGCACACAGGCTTTCTCTAGTTGCGGCAAGCAGGAGCTACCCTTCGCTGCAGTGTGCAGGCTTCCCATTGCAGTGGCTTCTTTCTTGTTGCTGAGCATGGACTCTAGGTACATGGGCTTCAGTAATTGTGGCTCACGGGCTTAGTTGCTCCGCGGCGTGTGGGATCTTCCCGGACCAGGGCTCGAACCTGTGTCCCCTGCATTGACAGGCAGATTCTTAACCATTGCACCACCAGGGAAGTCCCCTGACTAATGTTTTGATACCAGCAGCAGACACTTGAATTCCCTCTACTCTACAAGTTTTGTGATTATACTTTTTGCCTAAGTTTCCACGTCTTTGTGACATTTTATTTATAAAAGTGTAATTTATTTAACTAGTTATCAAAGTACTTAAATTTTTTTAGTACCATAAAACCACCAGACTCTGGCTTATTGGACAGAGAGGGGTCTTTGAAGATATTTTAGTCTAGTGAGTGCCAATCTTGGATCCCAGTAGGCTGGCAAAGGGGAATGATGTGCTATTTTCAAAAATTCAAAACCCCAGTTAGATAGTGTAAATTAACTTATGTTAAAACTATGTAAAAAAAATAAAAATAAATAAATTTTAAAAACTATGTAGAGTAACCTAAATACCAAGTTTCTTTGCTTTTGGCTGCACTTTTTAAAATTTTTTTGAGTGTATTGTGGCGACATGGGTTATTCCATTCTCATCAGAAACTCTAGAAATTAATTTATTGGGAAAATTGAGTTATTAATAAATGAAGCTTGACTGCCAGAAATGTTTCAGATGGAGCCCATGAGGGTAGAGGGAAATAATGGAAGGCAGTCCTTAATGGTAAAAAATTGGGGCCAGTCATTCAACTTTTAACCTTTTGAGTCCTCTTCTTATACTCTTTTTCACTATATCAGATTGAAAATAGAATTTTAAAATATTTTTGGTGTTATGAATTTCAATAGCTACTACTTCCCAACTTAGCAAGGCAGTAATTGAAAATTATATTCTTTAAGTTTTCTTACATTTATTTCCAAGGGTTTGTTGGGTTTTTTTTTTTGTTTCCAGCGAGGCAAAGGTTATGTCAAGGCATTATATAAATGATAAATTTAGGATGTTCACCTTTAAAAAAACCCTAAATTGCCCCTTAATTCTCATTTTGTAACTAGCACTATAATTTTATGTAGTACTCTCTCTGATATGATAGTGTAAAGATATTAAAATTAATATATTGCTAGTATATATTCATTGACTGAACTTCATTGTCTATCTAAAAAATTAAAGCAATTAACTGATTCTTGAGGCCTCCAAAAAATCTGAATTATTTATATTATATAACATGGTTTTCATGCTTCTGATATTTTAGTATTTTCATGGGAACTACTAGCCTGCTGGCTATAATAATAATAAACTTAATAGTGTAGGTGATTCTAAAATTTAGTGTACTGGGTACTATTAAATAGCATTTAAGTGTGACGAGACATGTTTTATTAGGTCATTAACGTACACCCTGGGTGAATATGGAATCATAATTTTACTTCCTAAGGCGTACATTAATTCACAAATAAAACATGCCCTGGAGTGTTGTCTTATGACTGTAATACAGCTAGTATATTTTTAGTAATTTTTAAAATTTGTATCCTGTGATGCGTTTTGGGCATAGGAGACCCCATGCTCACACTTTAATGTAATTATAAAGGACTACAAAATTTTACTCTTTACTTTTATCCTTTTTTTAAAAAAAGTTTTTTCACTATAGAACTTGAAAGATTTATTTCTCTAACTTTATAGCAGTATTTTTTTTAGACATAGGTTGGATTTACACGGTTTTAATAGATGATACTATTATTTTCACTTTTTCACGTGGCCCTTAAGTTGAATATTTCCCTATATCTTGCAGTTATATTCTTCTCCTTTTTACTGAACTACCTGAGTAATAAAAGACGTTTGTTTCTATACTATTCCATAAACTGTTCCCAAGGAACTAAATATATTGCTTTGCACCTATTTAGAGCTTTTGAGTGTTCGCTGAGGGTAAGTTATACTTAGGTGTCTAGATAATGGTATTGTTATATTAGCGATCACAGTAAATTAATTTATTTACTCCCTTTCAAAGAAGGTGTAGAGATTTTTATTTTCCCACTACAGTGCGTCAGATATTGGCACAATACTATTACTTATGAAGTACCACATTTTATCAAAATTCTTTGTAGTTTTGATACCTTAAGGCATTTTTAGACATTTAAATTTTACAAAGTGTTGACACAGATTTGGGAAGTAATTCTTAGTCATGTTTGGTGGTTTCTAACTTGACTTTTATTTCTGTGCATAGGATTGTGGATAATATGCCGGTAACCTGGTGTTATGATGTTGAAGATGGTCAGAGGTTCTGTAATCCTGGATTTCCTATTGGCTGTTACATTACAGATAAAGGCCATGCAAAAGATGCCTGTGTTATTAACGTAAGTTTGTGATAAACTAACTCTATGCTATTTTTTAAAATATGGCTTTTTGGTAGAAGGAGTCAGTCTTTATCTGGACAAAAATTGTTATATTCATTGAATGAGTGCAGTTCAGATGTTCTGAAGGACAACTACTCTGTCCTTGTTTTATTTTTTTGGCTGTGACGTGCAGGTTGCAGAATCTTAGCTCCCCGACCAGGGATAACCCGGGCTGCTGCAGTGAAAGCGCTGAGTCCTAACCACTGGACCACCAGGGAATTCCCATACCTAGTCTTTAAATTTAAGCCAGATCAACAATTTATAACTCTAGAACTAAAATAATTCAGATTCAGTTTAACATTTACTGGCAGTGTCTCTTATATGCTAAACACTATGCTATGGGCTAGGACTTTGTATGTTCTGACTCTGTTAAAAGTTAAATTCATAAATCTTACATATTAAAAAAAAGTTCATGGTTGACTGCCAAAAAGACATCATAATAAGTCCATGAAATTTGTATTGCAAATTTAAGTCCATAGAATATTGTATTGTAAAAGTTTGATATTATACCTGTTTTAAAAGGTATCAATCTTTGAGGCCATTCTTTTACAATTTAAAAAATAAAATAATAAAGTGAAGACATTAATTTAGAAAGTAATCAAAATTATTGGGGATATATATTACATTTTGTATAATGAAGTCAACCTGATTTAATCTCTTAATGAATATGACCTGGTAGTAGAAGTTAGCATGAGCTCAATCATGAAACTGGTTATTTGGTTAATGCTTTTGTGAGAGTTGACCAAGGACTCTTGAATAATTTAGGTTATTGGTTTATTCTGAAGTTTTAAACTTCCATGGAGGAAAAGTGTTAAAATGTGTAACATTTAGCATGCTCATAACATATAATATTTAAAATTTTATTGGTTTTATTTTCTAAGGGAAAAGCTAGACAATAAGAGATGTCTTGTCAGGTACTTTTAAAGTTTTATGTAAAAATTAAAACTTTAAAGAAGTGTAATTTGTACCTCTGCCAGTTAGTTTCGGCTTATAAAGAGTTTAAGCTTATGGAGGCATAACTCTCCCAGACTTCAGACAATACTACAAAGCTACAAAAATCCAAACAGCATGGTATTGGCAGAAAAACAGACATATGAATCAGTGGAACAGAATAGAGAGCCTAGAAATAAACCCACACACAACTATGGTCAATTAATATTCAACCAAGAGGCAGGAATACGCAATGGAGAAAAGACAATCTCTTTAGCAAGTGGTGCTGGGAAAGCTGGACAGCCACATGTAAATCAGTGAACTTAGAACTCTCCCTCACACCATACACAAAAATAAACTCAAAGTGGCTTAAAGACTTTATAAGACGTGACACCATAAAACTCCTAGACAAGAACATAGGCAAAACATTTTCTGACATGTTTTCTCATGTAGTAATGTTTTCTTAGGTCAGTCTTCCGAGGCAATAGAAATAAAAGCAAAAATAAACAAATGGGACCTAATCAAACTTACAAGCTTTTGCACAGCAAAGGAAACCATAAGCAAAATGAAAAGACAGTCTACAGATTGGGAGAAAATGATGCAGCTGACAAGGGCTTAATTTCCAAAATATACAAACAGCTCATACAACTCAACAACAACAAAAAACAAACCAATCAAAAAAATGGCCCAAAGACGTAAACAGACATTTCTCCACAGAAGACATACAGATGGCTAGTAGGCATGTGAAAAGATGTTTAACATCACTGGTTATTAGAGAAATGAGAATCAAAATACTACAATGAGGTATCACTTCATAACGGTCAGAATGGCCATCATCAAAAAGTCTACAAATAATAAATGCTGGAGAGGGTGTGGAGAAAAGAGAACCCTCCTACACTGTTGCTGGGAATGTAAGTTGGTGCAGCCACTATGGAAGACAGTATGGAAGTTCCTTAAGAAACTAAAAATAGAGTTACCATATGATCCAGCAATCCCACTCCTGGGCATGTATCCGGAAAAGATAAAAACACTAATTCAAAAAGATCCATGCACCCCAGTATTCATAGCAGCACTATTTATAATAGCCAAGACATGGAAGCAACCTAAATGTCCATTAGCAGATGAGTGGATAAAGAAGATGTGGTATATACACACACACAATGGAATATTACTCAGCCATAGAAAGGAATGAGATAATACCTCTTGCAGCAACATGGTTGGACCTAGAGATTATCATACTAAGTGAAGTGCATCAGACAGAGAAAGACAAATATATGATATCACTTATATGTGGGATCTAAAAAAATGATACAAATGAACTTATTTACAAAATAGAAACAGATTCACAGCCATAGAAAACAAACTTATGGTTACCAAAGGGGAAGAGGGGGGAGGATAAATTAGGAGTTTTGGATTAGTTGATACAAACTACTATAAATAAAATATAATAAACAAGGTTGTACTGTATAGCACAGGGAACTATATTCAATATCTTGTAATAACCTACAGTGGAAAAGAATATATATATAACTGAATCACTTTGCTGTACGCCAGGAACTAGCACAACATTGTACTACTATTAAAAACTATACTTCAGGACTTCCCTGGTGGCGCAGTGGTTGATAGTCCGCCTGTCGATGCAGGGGACACGGGTTCATGCCCCGGTCCGGGAAGATCCCACATGCTGCAGAGCTGCTAGACCCGTGAGCCATGGCCGCTGAGCCTGTGCTCCTGTGCTCCGCAACGGGAGAGGCCACAACAGTGAGAGGCCCGCGTACCGCAAAAAAAAAAAAAACAACTACAATTAAAAAAAAAAAAGTTTAAACTTAAAAACTTACACATTTTTATGGGGAAGGATTAAAATTCTGTCCAAGTTCAAATTTTCTTACTTGTTTTGGCTTATTTTAAAATTTTATATTTCAACACTTTTATAGCCAGTTTTCTACCACTAACTTTAAGTTCTGCTCCACAGTCAGAATTCCATGAAAGAGATACATTTTACATCTTTAACCATGTTGACATCAAAATATACTACCATGTTGTTGAAACTGGATCCATGGGAGCAAGATTAGTGGCTGCTAAACTTGAACCAAAAAGGTAATTATACAATAGATAAAAATAAATAACTGTAAGTGAAATTTAGACCCAAAGAATAAATATTTTGGGACCAATTAACTTTTTCCTTAATCAGTATTCTGGCATATAATTTGGTGTTTTAATTGATTTTACTAAAACTTCCTTTAGCATGGTTTGTTATTGAGTTATGGGTTGCCCAGAGAAACCATACAAATATTTATTTTCCTGTCATGGTAAGTAGCCAGGGTGCCTTTTTGTTTTGTTTTTCAGTCAGTTTCTGACAGCTTTTCTATGTCAGCTTGGAATGGAGAGCATAAGTGGTTAGGACCATGTTCCCTTTTACAGTGCAAAAGCATTACCTCAGATATTTGTGGCTTTCAGAGGCCCAAATGAGCTGATTAGTGTGTCATTTCGAAAGTCTCCATGCAGTGTTAGATGCCAGTATGTGATAAGTCATTGAAAGGACATCTCTTCACATTGTCAGCTTTTTTAGTGTGAAAGTACTCCTCAGTTATTTGTGAGATGCTTCTTTGATTGAGTATTCTTTTCTTTCCATGACTCCCCACTCCCCCACCCAACTGATATAGCCATTTTCTTGTGCCACTAGTGGTAAAGCAATGCATGCCATAACAGGATGGCAGTTAATTTAAACTCCTTCAGTGTTTGTTTTGATTTCTTTAAAGATTATTTAATGCTCTTCAAGTAATGTTTTCCAAAGTTTGGTTCTTACTTTGAGTAACAATTGTGTAAACTTATAACTAAGCCATTTATTTATATGAAGTAAATATTTGTACTATTCAGTGTGATATGAATCACTTTTGACTATCAGCAGCATTGTGAAATACGTACAAAATCTCTAACCTTTACTCCATTTAAAAAAACTATTTTATCAGCATCTTGCCAAAATGTTTCTTCCCACAGCTTCAAGCACACCCATATAGATAAAACAGACTGCTCTGGACCCCCCATGGATATAAGTAACAAGGCTTCTGGGGAGATCAGAATTGCCTATACTTATTCTGTTAGCTTCCAGGTGAGTGTGATTTTTATCTTTAGTATAACTCAGAAATTGATTTTACATTCATATTACCTAAACTAATTAAAAATATGATTAGCTTGTCAAATAGATAAGCTTTTAATGAGTTAATTTTTGGAATAGTTTGTCAGTGCACCAGGCAACATAATTGCCCTCAAAACTAAGTCTTCGTTTAAATAAGAAGTATGGGGAATTGGAGAACTGAGCCTGATTAAAAGTGTTAAGCCATAGGAGATACAAACAAGGCAAAAGGTAGAAATTAGGCATGAAGGGTGGTATGAAAGTGTCGAAGATGTGCAACAAGCATTTGGGCAAACAACACCATTTTTAAAATCAGGATTTGAGTGTAAGCTTAAATGGAGAGTTTCCTGATGGTAGATAATCTATATAGGTTCTTAGGTAATTCAAGGGAGTGTTTTCTTAGGAGGAAAGTAAAAGTTCATTTTATGAGAATCTTGGGCAATATTCCATCTCTATTTTTAATAAACTATCTTGGCAATCCAATATAGTTGTGACGTTTACTGTCCCTAAATAGTGTGTAATTTTGCAAGCCTGGTGCAGTAAATTGTACATATTTCTTTCTAGGTATTAAGAGCTCAGTGTGGGTGACACCTGCCAGATGCTCAGGTACCTAGGTTATGACTCTGGTCTGGTTAGATGTCTCATAGGTATAGATAGATAGCATCAAAGAGAATAAAGAATAAGCTATTCCACTCAATTTTCTGAAAATAATTAAATACTCTAAAGCTCTAAATCTTGACATTTAAAATAAGCCTTTGCTAATTAAGATTTAAAGTAAGACTTTAAAAAAAAAACACAAGTAACTAGATACTTTTAGGAACTCTTATTTTTTATTTACTGCTTAATTTTATCCTAATTTTCCTGAGACTTGAGTAAATCTAGGTCCATAAGTCTCATGACTAACCCAAGTTATGATAATGAGGAATTGTATCTATTGACTGGAATGTTAAGCTGTGAATGGAAATTTTTAGATTCCTAATACGCTTCATTGGCAAATTCTTATTTAAAGAGTGTGTGTGTGTGTTTTTAAATCCCTCTAGGAAGATAAGAATATCAGATGGGCATCTAGATGGGACTACATTCTGGAATCTATGCCTCATACCCACATTCAGTGGTTTAGGTAAGAGTATAGAATTAATCTTCTTTATGCTCTGTCCTTATTTTATTCTCTGTCCCTTTGGACATCCCATTCACTCTGATTCTCCAGTTATTCAGAACGCTGGGCTTTTGAATTAGATAGACTTAGATTCAGTCCTGGCTTTCAGTCACTGGTTGTAAGTCAGGCTAGATCACCCAGTTTCTCAGAGTACATTTCTTTGTCTAGAAATAACCTGTCTCATGGGACTATTCTGAGGATTGAAGAAGGTAATGAAACAGAGCATTTGAGCACCTTACCAGGCACGGAAGAGGGCTCAGTAGACAAGCCGCTGCGGCTGTTACAACTGTTTATTATTATTCTCTAAGCATGACTCAAAACTTTTATCTAGAGAGCTGTTCATGGTGCCATCACTCTCCTTTTCCTACTTTACTGACTAATCTTTTTTGATACTCATTAATTTACTGAGTAACTTTTTCAGTAGATTTCTTGAGGGTACAGACCAGTCCATTGTTGATCCTTGCAGCTTATGTTGCCCTCATTTGGGCACAGTAGTTATTAATGTTGACCGTGGAGAAAAAAAATTCTAGTTCTCAACAGACCACAAAATTATATGATGATAAGTACATACAGTTATGTATCCACTAGAAGGCCGTGCAGCAGAACACAGTTCATTGAATTTGTTGGATTTTAGGTCAAGTTTTTAATTTGATTAATGCTGTTTTAATGTTACTGAATAAATAGTTTTTAAAGAGTTTTGCTGTTCCAAAGATTAAGCTGTAGATTAATCCTAACATGATTATTTCTGCAGCATCATGAATTCCTTGGTCATTGTCCTCTTCTTGTCTGGAATGGTGGCTATGATTATGCTACGGACGCTGCATAAAGATATTGCCAGATATAATCAGATGGATTCTACGGTGAGTGAAACATCTGAACTGTTCTTTGGTCTGCCGAGGATAGTCTTTATTTTTTCTTTGGAAAAAATTTAAATAATAGCTTTAGACAGAATCTGCTTTTAAAACATTCTTCTCAAAAGTTACCCTGAATTCACATTTTCAAATAAGAAAATGATCCTTAAGGATTGGTTTTCTGTAGAAACTTAGTGACCGCAGCTCTCAGAGCTGAACTGTTCACAGCCGCATCTGCATCAGTAGAGGTTGCAGAAAGGGTGCAGGTGCACAGCTCCAGCTCCGCCCTCTTCTCACTTACGTGCCATCAACTCTGTCAGAGTCTCTATTTCCAGCAGACATTCCGTTTGTGAAACAGCAAAGTTGAGTAGAATAGCTCCCAAGCAATTTTTATATGTGTGTATGTTTAATTTTTAAAAATTAATTTTAACTGAGTTTTTATCATTTCAACCTTTTGGTGGATTCAAAGTAATTAATGCCTCAACTTCATTTATTTGCATTTTAAGTTGCATAATGTTTTACATTTTATACTTTTTAATTTCCTAGCAGCTCTTTAACAAAATTTCCACAAGAATCACTACTTGTAATGAATACATAAAACTCAGATTTTCATTGTTTTCTCTTCCCCAGCTTCTTAGCTCCCCCCATCTCTCTGTCTTTTTCTAATTAGAAAAAAGAACATATTAATGTTTAGAAGCTTTTTAGCACTTGGACTCCACAGTTTCTTTTCCATGATTTTATTGGTTGTATGCCTTATTAAATATTTGATTAAAATAATTTCACAATACTCTGTTCATAATTGACAATTCCAAATAATTGCTGAGTTAATGGAATTTTTTTCTTTATTTGTACAGAGGTGGCCTTGGGGTACAGGCCAGGAAACCCTATTTCCAGTCTTGCTCCCATTCTTTCCCTCCTGCCAGTCTCTTATCATAGCCATCAGAGCATATCTGTTCAGGGTCACTTCACTCCCAATGACAGCCCTCCAGTGACTTCCACTGCACTCAGTGAAGCCATAGTCTTTACAGTGGCCCGCAAAGCTCTGCAGTAGCTCTTGGAGCTCTGCTCCAGCCATGCTGGTTGCCTTGCTGTTCCTCAGACACCTCAGGCGGGTTCCCATTTCCAGGCCTTTACAGTTGCTTTTCTGTCTTCCTCAAGTGTTCATCCCTCAGAGAGCTCCCTCACGTGCTTCTGGTCTTCACTGAGATATGATCTTCCCAGTGAGACCTTCCTCACCATCCCATTAAAATTACATCCTCTCCACCCACACCCCACATCCATACTTCTTATCACCATCTAGAGTACTA
Source organism: Neophocaena asiaeorientalis asiaeorientalis (assembly GCF_003031525.2). NCBI lineage: Eukaryota > Metazoa > Chordata > Mammalia > Artiodactyla > Phocoenidae > Neophocaena > Neophocaena asiaeorientalis. The sequence continues at coordinate 1,507,567 of NW_020171825.1, read as the reverse complement.
TATATTTTACTTATTTTGTTTATTGTCTGCCTTTCCAATGAGAAGGTGTACTCATGAGAAGAGGAATTTTTCTGTTATACTCACTGTAGTACCTCTGGTGTTTTAAACAGTGCCAAGCATATAGTTGGTGATCAACAGATATTTGTTGAATGAATGAATAAACAAATTAGCCGTTGATGTACCAGACTTGATTCATTGCTGGGCTTATGATATGTTAAAAAAAAAGAAAAAAAAAAGGTATCCAAGGACTCCCCCAGATCCACCCCATCCCCCCAAATTGAGTGAGGCCACAGCAGGAAGCAGTACAAGCATGAGAAGTTGAAGTTCTCCTTTGGGCCCGTGCTTATATCAAGTTTTTAACCAATTGGGACATTAAACCTTGGGTCATGGTGAACCTCAATCTCCTATGTATTAAGCCTGGATTCTTGAAGGGGGGCAAAATGGTTCTAGGTTAGTAAATGCCTTCTGATTCTCAGCAGAATCGAGTAGAAATACTCTGAAGGAAAGTCTCTCAAATTTGGATTTGCAAGATTCCCCCCATTTAAGGTCAATAAAGTATGATCTATTAATCAGAACTGCACAAAAATTTACAATAAACAACAAATTTACACCAGGTCCCAAAGATTTCAGACATTAAGATTATTAATGACAGAGTATAAGATATATGAAAAAGTAACAGCTATGATTTTCCAGCACAGATGAAAGATAAGAATCCATAGATAAAGGATACACAATATATCCAAGGAATAAATAAAATGAAATCCACACCTAGATCAACTGGCCAAAACCACAGAACACCATAGAAAAGAGATCTTAGAATCAGCCACAGGGGAAAAAGAGTGAACATCTGCAAAGGAAAAACAATTAAATTGGCCATGGAAGCTCAAAACATAATATTTTTAAATTGGTAGTGAGAGAAATTAACTATTTACATAGAATCATGTACTCAGAGATGCTCTCTTTCAAAAATGAAGGTGAAATACCTTTTTCAGACTAACAAAACCAGTTGACCACAAACACATCTTCACTTGAAGGAATGTCTGTAGAAATACTTTAGCAGTGAATCAGTCTGTCAGACCTGAAGGAATTACTATAGAAATACTTTAGTAGAAAATAAATAAATAACAATCCTAAAGAGAGATTTAGGAGGATTGGTGAAGAAATTCCAAGTAAATATTTTCTATATATAATAATAATGAGTCTAAATTTGGAGGTTAACAAAAGTGTATCAACAAAGAAAAAATAGATTTGATGAATAGTTTCGGATAAGGGGGGTGGCCATCTAGAAAAAAAATAAGGTAGATTCCAACTTTATTGCTTATATTGAAATGATTAATGATCTAAATGAAAATGTGAAACTATAAAATACTAGAATGTTAGTTTTTAAATCTTGTCTACTGCTCACAAAGATAGAAATTTGAGTGGGAATTTGGGGGAGGGATACAGATGTACCCTGGATGAAATGTTAAGTGAGGAGGCTGAAAAAATACCAGGGACCAAATTTTGAAGGACTTCTAAGCTGTGCATTCTGAAGGTCATTGAGAAGCTGTTGAAGAATATTAAACAGCAGTGACATGGCCAGATTCATGTTTCAGGAAAATCACTTTGAACATTATGTGGAGAATCGTTTGGAGCCGGGCAATATTGGAGGCACAGAGACCAGTCAAGAGACTGTTAGAGAGTTCCCAGAGATGGGGGATGGTGGCAGGGAAGAAGTAGGGAAGTGGGCAGATAGATACAGAGGGTGTTCAGGAGGTGGGATGGAATGCTGATCGACCAGTTGACTGTGGAGAGGGTGGAAGAGGGAGAGAAGCCAGTGAATGACCCCACATTTCTGGTCTGAACCACCTGATTAGTTAAAAGGATCTTTCTGGTTCTGTATGGAGAATCAACTGAATGGAGACAAGGGCAGAAACAGAGACTAGTTTAATGAGTTCCGTGAGAGCCAGGTGAGAAGGGATGGTTTGAACCAGGGGCTAGTGGTGGATCCTGTGGATATATTTTAGAGCTAGAACTGTAAGAATTGTTAAAGGATTGTATGTGAAGCATGAAAAAAGTAAAAGGAGGCATCAAGGATGGCTCTAAGGTTTTGGGGATTGAGCAGCTGGAAGGATAGAGCTTTTATCTACTGAGGGAGAGTGCAGGTAGAGCAGGTAGAGGCGGGGAGAGAGAATCAGTTCCACTGTGGATAATTCTGTTCAAGGTGTCCATTAAACAGCCCAGTGGAGCTGTTGATTAGGCAGGTGTGTATGTGTGTCTAGAGACAGGGGAGAAGTTTGGGCTGGTGACACAAGCTTATTAATATTTTCACAGCCGAGCCTACTATACAAGCAAAGTAGCTATGAGACCTAATACCATTTGCTTGTTTTGGAGATTAGTAAGTGTAGGTTAAGAAGACTATAGAGTATGACTTAAAATCGCCATCAAATTGGATCATAAAGCTTGACTTATTAGACTAGAACTAGGTCTCACATTATCTTTGTATTACTTTTTAAAGTTTCTCAGTAACTATATTTTTAGACCTTAACACACAACATTCCTTTCAAAATAATTCAGGAAAGCTATGTAAAGCTCCATGAGTCAAGCTTTATACTTCAAAACTGAAATAAATATTAACATTTGTAAGATATTTTTAAAATTTCCATATCCACATATTCAACAGTGAACAAACTGTCTAGTTTTCTTGGTGATACCACATGGCACTTAAACGATTTTATTCCCTTTTTAGGAGGATGCCCAGGAAGAATTTGGCTGGAAGCTAGTTCATGGTGATATATTCCGTCCTCCAAGAAAAGGAATGCTGCTGTCAGTCTTCCTGGGATCAGGGACACAGATTTTAATTATGACTTTCGTGACTCTATGTAAGTGTTAAGTGAAAATTACAAAGTAGAAATTACTTTCTCTAAATAATTATTTGAAATCCAGTTTTCCTAAGTTGTAGCCAGGCTAGGTTGTTTCTGAGAGTCCTCTTGGTTCTCAGAATCTGTGTGCTTTGGCCATAAGTGACCTGGGGCAAGGTTAGCTGTGCCAGAAGTTGACTCTTCATGTCTCCCTCACAGCTGCATAGAGACCAGGACTTGGTTGTGGGAGCACTGGAGCTGCAGATGACTAGATCCTCAAAGACCATCTGGGTCTGAGTCTGGGCAGCCTGGCAGCAGGGTCACACAGGTTGACTATCCTGTCCCACCAGAGCATAAGGTTACTTGGCTTCCACTGAGAGAGAAAGGAGAAGGGGATGGGACAGGAAGCTCTTTGTAGACCTTTCCATCTTGGCAGGATTTAGGAAGCAAGACCTCTTTCTTTCTCTAGCAGTGTTCAGGAAAGATCTTCCTACACAAAAAGTCTCTCTTCCTTGTGCCACCTGAAAATCTTCAGAAATTTTATTAAGGTTTTGTCAATTAGGACAATCTTTTTCTTCTCTTTTTTTAAAAATAGAAATCCCTTAGAGGTATTCATCAGCTGCAGGAGTGGCTCTGAGACTATTCTCTGGAAATATATTAATGCCATGGTCTTTCAGTTTTCCTAGTTACAAGAGAAAAAACTGTTTATGAGAAGAATTTTCTGAATTACGCATTTGTTTCCCCATATTTCCTTTATTGTTGCGTGCTACTGATGAACAGTAACACGTGAATGTTACTAGAAGAATTCAGAAACCACTGACTTCTCAATAATTTTTTTAGCAAACATTTGTTCTTACGTTTGATTGCATATTAAATACCTAGTACTATAATCATTTTCTACTAGTAAAATTGTTCTAAGTTTTTATGATGCAATTAACCACATAAATGTTTGGGAAGAGAATTATCAATGCCAGATGTCTGGCACCTGAATAAGTTTGGGGTTTACTGATTTGCACCTTTCGGCTCATTTTGAAGACTAACTAGAACATATTTATCTACTAACAACTTAGATAAGGAGATGCTGGTGTGATGGGTGAGGCTAGCGTTTGTCAGTATGTTACACTGAAGAGGGTATGTTGGGGAAACGAGTCATGAAGGAGGTTTGGACACAGGCGATTGCACAGAATCCCCAGAGCGCTGAGGTGGCGTTAGAGCAGAATGGATGCTTGAGGGTGAAATTCTGCTTCAAAATTTTATTGAGAGCTGCCTTCTGCCCCTCTCCTATCTTTGTTGGGGTCAGCTAGAAAGTGAACTTGTAAGGAAGGAACGTTTCAGAGAGCCTAGGTTAGAAAGTGATAGGGATTGTTTCCCTTTACTGCTCGAATATGGACTGTTTTGCTTCAGAACAATCCATTTCTCAGGCCTGGGAGGAACTGGGGGTGGGGGGTGCACCTTAGCTGAAATTCCAGTAGACTGTCTAAAGTTACCCTGTCTGGTTTCCTGTCATCGATTGTGAGTTTCTCCTCTTCAGTTGGTGCTGATCAGTGGGTGTGCAATGGTGTGTGCTTGGCTGTGTGCACCCAGGGGAAACACTGGAAACTTTGGTGCTCCTGGGATTAGAAAGCCACCTGCATCTGTTCTTGGATTTCTTTCTGAGAAAACCATAACTTCTGACTTGCAGTTTAAAGCTAGGAATTGCTATAAATATAAGATAGTGCTTCTTTTCTTATTAGTTGGGAGGGTTATATAGGGAAGAACAAATAAAACGAATTAGCTGAATAAGGGTAGGAACCAGAATTTCCCAAGTCATTGACCAAGCCCTTCAGTAACTTGTGCTCACAAAACCAATAGTACTATGAAATCTTTTTTCACCTGTTTTGTTCTTTGATTAGATTCTGTCTTATTTCTTTATGTTTTAATGTTACAAGGTTTTTTTCACCCCAGAGGACTCAGTATTGTTTTTAAAAGGAACAAAAAGTGAGAATATTTTATAGTGGGAATATTTTTTATTGATGTTAATTTTAAAAGCTGTGCTTGAATCTCAGAAGAGCTGAAAGCACTCATGAGCATCCAGTGAGCCTCCGCTGATAACAGGAAAGGTGGGGTCTTATGGACCCTGACAGGAGACTTCCAAATTGGAGCTTGCTTTATGTGTGAGCCTATAGATACAGTGCCTTAAATATTACTAAGTCTCAGTGTGGTTGCCTGGTAAGAGAGCATATTTTCATGAAGTTGTATTTAGTTTATTGTTTAAAAAATGAGAGGGGTCTTCTGTCACTTCAAAGGAAACCATAATAAAATTCATAACTTTATTTTTTAGTTTTTGCTTGCCTGGGATTTTTGTCACCTGCCAACAGAGGAGCACTGATGACTTGTGCTGTGGTCTTATGGGTGCTGCTGGGCACTCCTGCAGGCTATGTCGCTGCCAGATTCTATAAGTGTAAGTAAAAGCCACCCCGCTGGGCGTTCAGCTCAGGAGTCTAACCTGCTGCGTTAGTTGTCTGAGCCTTTGTGCCTGGCAGTTGATGCTCTTTAAACAGTATGTGCTAGAGGTGTGTATCCTTATTTAATGAAGCTTATGAAGTGGATGACTGTCCGGAGGTTTGCTCGTTCAGACATGCTTAAACAGTGGGTTAAACAGATTTGGGTGCTACTTATCCATCATCCCGTCTCTCCTTCTTAAGTTTTGACATCACAGGTTTGGCTGAACAACTTAGATTTGCCACATTCACAGAAACATATTTAGACTAATAAAGGAAAAACTATATGAGTATCACTGATTTATTCATTAAAACAAGTAGTACAGGGCTTCCCTGGTGGTGTAGTGGTTAAGAATCCGCCTGGTGGTGCAGTGGTTAAGAATCCGCCTGCCAGTGCAGGGGATACAGGTTCGAGCCCTGGTCCGAGAAGATCCCACATGCCACGGAGCGGCTAAGCCCGTGCGCCACAACTTACTCACCCTGCGCGCCTGGAGCCCGTGCTCTGCAACAAGAGAAGCCACTGCAGAGAGAAGCCCGCTCACCACAAGTAGAGGAAGCCCACGCACAGCAATGAAGACCCAGTGCAGCCAAAAATAAATAAATTAAATAAATAAATTAAAAAAAAACAAGTAGTGTATACAGGAATACCTTATATGAGAGAGGTCGTACTTACATCAATTTAATGTTTATAAAAGTGAACTGTACTTAAAGTAAATTAAGATCTCACTGTTTTAAAGAGCCCTGAAGTAAGTTACTTTTGTAGCATGATTTGCTGCATTCTCTTGTATTCTTGCTTTCCAGAAGTAAAATAAAGTTCAGTGAAAAAAAGGATCAGAGCCACAGAGTAAGAATGGGGATATGATTAGGTGACTTAGAAAGCAACTTTGCTGGGGTCAGTAAATGCCAGAGTTTGCCCTGCTTAGGAATCCTGTAGTCACGTTGAGACGGTCCCATAGGTAATCTGTGAATTTAAATGCCAGGGAGATGCTGACGCAGGGCTAGGGTTGCCCAAGGCCTTCTGATAGGAATAAGGTTTAGGGAATAACCCTAAAACACAGTAGGGTTACATAGGTGACCTTAATGTGTGGTTGGCTAGAGTCAACCCCAAATAGAAATATTAGACTTTGCTAGATGCATAGAGTATGTGAAGTTCTATATTCATGTATGTGTGTGTGAGTGTGTTTAATTTCTGTGAATTTTGTCAGAGTTCTTTTATTCTTTCTTTTCTAACAGACGTAGGATTAGGGTGGTCAGATGTATTTTAACACATATGAGGTACGGTTGGACCCCTGCCTGCTCCCCCTTTCTCACTGTTTCTGTGCACTGGGTTTCTTTGAGTTCCTCAGTCAGCCTGTGCACCTGCCTTCGTACATGCTGTTCCCTCTACTTGAGTTCTGATCCGTACTCGCTGCCTGACGGACATACCTCCCCTTCATCTTCTCTCTGTCCTTCATTTCTCCTAGCTGCAGATTAAGTAGCATATTAATCAGGCAGAACATTCTGAGACACACTGTCATGTGGCCCTAGTCAAAAAATGCTTCATTTTTTATAGAAGCATTTTTAATGTTTCAAAAAATATATTAGGATTTTGAGTAGAGTTGTATTAAACCCAAAATTCATAATTTCACAATAGCCTATCAGTAATGCTATGAATTCAAACCATTTATATATATAATTTGTTGTTTTCTTTTAGGAAAAGAGGTACTTAAAATTGCTTAGAAATTGTTAAAACTTTTTTTAAAAATCAAAGCGGTTTTCAGATCTCAGCCAGTTTTATCTCCAACTTTTAAACTAGGAGCAGAGGAGTATTTTCTTTTTTTTTTTTTTACTCTAGAAACTTAAGTTTTGTTTTTGTTTTGCGGTACGCAGGCCTCTCACCATTGTGGCCTCTCCCGTTGCGGAGCACAGGCTCCAGACGCGCAGGCTCAGTGGCCATGGCTCAAGGGCCCAGCCGCTCCACGGCATGTGGGATCCTCCCGGACCGGGGCACGAACCCGCGTCCCCCGCATCGGCAGGCGGACTCCCAACCACTGCGCCACTGGGGAAGCCCTAGACTTAAGTTTTTAATTGTTTTTTTTTAAGTGGGAGAAAAAAAATAGAGAGGGGCAAAGGAGAGTAAAAAGTTTGTAAGTAAATTTGTTCTGTCAAGTGGCCGTAACGCTTCTACTCTTCTTGGTCACCTGATCCTACACACTGATCTCCCCACCGCCACCCACGGCCTACCTGAAACTACAGTGCTGGAGGCATCCTGGAGACTCAGACCTACTATGGACATTGAAGTGTGTTGCATGTCAGGCTTGAGGGTTCCTAGTTTTATAACAAATTCTGAAACTGACCTCAAGATAAACGAGAATCTGCAGTGCACCCTTTTTCCATCTAGTCCCATTAATTAAAACTGGGTTAGAATTTAAGGGTTTGTTTTGTTTTGAAGTTAAAAAAAAAGATTAGAAAAGGAAAACTGGTTTGGATGACTTTCCTTTGACACTAGATTTATTTTATGCTGAAACAATCTTTAGAGCGGGACTTATCCAGGGCAGTCCTGTGATGTGCATCTCTGATTTGGATCATTTGATTAGGGAGTATTAGGACATTTGCTAGTGTCATTTTCTACGAATAGGCCCCCAGTGCTGTCTGTTAATTTGTCCGATACCAGACCTGAGGTATGGATATTTGGTTTGCTTTGAAGAAAAGTCTTTACGTTAATGCCACTTTTGTTTTGTTCTGCAGCCTTTGGAGGTGAGAAGTGGAAAACAAACGTTTTATTAACATCATTTCTTTGTCCTGGGTAAGTGAATTTTTCAATAATAACTTGCTTGACATAGTCATATTTTAGTTCCCAGAATTTCTGGCCTGTAAGTCTAATCTTTTCTGTCTCTATGTACCCCAGAAGATGAATTTAATTTTTAAATAGTGAATATTTAATAAACATTTGCAGAATGGCAACTGCATGTCTTATCTGGAAAGGGTACCTTTAGACATGAGAAATTTTATATTCCTTTTCTTAAAAGTCTGTTTCTTAGTCTGGCATATTGTCATGTAAGGCTGCGTATAAAGTTTTTGACCTAATCACAGAAATGAATCCTCACCTGAAGATCGTTCAGGCAGGCATACATTTTCGGATTTTTATCATGAGTATAGCTACTTTTAAGCGTATTCCATTAATTAGATTAGAGTAACATATACCAAAAATGACAAAAACAACCACCAACATAAAAAAACAGAACATCTGTGGTGCTTTGGAAGGTAGTTTCTGATATCAAATATCTGATGTGTGTCTGGTCCTAGAAATACAACCCAGTTTATCCCCCGCTCACAGATTAATGGAGGGCAAGAACTGGCCTCTGAATAATCAGCAGCAATAAAGTAGGCCAAGGGTTAAATCTTGAAGCCAGGACTGTTCCATTTGCAGGCCAGAAATGAAAGAATCGCTGGCATTTTTAGACATGATTGGGTTAAATAGTCACAGATTTTCACCTCCATTGAAGATTCACATGCCTCTCAGCCATTCATGTTCTATTCAAATTTTTATGCTTTCCTCAAGCCATACCCTTTGTCTTCTTTCCCTCTGCTGTCAGTTGAAGAAGTGCCCCTCCTTACCAAGACTGTCAGCCACAATTTCCTTTGGAACCTTGCCTTTCAAACATCCCCCCAGTCTCTGACATAATCCATTTCTCTCTTTCTCTGTGTTCTGGTCACGTGTTTCATCTCTTCCTACAAATATGCTTACGTTTCTCATATTCTAAAAAGAGCTTCCTGTAAGCATCTTCTAGTCTACTGTCTTTCTTTTCAACTTTCAACAAAATGCCTTGAAAAAATAGTCTATACTCCCTTACTCTGATTTTCTTAGCATATATTTACATTGTAAACCCACATAATCTTTTTCCCACATCACTTTAGTGAACTTCTGTCTAAGGTTACCAAAGATGTTCCCATTTTCAAATCTAGAAACCATTTTCCCTGTCTTTACCTCTTTACATTGTGTAACATTGGAATACCTTTTCCTTGAAACTCCTTCCTTTTTGCCTTCACAGAAGTTATCCTATGCTAGTTTTTTACATCTCTTATCAAACCTTCTCTGATTTATCATCTTCATCCCACCCTTAAAAACAGGTGTTCACCAGGGGATGATGAGGTAAGTAGAGAGAAGGAGAAGAGCCAAGAACCCAAGTCCCCAGGGCAGAGGGAATTGGTGTTCATCTAGGAAAAGAAGGATCATTTGATAATATGAAATCAATTCATAATTTTTTTTTATAAATAAGCACCTGCATATAATTATTGCGGTAGGCACAGCAAAATGGCATTTGATAATATTAAAGATTGTTTCCAGATTTAAAAAGAATTTAATGGAGAGAGAAATGCTCCCTTCTATTAATAAAAATCTCATCTCTGATTCAAAACCAACATCGTTTAATGATGAAACACTAGAGACATTTTCATAAATCACTTTTAGGGCTTCAGTTATTTAAGTTCTAGTTACATTAAGACATGAAACAAAAAGAAAGGTGGAGATTATATTATTATTTATTGGTGACATAATTTGTATACAGAGAACATAAACAAATTTGAGCTATAAACTTGTAGAATTAGTAAAAGAGTTTGGCAAAATGGCTAGATCAGCCAATATTTCAAGATTATGAATACCACCAGTAGCGAGTGAAACGTCTTAATGGTAGTGGTAGTTGTGTGGGGAAAAGACTGTATTCACAGGAGTATTAGCAACAGAAAAACTTTGCAACACCTGAAGTAACTTCTCAAAATAGGGACAGTCCATATGACAAGTCTACAAAGCTTGTTAGAGATACATACAAATTCACCATGTTATCTGATGAGAAGACCAAGTATTGCAAAGGCATTTGGAGAGGTCCTGTAGCTGCCAGGATAGAGAACACAGAGGTAGACCATGTATACACAGAAGCATGCTAGACATGGCATCACAAACCAGAGGAACAATGTAAAATGATGCTGGGACAATTGTCCACATGAAGGGAGAAAAATTCTCTTCTTACCTCACACACATGAAATCAGTTCCAGGTGGATTAAAACCTAAATGTAACGGGTGTAACAATTAGACAAAAATTTAGAAGAGTATTTTTGCGAGCCTGGGTTAGGAAAGGCTTTCTTAAGTTACACAAAAGGTAAAGGAAAAAATTGATCACTTTGATAACATTAAAAACTGTGTGTGTGGCGGGGGGGTGGTGGTATACAGAAGTGATTATAGTATTATTACAGCCATGTTTTAAAAATGTACTCATAGGGCTTCCCTGGTGGCGCAGTGGTTGAGAGTCCGCCTGCTGATGCAGGGGACACGGGTTCGTGCCCTGGTCTGGGAAGATCCCACATGCCACGGAGCGGCTGGGCCCGTGAGCCATGGCCGCTGAGCCTGCGCGTCTGGAGCCTGTGCTCCGCAACGGGAGAGGCCACAACAGTGAGGCCCTACCGAAAAAAAAAAAAAAAAAAATGTACTCATAGAAGAATGACTGAAAGGGACGAAGTACACATATGTTTGGGTTATTAAAAGTCATAAACTAGGAGAAAGGTATTTAACAAGGAGTTAGTTGCTGGAGTATATAAATAACTCACATATGTGACTTTGCAAAAGCCCTGCGACCCAAATGAAAAATGAGCAGTGGGGCTTCCCCGGTGGTGCAGTGGTTGGGGGTCCGCCTGCCGGCGCGGGGGACGCGGGTTCGTGCCCCGGTCTGGGAGGATCCCACGTGCCGCGGAGCGGCTGGGCCCGTGAGCCGTGGCCACTGAGCCTGCTCTTCCGGAGCCTAGAACGCCAACAAACACAAGGATGCTCAGCTGCAGTTGTCAATAGGAAATGCAAATTGAAACAACAAAGTTAACAATCCCAAGCATGATGAAAATATGGAAAGAGATAAATTTCGTAAGCTGCTGGTAGGAGTTTAAGTCAGGCAAAACCAATCTGAAGAGCAACTCGGCAGTTTCTACTAAAGTTTTAAATTCACATACCCTGTGGCTCAGCAGTTCCACTTTCCTTGTGTATAACACAGAAATCATGATATTAACTACATGTGATTGCTACTATATCATTTTGCTTCCACCTCAGGTTTTACCCAACAACCTATTGTGTCTTTCAGGATTGTGTTTGCTGACTTCTTTATAATGAATCTGATTCTCTGGGGAGAAGGATCTTCAGCATCTATTCCTTTTGGGACATTGGTTGCCATATTGGCTCTTTGGTTCTGCATATCTGTGCCTCTAACATTTATTGGTGCATACTTTGGTTTTAAGAAGAATGTAAGTTTATAGGTGTTAACTTACTCAAATGAATCTCAAGTGTGGAAGTTAGCATATGCCACCTTAAAAGACATAGGTATCTAAAAGATACAGACTAGTCCTGTGGGATCTGGATTTCATAGAAAATTGATGACTTCCTAGTTTGACTGCAGTCATTCTTAAAATAGTACTCAGAAGAGTGTGGTAGAGAGAGGTTATGGATGTAAACTTAGATTTCAAAGTTTTGTAAGTAAATGGAAATGGAAACTAAAATGGATTAATAGGAAATGAAATACTAATTTAAACTAATGAAAAATTTGAATGTGTTACATTAAAAATAAATTATTACTTTTTTTTAACCTAAAAAGTACATGCATTTTTTTCTTAGCCATAAGTGTTTCTAATCTATATTACTTAACTAAGTAAACTGGGTAAAACTGAATATGGGTTAGGAAGTGAAGCTATAAGAAAAGTGACTATACAGTAAGAGTAGCAGTTTTTTTAATATGTAGCTTTGGATTAAATTTTATATGCTTACCTGCTAATATTTGATTTTAAGAAATATTATAATCAAGTCTCAGTCCCTCCCTCCAGTCTTTCGGTCTCCACCTCTGCTGCCCCCTTTCTACCCTCACGCTAAGAGGAAAATGAGAATTCTTCAGTGTCCTCCTCTAACTCCACTTCACTATCTTTGCTCTCCCCTGAAGTATCTCCACAAGGTTAAGAGAAATTACGTAGTGTAGTACACTTTGTGAGGGGACCTGGAAAAACCTTGGAAGAAACTTATCTACTTTGACTTTTAAGAGACTTCAGAGTCTCCACTGCACCTACCATGCCAGGCTACTAAAAGATTTTTCAGTTCTTTGGCATTTTGTTTAATTCATGACTTAAAATCTATATAGCATAAGTAGTAAACTGATATGGTTTGAATTTTTTTTAATTAAATAGATTAAATAAGTACTTAAAATTCTAAAAATATAAAAATTGAACGATTTAGTGGGTCTCTGCCTATATACACATGTACCTACATGTAAAATAATCTAGTCCACAGGAGTATAATCTCAATGAGAATATCAAGTTTTAAATTTTGATATGTCATCACAAAAACTATAGAAGTATGTTTTTGAACTTTTTTGCAAGGAAATGAATTTCTGCATATGTACTCTTTTTTCCTCTTATGTAACTATGTTTAGGTACTTTAGGTTCCATTTGTTTTTATACTACCATGTAATGTGTTATGAAAGGGAGAATAATTGAGAACATCACCAATAACTTAGGATTATAAAGCTTCATAGAGCCATTCATTATCTTCTTCGTGTTCTTAAGTCTTAGTAAAATTGAGCAATTTTAATAAAGATGACATTGTCCATCTCCAAAAAAAATACATCGACCACAGTTTCAGAACCAGCTGATTTCTTACAGCAAGTATGTAATTAAAAGGAAAAACTTAACTCTACCTTTTTATTAAGTACTATTTTCTGAGTACTATATTATCTTCTTCTGTGTTTCTCTTACTTTGTCTAAAGCCATTAGTCATTGGATCACTGCTGGAAACAGTGGTGGCTTGTTCCAGAAGACAGACTGAATTTTGTACCTGATGGTATCTGGTTTGTTGCTTCTAAATACAAATGTCACCTGGATGACTCAGGTAGACTGTATCGCCATTCATGTCAGCGTGGAAGCTGAGAAAAAGCAGGCAAATAATCTACTACAGAGAAGAATTTTTTCCTTTCTGTACTAGATTATAGATATATAATTATGAATCCTTTCTTTTGTTTTTTTCTGAAGGCCATTGAACACCCAGTTCGAACCAATCAGATTCCACGTCAAATTCCTGAGCAGTCCTTCTATACAAAGCCGTTACCTGGTATTATCATGGGAGGGATTTTGCCCTTTGGATGCATCTTTATACAGCTTTTCTTCATTCTGAATAGTATTTGGTAAGCTAAGGACTAAGTCAAGTCCTCTTATTCCCATTCCTATTATATGTAGTACTAGCTTTCTCTTTTTGTTTATATGGATTACTATTTATACCTTATAAATGTAAGCTATTCTCCAATTATCAGAAATCTTAAGAGACAAAAGGTTATCTTTTCAGTGTGAGAAAGAATAATTGTGATAAGTTATTATTAATCAAGTGCTTATTATTTCTTACTTAATTCTCAGACCTCTGTAAAGTGGGTATTATCCCATTTTACAGAGGTGAAAATGAGATTTTGGAGGTTAAGTAATTTGCCTGTGTCACAGAGCTACATTTTCTATATGGCAGAACATTAACCTAAATCTCTCCAAATCTGTGCTCTTTAATAAGTCATCTGTAGTGCTTCAGAGGAGATGCTCTGAGCTCTTGATAGAGGGTATTCAAGCCAGCATTGGAGGAAGGGTTGAGCTAGACAACTCTCAAAGTCGTTTCTTGGGCATTCCCTGGTGGTCCAGTGGTTAGGACTCTGCACTTTCACTGCTGAGGGCCTGGGGAACTAAGATCCCACAAGCCGCATGGTACAGCCAAAGGGGGGAAAAAATCACAAAGTCGTTTCTTATCCCAAGGTCCCTTCATTCTCTGATTTCTTGTTCGAATGGAAAAGCACATAGTGGCAATTTCGAGCCTCACTGTTAGGGTGTGTACATTGCAGTATATCATGATCCTTATTTGATCACATTGACATATGTTACAGAAAGTACCAAGGTTCCAGGTAGCATTGTCAGAACTAGATTGGAGCTTTTTAGTGATTAGAACTTGTCTTTCATTCCTGACCGTTAGTGTTTTTTCCAAATTCAACTGATTTTTATCGTATATGATAAGAAACAATATGTACCAAATGTAACCTTTTCTTAGTTTGGCTCTGTCTTCACATTAATTTTTTTATCAAATTTGTCTGACTCACCAGTAGACAGATGGGCTAAGCGTATTTGAATAAATAAGAGTTTTAGGTTCTCCCTGAACAGGAAGGCAGAGTCCAGTAGCACTGCTGCATCCTTCCTCCCCTTGCCCCGCCCCCGCCCCATCACTGTCTAAATCTATGAGAGGGCTTCCCTGGTGGTGCAGTGGTTGAGAGTTCGCCTGCCGATGCAGGGAACACGGGTTCGTGCCCCGGTCCGGGAAGATCCCATATGCCGCGCAGCGGCTGGGCCCGTGAGCCATGGCCGCTGAGCCTGCGCGTCCGGAGCCTGTGCTCCGCAACGGGAGAGGCCACAACAGTGAGAGGCCTGTGCTCTGCAACAGGAGAGGCCACAACAGTGAGAGGCCCGCATACCGCAAAAAAAAAAAAAAAAAAAAATCTATGAGAATTTGTCTTTGATTAGTTGGGAGAAAAAGCAAACATTTTCAGTTCAAGAAAAATGAGAAGAAGATTGTGTCATTTACTGTGTCAAAGAGAAAATATTTATAGCTTCATCTTGACATGTTTGATTATAGGTCACACCAGATGTATTACATGTTTGGCTTCCTGTTCCTGGTGTTTATCATTTTGGTTATTACCTGTTCTGAAGCAACTATACTTCTTTGCTATTTCCACCTATGTGCAGAGGTATGTATTAGCAATATTCAATTATGTTAACTTGTGGGCAGTATTTATAATTTTGGCGTAAGGCCACTTTGAATACTATTACAGTAAGACCCCTACATACGAACGAATTCTGTTCCAAGAGCACATTCGTAAGTCCAGTTTGTTCATAAGTCCAACAAAGTTAGCCTAGGTACCCAACTAACACAGTCAGCTATATAGTACTGTACTGTAATAGGTTTATAATACTTTTCACACAAATAATACATGAAAAACAAACAGAATAAATAAATCATTTTTAATCTTACAGTACAGCACCTAGAAAAGTACAGTAGTCCAGTACAACAGTTGGGGTACAAGGGCTGGCATCAAGTGAACAGGCAAGAAGAGTTACTGACTGGAGGAGGGAGAGGAGCGGGGAGATGGTAGAGCTGAAGGATCGTCAGCAACAGGAGATGGAGGGCAAGCGGCAATTTCACTCAGGCCTGACGCTGATGGCACAGGTGCTGGTTCCTTGCTGGAACCAGGTGCACATTCGCATCTTTGAAAGTTCTCAACTTGAAGGTTCATATGTAGGGGACTTAACTGTAATTGAAGTGATTTCTGTAAATATGTGTTATTAAGGTAGAAATTGACGTGTATTCCTAAATTGAATGTAGCCTTCTTTAAGATTGAATTGAGATAGTATCCTAATTCAGTATATTTATTTATTTAGAGCTTAACTTTAAAATGTTAATTTCCTGAGAATAACACATTTTGCTGAATTTTTATTCTTTAACTGTCTGACTTTAAAATTAATATTCTTTTTTTGTGATACAGACACTGGTAGAAAAATTAGTGAAAATAAACATTTTAAGTGGAAAAATTCATTAAAACATTTCAGAGATTACATTGTTATGAGTTGTATACTTGGCAACATGGTGATGTGTGTTGGTGTCCTTAGGTGACTTTTAAAGAGTTAGATTGTGTTAAATCATTCTTTTATAGTTGTTTTCTATACAGGAGATAAAATCTGACTTTGTTAAACTTGAGACACTTTTTTAAAAAATTGAGGTTAAGTTCACATAACATGAAATCAACCATTTTAAAGTGAACAATTCAGTGGCACTTACTACATATACAGTGTTGTGCACCCACTCTCTCTGTCTCAAAATATTTTCATCAACCCTAAATAAAATCCCATACCCATTAAGTAGTTACTTCCCGTTCTTCTCTCCCCTTCAGACCCTGGCAAGCACCTATCTGCTTCTGTCTCTGCAGACTTATCTGTTCTGGATATTTCATGTAAATGGAATCATACATTATGTGTGACTTTTGTGTCTGGCTTCCTTCACTTAGCAGAATGTTTTAAGGTTCATCACACTGTAGCATGTATCAGTGCTTCGTTCCTTTTTATAGCCGAGTAATATTCCATTGCATAGATAGATGTACTCCAGTTTGTTTATTCATTCATTCATTGATGCACATTAGGTTTGTTTCCACCTTTCGGTTATTGTGAATAGTGCTGCTATGAACGTTTGTGTACAAATATTTATTTGGGTACCTGTTTCCAGTTCTTTGGGGTATATATGTTGGAGTGTTATTGCTGAGTCATACGGTTATTCTTTGTTTAACTTTTTGAGGAACCATCAGACTGTTTTTTCCACAGTGGCTGCACCATTTTACATTCCTACTAGCAATGCACAAGTGTTCCAGTTTCTCCACATCCTTGCCAATACCTGCTATTTTCTGGGTTTTTAAATTAAAGCTATCCTAGAAGGTGTGAAGTGGTATCTCACTGTGGTTTTGATTTTCATTTCCCCAGTGACTAATGATGATGAGCATATTTTCTTGGGTATCTTGTTTGGTGAAATGTCTAATTCCTTTGCCCATTTGTAAGTTGGATTGTTTATCTTTTTGTTTAATTGTTAGAGTTCTTTCTATATTCTGGATACTAGACCTTTATCAGATATATGATTTGTAAATTTTTTCTCCCATTCTGTAGGCTGTCATTTCACTTTCTTAATGATGTCTTTTGCACCAAACTTTTAATTTAGAGGGTCTGATTTATCTGCTTTTTTCTTTTGTTTCTAAGAATTCATTGCTTAAATCCAAGGTCATGAAGATTTACCCCCATGTTTTCTTCCAAGTGTATAGTTTTAGATCATTGATCCATTTTGAATTAATTTCTGTATGTGGTATTAGTTAGGGGTCCAACTTCATTCTTTTGCATGTGGCTATCCAGTTTTCCCAGCACGTTTTGTTGAAGAAATTATTCTTTCCTCATTAAATGGCCTTGGCAACCTTGTTGAAAACACATTGGCCCATAGATGTGTGGGTTTATTTCTGGAGTCTCAATTCTGTTCCAGTGGTATATATGCTGTTTTTATGCCAGCACCACACTGTTTTGATTACCATCGCTTCGTATTACGTTTTGAAATTGGGAAGGGTAAGTCTTCCAACCTTGTTCTTCTTTTTGAAGATTATTTTGGCTCTTTAGGGCCCTTTGCAATTTCCTATGACTCTGAGGATTGGCTTTTTCATTTTTGCTAAGAAGGTTGTTGGAATTTTGATAGGGATTGCATTGAATCTGTAGGTTGCTTTGGAGAGTGTTGCCATCTTAACAATATTAAGTCTTCTAATCCATAAAAACAGATGGCTTTCCATTTATTTAAATCATCTTTAATTTTTTTTTAGCAGTGTTTTGTAGTTTTCAGTGTACAAGTCTTTCACCTCCTTGGTTAAATTTATTCCTAGGTATTTTTTTCTTTTGGATGCTGCTGTAAATGGAATAATTTTTTAAACTTCGTTTTCTGGATCGTTCATTGTCAGTATATGAAAACACTGATTTTCATGTTGATCTTGTACCCTGCAACTTTGCTGAGTTCATTTATTAGTTGTAGTAGTTTTCATGTGTGGATTCTTTAGGATTTTCTAATCTTGGTGTGCTTTTGAAATATATATATTTTTTACATATTCCAAAGGGTAAGATAGTGAAGTATCTTTTAGAAGATCTCTTGCTAAGCTGTAAGCCACTTTATGTAAAAGTAAGAGAAGCTGTATTTAAAAACCTACCTTATATAAATTGTAAGTAATAACTAAAAATGGGTTTCAACCAGGTTTTTGTTTTTGAGGATAATCTTCTTCCTAATATAGAGATGACTAGACTATAAGTAATACTAATTTTGAATTATGTAACTAAGCTCTTCATATATTTCTTTTCTTTTTGGGAAACATACATTTTAAAATATAGCCTAATGCTTCATTATTCATAAACTGTTTAAGATTTTTCTAAACGTTTTTAGCCAGTCTTTAAGTAGTTCCATCAAAGGTAGAGGGTGCTTCTCAGCACCTTTAGTGAGGAGGGAAATTGGCAAAGTTCAGTGTGAGAAAGAGACTGGAACCAATAGCAAAACTTAGGTTTGGGGTGCTATTTCACTTAGCTATGTTTGCTTTATAACTTTATTCCAGTGCATGTTATCTATTAATTGGAAAGTATTTCTTGATCTTTCATTTTTTTCTTTTCTACCCAGGATTATCATTGGCAATGGCGTTCATTCCTTACCAGTGGCTTTACTGCAGTTTATTTCTTAATATATGCAATACACTACTTCTTTTCAAAACTGCAAATCACAGGAACAGCAAGTACAATTCTGTACTTTGGTTATACCATGATAATGGTTTTGATCTTCTTTCTTTTTACAGGTAAGAATTAGAACGAGTTATTTTTAGTTAATAAGTTTTTAGGCAGATTACAGTTATTTTAACTTGCATCCAAATTACAAGTTCTTAGGCAAATTACAATTACATGAAAGCTTGTGGCTACTCAGTGCTCCTGTATTTAGTTTTGAGCGCAGCTAAGCATAGTTTGGTCTGCCTCCCTGTGAGGTGAATATCGGTAAACCGAAGGTGAGAAAACAGAAGCTAAGGGAGAAGACTAAACGGGGTCCATTGTTGTGCTGCAAGTACAGGGGCATCTCAACCAGTAGTTCTCAAGGTTTTCCCCTGTTAATCTCTTAGTGGAACAGTCGTGCTTCTGCTCATTTCAGAAATAGCATAAAAAGCTCTAACTACCTAAGTTTAGGAGTAAGTAGAAATTGAGGCAGTGAAGTCAAGATGAGATTGAGAATAAATGATATCAAGAAAAGATAATCAGAGGACATCCCTTATTCCAGAAGTTTTAAACAACAGGTTTATATCTCCACTTTAAAATCCAGGTACCTAATGGGATACAGTGTGCTTTATATTGGTATTTCTATGTGTATATCTTCTCTGTCCACCTAGGTAAGTTTTCTGTATCTCAGAGCCCTGTGGGTGCTTGGTCAGCATTTGTGGAAGGGCTACACACACAAAAAAAGATTGGGGGGACCTTTCTTTGTCATAAAAAATGTACATCTAAAATTTTATCTAAGATTGTGTTGCATGCTATGTGAAGAAATATAGGAGTCAAAAGAAAAAAACTTAAAAAAAATTTTTTTTTTTTAAGTTTTTATTTTTGGCCTCACGGCATGTGGGATCTTAGTTCCCCGACCAGGGATCAAACCCGTGCCCCCTGCACTGGAAGCACGGAGTCTTAACCACTGGACCTCCAGGGAAGTCCCAAAAAAAAACTTTCTAAAAAATTAGAACTTTTCTATTTTTTACTCATCTGTTAACATTTAAGAAAATTAGGTAGAGTTTTGAAGTACCCCTGTTGCTATGTCAGTATGTAACAAGCTTTAGGCACTTACATCAATTCTGTACTGCAGGTCATTCATTGGTCAGACATAGTGGGGTAGGAGTTGGGGGGTGCATATCTTGATGCTATGTGATAAATTTAGGTCCATAGCCATAAGTCGTAATTAATAAATGTCTGTAAAACAGTAATAGCCTGTGAAACAAGGATTACTGTTCTTGTGCATCTGTATTTGTGTCCATGCATACATATATAGAGTAATTTATTCCTTGCTACACACAAAAAATAACGATCTTGGTGAATGTCTTGTTGTTTTTCCAGGCATATGTTATAAAGATAATTTAACCATCACCTGATCTTTATTGTTCTTGATATTTAAAGTATCATATTTTTACTTACTGAGAGTAAAACAAATTTTGTAATCTAAATTCTGGAGCCACATCAAATTGAATCAACCAGTTAAGCCAGTAACTTTTAGTGTATTTCACTTTGTGGAAAAGATTCTCTACATAGGAGTGCTGCGCCCTTTCAGTGTCTTGCATTTTTCTAAAGTGGGGACATCCATATTTATTTCAGGACTCTGGACTGACACCTTTTATTTAAGTCAGTCTATTATACAAGACAAAATAATTGTTCTGTCACATAAGGAAAGATGCCACTTTTAGTATGTACACTATATCTATTCAATATTAAGAACAAAATAAAATACTAGAAGTATTTTGTTAAGAACAAAATAAACTTAACTTTCTTAGGGTTGCTAGTATGATGATAAAATGTTTTTTCTCATCTTAAAATACCTTCTATTATCTTGAAGTTCTTGCTAACCATAAGATTGTTTAAATATATTTATGTTTTCACTATTACTTTTCTGAAATTAACCCCAACCTCTTCCCAAGTCTTAATAATGACCCTTTGAATATCCAAAAGGTGTATTTGTGTGTCCTCCAAAACACACACACAGTGTGCATGACATGCACAGAGTAGGTACTCGGTACATGTATGATGTGAGTATAATAACATTCATAACTTCTATAGTAATGGCCCATGTATAGTCTCTTGACTTAGAAAATCTACTTTAATACTTTGTTTATATTACATTTAAAACAATGGTGAAAACTGTTGGAACTTTAAAGATAAAACTTCCACAAGGGGCATGTATATATCTCCTCCTGTATTCTTCTGCACCCCTACCTATTGACTATTTCTCAGGGGGTAATCTTGGAAAAAAAGCTATGCCTCAGCTTTAAAAATGGGTTAGTTTCAGGCTTCCCTGGTGGCGCAGTGGTTGAGAATCCTCCTGCCAATGCAGGGGACACGGGTTCGTGCCCCGGTCCGGGAAGATCCCACATGCCGCGGAGCGGCTGGGCCCGTGAGCCATGGCCGCTGAGCCTGAGCGTCCGGAGCCTGTGCTCCGCAACGGGAGAGGCCGCAGCAGTGAGAGGCCCGCGTACCGCAAAAAAAAAAAAAAAAAAAAAAAAAAAAAAAAGGGTTAGTTTCACAATTTAATATATGTTCTCTTGCAAAACAGAGTCTCTGAATTTATGTTTAGTAAATCTAAGCATGGTATAGTTTAAAAGAATACTACACTTGAAGTCAGAAAAAGTGAATTTGAATTCTGGCCTTTCTTACCAGCCACAGGCCATTCAACAGTTACGTAACCCCTTGGAGCCTCATTTTTGTCACCTATCTAGCATTCAGATTTTTTGGAATCTAGAGGGATGAAAATACCTGAAAATTAAGGCATGTATTTTTTCATGAATCATCTCATTTACTGTAATAACAGTCTATGGAGATAGGGCAGATAAAATTATCCCTCTTAAATAAGATAAAGAAATGGGCTTGGAGATTCCATGTGTCTAATCCAAAGATGATACACACAGCTCATGACAGAGCTGCTCTGTCCTCCAGTACCACACCACCTCTCATTTCAGAGGGGGTGTGCCTTTGTTACTATTCTAATCATATCACTTTCAACACATTGTAAAATCTTTTTGAGTTATTTTATTATAATTCTTTGAAAACTGATCATTCCTGCTAACTGTACTTAGAAAATATCCCCATTTAATTACTCTGTGAATCTGATATTCTGATATTTAAGCCATTCATATCATATGTTGAATTAATTAAATGGCAGTTTTCCATTTTGTGATAAGAAAATATTCTTTCTGACTTACTTAACTCTGTATGACAGACTCTAGGTCCATCCCCCTCACTACAAATAACTCAATTTCATTTCTTTTTTATGGCTGAGTAATATTCCATTGTATATATGTGCCACATCTGCTTTATCCATTCATCTGTCGATGGGCATTTAGGCTGCTTCCATGTCCTGGGTATTGTAAATAGTGCTGCAATGAACCCTGTGGTACATGTCTCTTTTTGAATTATGGTTTTCTCAGGGTATATGCCCAGTAGTGGTATTGCTGTGCTGGGTCGTATGGTAGTTCTGTTTTTAGTTTTTTAAGGAAGGGTGGGAGAGAGGTTCAAGAGGGAGGGGATATGGGAATATATGTATACATATAGCTGATTCACTTTGTTATACAGCAGAAACTAATGCAACATTGTAAAGCGATTATACTCCCAAAAAAGACGTGGGGGAAAAAAATGAAAATATTCTTAAATAGAAAAGTAAAATTGGCATCCTTTTCATCTTCAATTTTAGCCTTTTCCATGTAATAAGAAAAAGAATATATTACAGAAAGCTTTCAATAATCTTATAGCATAAAAAGTTTTTTTCTATCAACTTCTGTAAGAAATTTGATTTGAATTATTCTGTAGTTTATAGTTCTGTATTTTTCAAAAAAATTCACGGATCTATGGGATATTCCTGTTAAGTAATGATTTATAGTTTTGTGGCTTTTTTTAAGGAACCAGCCATTTTAAGCCTGTATTTTTGTGTAAATCATGAAGCTGCCTTTGAAAAGGGATTTATTTTTGTTTTTTCTTTTATAGGAACAATTGGCTTCTTTGCATGCTTTTGGTTTGTTACCAAAATATACAGTGTGGTGAAGGTTGACTGAAGAAGCCCTGTGTGTCCAGTTAAAACAGAAATAAATTAAATTCTTCATCAACGAAGACCTGTTGTTGTGACTATCTTGAGTTTTATCAGACTTACTGGCCTAGTAATCCTTCAGAAACAACATAATTCTAAATACAGCTCTCCTCATACACCTGTCTCCACAGAATGTATTATCAACACTAAAACATTTGTATTGTGATTTGATTAAGTATATATTCAATTGTTCTCAGTGAAGAGCAAATTTAAATATTATGTGTATTTGTAAATATAATAGCTATAAAATTTTCAGTACTTCTAGTGACAAAATAGAAGAGGCCATATTAAACAATACTGATGAAATACAGGACAGTTCATTGTAAATAGGATTTTCTAGGCTTGGTAGGTGGAAAGAATTATTTTTCTTTGAAGGAAGTAACTTTTTATCATGGTAATTTTGAAGGATAGTTCGTATGATGTGTATTGGGGGATGTGGCTTTTAAAAAAATCTTGTCTTGGTTGTAACTGTTCATATCTTCTTTTCTGTGTTGACTTCATTATTCCCATGGTATTGGCCTTTTAAACTATGTGCCTCTGAGTCTTTCAATTTATAAAATTGTTATCTTAATAAATATTGTAAAAACGTCTTCATTGCATATTCATGGAGATTCTGTAAATACAAATCCATTTACCAATGGTGTTTTTAATGATTTATACTCATATCAGATTTTACTGACTTTTGCTAATGTAATACTTTCTGAGTTTTGAGCTAAATGAAATTCCAGTCTCCTGGGCTTTGTAACAGAACTAAAAATTTTCACTATTAGGCAGTAACAGAAATTTTAATCATGCATATCTAGCCAGATAAATTATGTAAGTATAGTAGTTAATATGAGCCTTACTGCATTACCATTAAGAATTTCATATTTTTTACCTGTTTTTCAAAATAGAGTATTTTTAATTTTTTTTAAAAATCAGTTTTTATGATCTGTACATTAACAATGACTAGCAATTCTTCTTCTTTATGATTACATTGTCTTAATTTGGATTTCCTAGAGTTAAGAAATAACCATTTTGCAGCATGTTGACTGGAACTGTCTCATGTACAGCAGTAAACTAAGCAGGTGGGGCTGGGTTAGCCGCACTGTGGAGAGTTCCCTGTTTCCTGCTTCCGCAGTGCTCGGGTGGAAGGAGCTGGGGACTCAGAATCCGTCCTGTGGTTCTGCCGCTGAGCCAGGGCCCTGCCACAGGGTCACCTCTCAGTGGCCATCACCACCATGACTCCTCTGCCCTGGATGATGTGGCTTTGGAGAACTGGCCGACTCCTTGAGGAGGGACATGTTGAGAAACTGTTGAAGCTGCAGAACTGAGGTCACAGAACCTTCTTTCAGGACATCAAGAAAGCAGATGGTAAGGACTGGGGACACCTGAGTGCCGTGGGAAAGTGTGGATCAGTTACACTTCCAGTAAATTGCATGTCAGTAATTGCACAAACTAGCTGCCATCAAAAATGACTCTCCCCCTCCCCCATTCATATGACTTCCTTGAGACCCATTACATGAATTTATCAGAGAACTGGGCAGTCAGCCTGTGCAGGATGGGGACCCAGAAATCTGGTGTTTTTGACAAACACACCCTGGGAGGCAGTGACAACTGGAGCTGAGGTTCAGGCTGGCTTCCCTAGAGCTATGGGAGTGGCTTTGGACCATCACCAATGCAGTGTTGCATCATTGGGTTACCTTTGACCGTTCTAGAGGGAGTGCACCCACCCTTGTAAACCTGCCGTGTGTGTCCCTTCCAATATAAAGCCTTTGACTAAAGTATTCCTTTTCCGTCCTCAGAATTCATAATAATATTTTCAGTACTGATGTTGATGTTTGACAGTTCTATTATTGTCTTAAATATTACTCAAATTATTGGATAACTTTGCAGACTTATCCTTCCAGATAGATCACACACTTCTCAAGGGCAGGAACCACTACTTGTATCATCTTCGGTTCAGGCCCACGGCATAACAGGACTTTTGCATGTCGTAGGCGTATATTTGTCGTTTGAAACTAAGAATTAAGTGATATTGATTTTAAATATTTAAATTATTTGATATAATGATATAAAGACACTATTTCCGTATTTTATTTAGCTCTCAGATTCCAGAATGTGGAGTTTTGATTCTGTAAAATTTTGCATTTTAATGTGCTTCCAGCAACATCGTCTTGTACACTTGTTCTATGTTCATTGACAGTTGTTAAAACAAATCAGCACTGGCAGAACTTGGCCAGCTTCTCTCTACACTTAGTTTGAACTGTTACCCATGGAACCAGCTCAGACATAAAGCTACAAAGAGGCTAATTGAAATCAGAATGCTGGGTCATTTCTTATTCAAATAAAACAGATGGCCCTCCTTGCCACACTTCTGTCAAATTTGGGGGGAAATGATTAAATGCATTTTTAACTCCCACACATGGTTACTCTGCTCCTCAAAGGAATTATACACAGCGATTGAAATGCGGGGGGGGTGCAGGAGGGAGGGCTTTTTTAAATAGCAGAGCTTGTTTCCCTTTATTTTGAAGGTTTAAGAAAAAGCACTTTAACAGGGATAGTCTGTATTCACAGTTTCAGTTTAGATTCTGAATATTTAATTTTCACTTACTTTAATACAAATTTTTCTTTGGAATAGGTAATCCATGCACATGGTAAACAGTTCAAAATGGACAAGAGAATATAGAGAAAAGTAAGTCTGCTTTTATCCTCAGTCACTGACTTTTCTCCCCTGGAGACAATCATTGTTAACGGTTTCTTTCCAGAAACTGAAACTTCGTTTTTAATTTACCTACCTGAAACCTCTTTTTTGATTCCTATTTAACTGACAATATTAATAGTATCTGGAAAAAAAAATAGTATCTGGTTTCAGAATTGGCGTGAGAGTTTTAAGAAAGCAGCTGTGGAGTTTGTATTTTTCTTGGGCTGGGTATGTTTGGTATATTAGTACAAAGCATCACTGTTACAAAAGTCACCTCATTGACATTTAATAAATCTGTAAAGTGGTACAGAGCACCTCTTAGGATCTGTCTGGGGAAAGAAACTTGAAGAGAAAATTCTCTTGTCCCATAGCTGGGTAGTTGCTCCAGCTCAACTGCCCAGAGATAGTACACAATGACAAGAGATCTAGTAAAAGATCCCAGATCATGGAGGCAGCATCTGATTCCACGAATTGCTATGCAGAAATGTGGCCCCTTGTTACTGATCTCTGGAAAAGGGACTTAAAAACAACCTGATGCCTGGCTAAAATGTGCACTTGTGCACACACACTCACGTGCACCGTTTGCCTCAGGACCTGGGTGCCCTTCCTCGGCTTTCTCTCCACCTACGCTCCCCACCCAGTCTTATCAAAGCTTAATTTCAGAAGAAGCCACGATGTGGTTTATTTCTACCTCAGGTGTGAATTTTGTTTGTTTGTTTTTACATCCATGTCAGGGTGGTTGCATTTTTAACCATGTAACAGTGAAATGAGCTTTGTTTCCCAGGGGAAAAGAAATCCAAGGATCGGTGTGAACAGCTGGGGAGTAGTTCCTTCTCGGCACCTCGTCGTTGCTCCCCCGAGGTGGCTGACTTCACTCTCTGGAGCAGCCCCTCCGGGGTTTGAAGGGACTCCCCGTGTCCTCCCTCACTGTCCTAGGCTGTGGCCGGAAGCCCAGGTGCACGGGTGCCTCAGACACACTCCCAGCTCAGGCTCCAGGTTCCGGCAATTCCCCAGGCTCACCCTGCTGCGCCCTGGCCTCCTAGGATGGTCCCAGGAAGCTGTGGCGACCCCCACCAACCAAAGCCCAAGGTGCTGCTGGTGAAATGCGCCCCGAGGGAAGGAAGCGCAGACCCTACACAGTGCCCATGGGCTGCCCTCTTCCACTGGAAGATGCAGCCTACCTTTCAGAGCTGTGAAAAATCTGTAAAATCTCCTTTGATCCCGTCTGACTTGCACTTACATTCAAATATTTAATCTTCAGGCTGCTATGAGGTATGTGCGAGTAAACGTATGTGAAATTCTGTCAGCAAATGATGAAAGGCTAAATGGGAGTTGGGTAAGGATGTCATTTTACGTTAAGCCACAGTTCCTCTGGTCCTCTCAATGTTCTAGTTACATAAACACAGTGGTTTGGCATTGCAATCTTTATCCTGATTTCACCAGCTTTTCTAGATGTTCTATGTGTGCGTTATCCAGAGTAGCATATTACTCTTTATTTTCTTAAAATCGTAACGTGGCCGCTATAGGAAGGAGAGAAATTGCTGGAAGATGTGAGCGTTGCTGGGAGATGGGGGGCCCATATACCCTGATCCTGCTCCCGGCAAGAAGGAGCTAACCTGTGGTGCGTTCTGAGGGTTTCAGTTGCCGACTGGGCGGTGGAGGCGAGCCCCAGGCCCCTCGAGTGAAGGCAAGGGATGGTGGTGGAAACCACTGGAGATTGACACAGCAATGTTCATTGACTGGGGCCTGCTGATCGAGGAGCCCAATCTGCTGGCTTTCTGGTGAACAGAAAACATGAATAAAATACAGGAGAGGGTGTGGCAGTTGAACGGCAACTGTCTTTGAGACAGAAAAAGGCGGGGAGGAAAAGGGAGGACAGTGACTTGCTCTCCGTTCATGGAGCCTGACTCCCGTCATCCTGCCACTTGCACTGTGAACTGCAGGGCAGCTCAAGGTGTCGCCCTTGGCTCATGCCTTTACTGTCCTTGTCTGCGCCGGGCAGGGCAAGAAGCTGAAGTTCCACTAGTCTGTGAGCACCCTGTAAACACTGAAGGGGCAAGACTCAAGTAGGTGGGATGCCAAGGGATGTGGTGGGAGGGAAGTTCCAGAACCCTCCGACTGGGCACCTGGCAGTCCTCAGGGAGATGACCTGTCCCACAAACTCCCTCTTGTCTTCAAGTGGGATTTGATGAGGCCCTCAGCCAAAGGCAGGTCTTAGAAGCTGCCCAGGGCCTTGATGAAAGAACAGCTGAGCCAGGCCTAGCCTCCTGGTAGTGTGTGGTTGAAGGAACACCCCAGACAGACTTCTCCCACATCTGGAGGCTGCAGAGCAGTGTCCCCCAGGCCCATCCTGCTGACAAACAGGGCTTCTGACGTGTGGTGCCCACGAGGGCACAGAAGATCTGTTTTGTAGTTTCTTAGGATTTCTGGCGGGTTCTGAGGTTTGGCTGGACTTTGGCAACCAGTTATTTCCTGAGGAAGGATAGTCCAGGCACTTGTCTACTTAGCCCAGAAATGTAGGGCTTTCTAGAGAATAAATAAAATATCTTCCTTGGCCTTCCCTGGTGGCGCAGTGGTTAAGAATCCTCCTGCTAGTGCAGGGGACACGGATTCAAGCCCTGGTCCGGGAAGATCCCACATGCCACGGAGCAACTAAGCCCATGCACCACAACTGCTGAGCCTGCGCTGTAGAGCCCGCAAGCCACAACTACTGGAGCCTGCGTACTGCAACTGCTGAAGCTCGTGTTCTCTGGGGCCTGTGCGCCACAACAAGAGAAGCCACCGCAATGAGAAGCCCGCGCACCACAATGAAGAGTAGCCCCCGCTCGCCGCAGCTAGAGAAAGCCCAGGGGCAGCAACGAAGACCCAACACGGCCAAAAATAAATAGAATAAATTTATTTTTTTTTTAAAAAAAGTCCTCCTTTTCCCCTTCTCTGACCGTCTCCCTTCCCACTCACACCCAGCAGAAGCACCAGAATTCCTCAACTGGCAAATAGTGCAGGGGACACGGATTCAAGCCCTGGTCCGGGAAGATCCCACATGCCACGGAGCAACTAAGCCCATGCACCACAACTGCTGAGCCTGCGCTGTAGAGCCCGCAAGCCACAACTACTGGAGCCTGCGTACTGCAACTGCTGAAGCTCGTGTTCTCTGGGGCCTGTGCGCCACAACAAGAGAAGCCACCGCAATGAGAAGCCCGCGCACCACAATGAAGAGTAGCCCCCGCTCGCCGCAGCTAGAGAAAGCCCAGGGGCAGCAACGAAGACCCAACACGGCCAAAAATAAATAGAATAAATTTATTTTTTTTTTAAAAAAAGTCCTCCTTTTCCCCTTCTCTGACCGTCTCCCTTCCCACTCACACCCAGCAGAAGCACCAGAATTCCTCAACTGGCAAAGAATTGAAGCACATTTCTCTAATGAGGACCAGGACCCAGGTCTCTATGTCTTTCTTCTTTTTTTTTAAAGAATAATTTCTTTTTTATTTCTTTATCTCTTTCTGTCTCTCTTTTGAGAGAATTGTAAATTTATATGCAATCGTAAAACACAGCACAGATGGACCCTGCGTACCCTTTGCCCAGTTCCCCCCCAGTGATAACATCTTGCAAAACCATAGCACAATATCAAAATCAGGACATTGGCATTGATACATGAAGGTACAGAACATTTCCATCACCACAAGGATCCCTCAGGTTGCCCTTGTATAGCTATCCTCACCTCCCGCGTCCTCCTCCCACCATTAATCCATTCTCCATTTCTGTAATTCTGTCATGTCAAGAATATCATTTAAATGGACTCAAGCAGTATGTCACCTTTGGGACTGGCTTTCTTCACTCAGTATAAGTCTCTGAAGATTCATCCCGGTCGTATTGTGCATGAGCAGTTCACTCTTTATCGCTGAGAAAGTTTCAGAGGGTGGATGTTCCAGAGTTTGTTACCCACATTGAAGGACATTGGGGTTATTTCCAGTTTGGGGCTGATACGAATAAAGCCTCTTGGGACATTTTTATACAGGTTTTTTTGTGAACATAAGTTTTCACTTCTCTGGGATAAATGCCCAAGAATGAAATCACAGGGTCAAATGGTTTAGTTTTTTTTTAATGGTTTAGTTTTATAAGAAACTGCTAAACTGTTTTACAGAGTGGCTGTACCATTTTACATTCCCACTGGGAACATATGAAAGGTCCAGTTTCTCCACATTTTCACCAGCATTTGCTGATGTCACTATTGTTTTATGTTCTGATAGGTATGTAGTGACATCTTTTTTTGTATTTATTTTATTTTATTTTATTTATATTTTTGGCTGCATCGGGTCTTCATTGCGGTGCGCGGGCTTCTCTCTAGTTGTGGCGTGTGAGTTTTCTTTCTCTAATTGTGGCACGTGGGCTCCAGGGCATGTGGGTTCTGCAGTTATGCACGGGCTCCAGAGCATGTGGGCTCTGTAGTTTGCGGCACGCAGCCTCTCTTGTTGAGGCGCGTGAGCTCAGTAGTGGCGGCGCATGGGCTTAGTTGCCCTGCGGCATGTGGGATCTTAGTTCCCTGACCAGGGGTCGAACCCGCGTCCCCTGCGTTGGAAGGCAGATTCTTTACCACTGGACCACCAGGGAAGCCCCTGTAGTGACATCTTATTGTGGTTTTAATTGGTATTTTCCCTACGGCTACTGATAATGGATATCTTTTCATGTGCTTATTTGCCATCTTTGGTGAAATGTCTGTTCATGTCTGTTGCCCATTTGCGAATTGGATTGTTTTTTACTGTTGAGTTCAGCTCTCCTTTTTTATAACATGAATCTATGTCAGATTGCAGGGTGGAGATGGGGTGGAGTGGGGGGGAGTTCTGAAGTTAACCCAGTAATCCTGTTGGTCTTTGCTCATTCCCTAAATCTCTCAGCCAAGGATTATTAGCAAGTGGCGGGGGGCATTGCATTTGAACCCGTATTTTCTGCTCTGAATGGGGTGACAGCTGCCTATAGAATGAGAGCCTTTCCTACCTTTATTCACAGCAGCTTAGAAGCAGGGATGAACATCTTTCCTCCAGCCTGCTATCTGAGGGGACGAAATGAAGGAGGGGAGAAATTGTTTCATAGTGACTGGCTCCTTGATCTCCCTCTGTGACTGCCAGACCCAGCAAGTCTTACATCAGTGCCTCTCAAATTTCCATGTGCCTGTGAGTCACCTGGAGATCTTAAGATGCAGATTCTGATTCAGCGGGCCTGGAATGGGTCCAGAGATTCTGCACATCTCACCAGCTCCAGGTGATGCCCATGTTTGAGTACTCAGGAAGGGCCTAAAGAGACCCTCGTTCTCACAGAGGAGGAAACTGAAGCCCCAGTAAGTTAAGCAGTTTACCCCAAATCACAAAGTCCACAACCAGCTTCCTTCCCACCCCCATTACCACCTTCGCTGGCAGCATCCTGACATTCTTCTTAGGAAGCAGCCAGAAAACCCTGTCCTGGGATGCAGTTGAGTCAGTAAGTTAATGAAATTTCCTTCTAGGGATTTCTGCAGTTTTGGTTTGGTCTTAAGTGGTTTTTTGTCCACTAAGCAGATTCCAGGCTATGTCAATAAAAGTGCTCACCTATTCCATAAGCCCAATTTCATCAAACCAGCAGAGTAAAAACTTTCAGGGTTGGGACTTCCCTGGTGGACCAGTGGTTAAGGCTCCGCATTTGCAATTCAGGGGGCACAGGTTCTATCCCTGGTTGGGGAACTAAGATCCCACGTGCCACATGGTGCAGTCAAATAAAAAATAAATAAATAAACAAAAAACTTTCAGTGTGTGTGAGAGTGATATGCTGTCAATCTGGTTCAACCCTGAACCAGCTGTTTAGGGCTGACTTATGTCCCCCCCACCAATCCATATGTTGAAGTTCTAACTCCCAGTACCTCAGAATGTGACTGTATTTGGACATAGGTCCTTTAAAGAGGTAATTAAGTTAAATGAGGTCATTAGGGTGGGCCCTAATCCAATATAACTGGTGTCCTTATAAGAACAGGATATGAGAACACAGACACACCCAGAGGGAAGACAGTCATTTAGAAGCCAAGGAGAGAGGCCTCAGGAGAAACCAAACCTGTCAACACCTTGATCTTGGACTTATGGCCTCAAAACTGTAGGGTATTAATTTCTATTTTTTAAGCCACCCAGTTTGTGATATTTTGTTACGGCAGCCGTACAAAACGAATATACCAGCTAATAGGATGGGGAGCGAGGGGAGGTAGCAAGCATTCCTTGGCATGTGCTGCAGGAAGGTATGCTGGAGGGCAGCCGTCTTTCAGCAGCAGGATGCCAGGTTGCAGATCCTGGTTTGTGAGAAGATGAGGGCAAGCCAAAGTGGAATTCCTAGTCTTCAAACTGCACACACTGCCCCAGTGAGAGAGCTTTTAAAACTTCTTATGGCCAAGTAATGTAAAAAGAAGAGAAAAAATGCATAGCAGCATTACTCACATTAGCCCAAAGGCGGAAACAACCTAAATGATCACCAGCAGATGAACAGATAAACAGAATGTGGTATATTCATACCGTGGAATATTCAGTCTTAAAAAGGAAGGAAATTAAGACACATGCTACAACATGGACAGACCTTGAAGACACTATGTTCAGTGAAATAAGCCTGTCACAGAAGGACAAATATTGTATGATTTCATTAATATGAGGTACCTAGAGTAGTCAAATTCATAGAGACAGAAAGTAGGGTAGGACTTAACAGGGGTGGGAGTTATCGTTTAATGGCTACAGAGTTGGTGTTTGGGAAGATGATAAAAATTTAGGTATAGATAGTGATGATATTTATACAGTATTTTTAATGTATTTAACACCACTAAACTGTACTCTTAAAAATGATAGCTATCATGTTATATATTCTACCACAGTTTCACCAGTTTGGCATAAATCTAAAATTAAAAATTTTTTTTCTCAAAAAGGAAAGAAAAAAATACCCTTGAGGAGTTGTACTCAGTTTCATCCTCTTAGTTAGGCAGAGGGTCTTGCTGGGAAAGGAAAAAGGAATTTTGGATCTTGGGGATGGAGGGGTGGGTTCAGACCCTGGTGGGGTCTCTAGAGAGGACATTTATATAGCCTTGGGTCAGCAAGATGAGGAAAGTTAGGGTGTTAGGAGGTTAGAGAAAAGAGAATCGGAAAGGTCCAATGACAGACTTCACCGCTTTTGAATTTTTTTCCCCAACAGGTTACTTTCTCATCCCTCCCCAACACTGGCTTGATTTTCTCCATAGTTACTACGTCTATGTTGAAACTTTGAGACTCCAGACATCCATGCCATCCTCACTTTACTCCTATTTACCTCTTTAACTGTTAAAGTATAATATCCTGAAAGGTAAAATGTGACTCAGACAAATATAAACTGCTTGCATGTTAAAGATTTTAGTTAACTTATTAATTAGTGAAAGAACAAGTAAGAGGTTATAACCAGGTCAAATGAGATTGAGACTTACAGGGATTTATATTCTCTACTGGATAAGATTCTTTTGCGTTACTGTGAACAGGACTCATTGGCATTGCTAGAGACAGGAAACGTTTGCCTGACTATCCATTTTCTACAAGTTTACTTCTGTCTCTACGGAAGTGTATACTAGTCCAATCAAAGACAGTCAGAGGTGCACACACCCTTATAGGATCTGGTACTCCTTTATGGTCAGGGGAAAACACCCCAGCATTTTATTGGAAGGATACTAATAATCTCTTTTGCCCATTTCCAAATCTTTAGCAGTTTTCCTAGCATATCTGTTTTGCAATGTGTAAGTGGGTCCATGAAAGTCTCCTTGAGTTTGCACCCAACTTTATGGGTCAAACCCCTGCAGGTCTGGTCCACGCTGTCTTTCCTGGGCTGAGCTAAAGTCATCCTATTACCCGACCTCCTTCCAAGGCCACTTGAGCCCCATCCAAATCCCTGGGGACCCACTGTTACTTGGTGCCTGAGGAAAAACACAGACTCTCTGCCAACATTCCAGCATTTTCTGCGTCAGCATTTGCCACTTTGTCTTATTTAATCTACTTGCAAAAACACTGAACATGGTCCCAGCCTGAGCACCCACAGCTGTCCCTCAGGCTCTGCATCCACTTCCTCGGTTCCTAGTTGGGAAAACCAGTATCTGCTCCTTTAGTAAAATACTTTCTCACTCTTTCTGTGGCATAGGCAGATAACTGCTCACAATGGGGCAGAAAAAGGATTTAGCAAAATAAACATATTTAACAATATTTGAAAATTTATGCAGTTTAAGTGCCTATTATATGTTAGGCTTTATTACAAGAGCTTAGGTAGATTTTTTTTTAAAGGATCAACCTTCTCCCAACTAATGGGGATAAATCCAGGACAGCAGGTAATTGGCACACTAATGATCTGAGACGTGCCACGACTACATATGGCCTTCTGATGTGCCCATCTCTTAAAGGCTTGTCACTTTGCCCAGAGTCCCCATAGCCGTAAGCTCTTCAAGAGAACAGTCTGTGGGTTACCCCAAGTACCTATTTTTTGCACAGGAATGACTTGTTGGGACAAGCAGTTGCCACATGGGCAGGGTCTTCCCAGTCTCAGCTTGGATATTTTTGTTCATAGTTGTATCAGTTAACATGCTTTTGGGAAAACCTGGGTTTTTTGTTTGTTTGTTTTTGATTTTAGATAAATTTGGCTGCGCCAGGCCTTAGTTGTGGCGTGTGGGATCTTTAGTTGCGACATGTGGGATCTAGTTCCCTGAGCAGGGATTGAACCCGGGCCCCCTGCATTAGGAGCGCAGAGTCTTAACCACTGGACTGCCAGGGAAATCCTGGGAAAACTTGGGTTTCATCAGGAAAGAGTAAAGGGTCCTGGGTAGATAATATGGGTTAATTGTGTCCTCCCAGAAAAGACATGTTGAAGTCCTACCCGCCCCCCTCCCCCTTCCCTCTACCTCAGGATGTGACCTTATTTAGAAATAGGATCCTTGCAGATGGAATTAGTTAAGACGAGGACATACTGGCGTTAGGTGGGCCCTAATCCAGTATGACTGGTGTCTTCATAAGAGGAGGAGAGCGCCATGAGAGGGCAGAGACACACAGGGAGATGCCACGTGATGACTAAGAGCCACCGGAGTGATGATGTCTGCTGCAAGCCAGCGAATGCCGAGGATGGCCAGCAAATCTCGAGAAGATGGGAGAGGTGAGGAAAGACCCTCCCCTACATGTTTCAGAGGGAGTGTGGCCCTATTGACACCTTGATTTGGGCTTTGTTCTGTTTTGTTTTGGCCGTGCTGCACAGCTTGCAGGATCTTAGTTCCCCGACCAGGGATCGAACCTGGGCCCTCCACAGTGGAAGCACGGAGTCCTAACCACTGGACCGCCAGGGAAGTCCCCCTGTTGTTTTAAGCCACCTGTTTTGTGTTAATTTGCTATGGCAACTCTAGGAAACTAAACGGTAGGCAACCAATAACTTCCCATATTCAGCAAGTAATGAAATGTGCTCTAAAGTGGGGACAGAATTGAAATTAAAATGTCCGTCTGAGGGAGCTGTAGAGCCTTTGCTTCCTCGTTCCTATTTTGACCTCTAACCTGGATGATGGACAAATGATAGCTGTTTTCAAGGGGTGACTCTCTTAATCACCTTTCAAAGTGATTTTGCTTATTTTCAGTTTCTATTCTATTGAAATGTGGATTCAGACTAGGAATGCCTTTATCGCACTGAAGGCTTTTGACCTGAGGGTTTGGTTAAAAGTGCAGGATGCTGAGAGTGACAAACGCTGACTGACCCGCTAACCCACTGTGACTGTCCTAGTCAGGGCTGGGCACTGGGGCAGTGTGATTGATGACAGCTTTAATGAAGAGGGCTCACCCACGCTGCCTGCAGCTTTTGACAATGGGGTATTCCCAGGGGACAGGAATAGCTTTTTTGGTATTTTTTCAGGGGACAGGAAGCCACCAATCTGCTATTCTCTGGAAATTACTATCTGAACTGACAGCATAGACATTTCCTCAATCTGTCCGGTACTTCACGCCAAGCCTCTGAGGTATTCGATTTCCTTAGCCATTCACTTCTTCTTGAAACTCTGGTGGCTCTCAGTGTGGTTCCCCAGTCAGCAACAGCAGCATCACTTGAGAACTTGTTAGAACTGCATATTTTCAGGCCTGGACCCAGACCTGCTGGATCAGAAACTCTGCAGCGGGTGGGGAGGTACCCAGCAAGATGAGGTTGAACAAGCCATTGAGGTGATTCTGATGCCCCCTGATGTCTGAGAACCAGAGCTTGAATCTACTGGCATCTGCTCAGTGCCTTGTCTTAAGGCACTTACCTGCCTTTCTAGCTGCTTCTTTACTGTGTCCCGTCCTGGCTCATTCTTCCTTTATCCCCCTGCTAGTGTGTGTGTGCGTGTGCGTGCATGTGTGTGTGTGTATGCATTCATGCACATGTTCAGTGGACATCCAGGAAAGGGTCTCCTGTGGTCAGTTT
This sequence comes from Neophocaena asiaeorientalis asiaeorientalis, assembly GCF_003031525.2. Classification (NCBI taxonomy): domain Eukaryota; kingdom Metazoa; phylum Chordata; class Mammalia; order Artiodactyla; family Phocoenidae; genus Neophocaena; species Neophocaena asiaeorientalis. The sequence continues at coordinate 1,471,681 of NW_020171825.1, read as the reverse complement.
AGCAGATGGATCTAGACAAGCCTGAAGCTCTGTTGGGATGTTGTTAAGCCCCTTCAGGCTGTAAGGAGCGAAGACCCTTTCAGGTTTTTTTCAGGTGGCAGCACTTATGGTAAAGACCATGATCATGAGCATCTCCTACTACAGTCGGGGGAAAAAGCTGTATAAAGCTATTTCTATGAGAGAGTGACAGAGACAGAATGAATGAGTGAAGTGAAGCAATGGGAAGTAGGAGAGACAGGAAGTCACCTCAGCATCTAGGCTCCCTGGAGTCGTGGCACATTCTTCACGACAAGCAGGAGCCCCCAGCCGTTCCAGCTGCCCAACACGGGGTGTCCTTTGCTGCTGGCTCTCTGGGAACTCCACTCCCGATAACGGGGCTTTGCTACATCTCTGCTGCTTCTGTGACTCTCTCTCCTTCTCTTCAATGCCACTGCCTACCCCTAGGCGTGATTGCCATGAGGGATCTGCAAATTGGCTTTTCTTGTTTTCTTTCAGTTCTGGCTGCGCATACCACGTTCCTGTCTGTCTCACACTAAAAGAGCCCACAGAGAGGGACTACCGGGTCTCCAGGGTCACGGTGTCAGTAGAGAGACCCCCAGCTTTGGGTGGAGGCTTGCTGTGGCCGGTCTCGAGGTGCAGCTCTTGCTGGAGTGCCTGTCCCTGGCTGGTCAGCTGTGGCCAGGACACATGGAGGTGCAGGCGAGAAAGTGCTCAGTGTTGGGGGGTTCGCAAGGGGGTTGTAGGTGTGATAAGGTGCTCAGGTGACGTCAGACCCCTCGCTGGGTTAGAAGAGAGGTCTCGGAGGAAGATAGATCTAGAAGGCATGACGGAGTAAGTGGGTGGTAGTTAAGAGTCTCCTGTGTGGTAACATTGCCCAAGGAAGGTGCTGTAGAAGGGAGCCTAGGATCCACTGGGGAGGGGATGGTGGAGGGCCATTAACATACAGGAGCCAGCATTTGTTGAGCGCTTACTATTTGCCAGGCCCTATGCTTTGATGCTTTACATAAATTACCATATTTATTCTTTAAAATAATCTGTGACCTGCGTATCAACATCATTATTCCCCAATTTACAGATGAGAAGGCTGACCAAGGCTCACAAAGATTACGGTCACCAGGCTTGTAACTGACAGAGCTGAGACTTCAAAGCAGTTTTGTCCAACTCCAACATGGTAGCTCTTGCTACCGTATAGAACCATATTGGCTTCAAAAGGAATGGTCTGAAACATGGTAGGTATCAGGGAGAAGCAATTAACAGAGAAAAGGTCTGAAAGATGACTTTTGGACAGTTAGGAATTTATCAATGAAGTTTCTGATTGCAGTGAATCAAGAAGACAAAGGAGACAGTGAAAGTCAGCTGTGAAGGGTGAGAAGCATGGAAAGGCTTGTGCTGTGCTGTTTCCTGCTTTACTGTTCGAAGGGTCCAGTTGGAAGAGAAACCACACCAGTAATTTGAACGGGGAAAATTTAGCATAGAGATGACTAAATTGCTAAGAGAGAATTAACTGTAAAGAGAACTCTAAAGACACAGGAATCACAGCTATAGGGAGAAAGCACTACCTCTAGAGCAGAGGCAAATTATCCAAGGAAGACATACAGGTTAAGAACTCATTGGGGAGGGTATGACCGAGGCCACTGGATGGGGTAGCATTTTGCTGGGGTGCTTGGGTCCCCCTGGCAAAGCAGTTGGAGTGCTGGTGAAATACCCTGGGAGGCCACTGCTGGAGTGACAGTGAAACTTCTCAGACTGTGTGTCACTGGGTCTCCCGCTGGCCCCACTGGCTTTTACGCTGTAGCAACAAGAAAAAAGACACTGAAACTAGGGGGAAAAAAAGTCCCTTTCACCTGCAGTGTCCTTCCCGTCCCTGCTACTGATAAAACTTACCATTGGGACAGGAGGCAAAGGAGACATGTTTACAGGGTTCCAGCTCCAGTGTCACAGGGCAGGGCAAAGTAAAGTGGATTTGGAGCCCTGAGAGGCAATAAATTGATAGCTGGCACAAATGGGATATACTGCAATGGAAGAACCAGTGAAGTCACATATTTATCGAATGAAAGTTCATTCATATTAGAGCTCCAGTAGTAACACTCTATGGCGAGCTCGCAAACCACCTCTAGTCCTGTCCCTTCACTCAAGTTCCCCTCCAGTCTGGAAGCTGCCACCACTTTCTCTGATGAAAGTTCACACCCATATGTTTGGAATTCAGGTACCAGAATTTAGCTAATTCTACTAGTATCATCTATATATGTAAGACCCTTCTCTTATTTTTTTCTTTATTTCCAAACCTCACTCCCATTCCCACTTTACTGCATCCTCCTGTAATATGTTTGGTGTATGTCCTTGAATATGTCCATATGTACATAATTCTGAAAAATACAGGCATATATTTATATATACATATATATATATATACATACACACATCCCTACATATGTACATACATACAGTATTGGGCTATGGGTCTCATTCTCTTTTCATTTTTCTCTCCTCCACAGCATGACCTACCCATGCAGCTATACATACCTCTTGTTCATTACTAACTGCTGCTTAGCCCCCAACAGATTGCACCCAGCACAGTTTGTCTGCCCTTCCCTTTGATGTTACTAGGTTGTCGCCAACAGCCTGCTCCCACAAACTGCTGGGATGAGCATCCTTATCTACCTCCTCTTACGGACCTGGGCAAACTTCTGAGTTGCACCCAGGCATGGGATTGCTGGGTCATGGGGTGTACACATAGGAATTTTACTGAGTTCTGCTGAGCTGCTCTCCGGAAGATAGCATAGTCTACACTGCCATCTGCATTGCATGCTAATTTCCATCTCCCTACACCGTTCTCAGCAATTGCTATCATCTGACTTTCTAATTTTTCCTGTGTTGTGGGTGTAAAGGGGAATCTCGTTTTACATAATTTGCATTTCTCTAGCCATGAATCCTTTGTCAGTGTCTCGCCTCATCCTGTACCTGCTGCCTCCACACGTGTTCTGGGCTCATCACCTGACAGGCGGATTACTATACTATCTCTGCCCCATCTCATCCATCCTGTACACAGCCACACGTTAAACTCCCTAAAGTATAGGTTCTTAAAAAATTTTTTAATGATTTTTATTTTGGTTAAAGGTGTGTATTAGTGCAATGATGCAGCACAGCAGAGCCTTCCAAAACTCGGGTGTAACACAATGGGTACTTATTAGTGGCAAGCGTTTATATGTCTGCTGAGGTTCAGCCAGCCTGGACTGGGCTGGGGGCTCTGCTCTCTGCTGGGGCAGGTTTGTTTCTACTGCAGGTCTGTGGGGAAGCTCTGTTCCACGGGTCCTTCCTCCCCCTCTGCTTCTTCCTGGTGGGCTTTGCCAGGGTGTGCTCTTCTCACAATGATGCAGAAAGATCCAGTTCTAGAGCTGGAACTGATACACTGTCGTCACTGGCCAAGCGCAAAGTCAAGGGACAAGGAGAGATACTGTACCTACTCTGAGCCTATGGAAAGGTGTAAATGTAGAGAGGGGGGAGAACTGGAGTCAACCCAATCCACTGCACAGAGAGTCAAGTCTAGACTCTACTGCCTGGATTTCAAAGTCTTCCACTGTCTGGTCTCACTCCAACCATCCAACCCAAGCCTCTCCCTTTGGACTATTCATCTGGGACACATGAGTTCATGGACCTTGGGAATCTTACAGAAACCAAACAAGACTGGGCAATTCCAGGCAGCAAACTATATTCCAACTGCAGGCCAAACTTAGCCTGCCGCCTGCTTCTTTCCCACCACACACAAAAAAGGGGGGAATTTTATGGGCCCACTTGCTATTGGTAGGTTTTACAAAATAAACAGATGTTAAACAATTTTTCCTCTAGGAAATAAACTAAGCCAGAGATCTTCTTTATGATTTTTTTTTTTTGTAGTTCTTTGGGGAAAAAGAAATCTCAAGGAATTATTTTCTCAATAAACAGTAGCAACAGTTTATTTTTGTTGGATTGACTTAAATCCTCCCCCACTTTCTTTTTTTGGGTTGAGAAATTGACTACAGAAATGAGAAAGAGATCATTTTTTATTCTTTTTGTGTGTGTGGTTTCTCTGGCTGGAAAAGAAAAGCTCTGCATTCTTTCTGTATTCGGTGCACTTCAAAGTTATAAAAATTTAGATAAAGTACATCAAGGTTATGGTTGTTCTAGATTTCAGTCTATTTATAACTTCCTCATATTTCACATTTGTTTGACCTCAGGTTAAAGGAATGCTTTTGAAAAGAATAACGATTTGATCCTAGCAATGGATGTAGCAAAAATACTGGGGTCAATAAGTTAAATTAAAAGGCTTAAAATAAAAAAAGAAGAAGAAAAAGAAGAAGCAAAAACTAGATTTCGCAAACTTTAAGCTTAGGATTGCATGACAATAGGAGAATTTCCTAGCTGTGTTCCTATAAAAATTTTACAGTGTGAAAAATATTTTTCAAAGTTTACCAGAGTAAAAAATTTTGAATTAGAAAAAAGTAATTTTCTAATACTCTGAACTCATTTTCACAGCTTACATAGGGTCTCTCTCTGGATTTGTCTTTGGTATTTTTATATATGTATTTTGTTTGATTTTTTTTCCACAAAAGTATGAGTATCTCCATGTGGGTTGGAGAGTTACCATATTACCTAAAATATATGTTTCAGTGATTTACTGAGAGGAAAAACACAAGTTTTAAAACAATCTATATGTGATGTTATTTTTAAGATATATGTGTATGTGTGTGTCTATCTATATAAGTTAATTATCCATTTCTGGAGAGAGAAAAAGAGATACACGCACACACACAGAGAGAAAAATGCATAAGAACATGTCTATAAGGAAGCCATCAGAATATTAACAATTACCTTTGGGTGTTAACTTCCCTATGTCCCTATTGATTTATTTCCATAAGAAATAAGAACCTATTTCCATAGGTTTCAATTTGTCTATAATGAACATATACTGAATACTAAATGGAATTTTAAAAAGAGAGACAGAGACATTTAGCAGTTGGGCATTTTCAACTTCTGGAATCCTAAAACTCCTCTAATTTTGAGAAAACTGATGACAAAACCTTCAGAAGGGGCCTTGTTTGAAGGCTGGAAATCCTATGGCTAGCTGTATTGTTTCATTAAGCAGAAAATTAGAATGAAGAATATTACAGATGGGATAGGATGAGTTTGGATACCAACGATTACGTTCTTCACCAGGCAGGTCCTCGTGGATCCCTAGACTAGTATGCAAACTGCAGAAGTATAGGTGCCTCCCCCTCCAAAAAAAAAGTATATGTGCCCAGAGTTCCCTCGGGGTCTGGGCTAGTGTATCGGTTTCAGGTGCAACTTACATAGGAGAATAGTCATAAGATCAAGGGTCAGGCAGATCTTGCTAAGTGAGATATTAACTTATGCTTAGAAAATTTTTCTTATGCAGCAACACTTTAAAAAAATAACCACATTCATTGAGATGTTATGGATAAGATTAAATACTAACAATATGCATAGGTTTAGAATTTGGCAGATGACATTTTACTTCTTATAAATCAAAAGGAATGACAGAGCTAATTTAAGTTAGTCTCTATTTGGGTTTCCAATTGTAGTTTGCTAAAATTTAGAAATCTAAGAACATTTCACTGCAGAAATGATGATAGTTTATGAACAAGGCAATCCCAAAACTGGTTTTGAGAATCTCCAGTGTGTTAGCTACTGTACCTGTTGCAAGGAATACAGAGACAAATGAAGAGTTCAGCTTGTCACACCTACAAGTTCAAGACGTGCTTTGTCCTTTTGTTTTAAATAATTCTCAGAACAACAAATAAAAACGAGGAAGAGTGATTAGTGAATGTAAGCCACAAGAGTAGGCTCTTTGGTTACATGGACCATTTTGACCTGGATCAAGGCCATTTATGCCATCGTGAGCTGGGGTGCAAAGGTTTAGTAAGTGGGGATTAGGAAACTGTTCAGAGCAGTTACATCACATAAAGTCCCAAATGCCCAGTTTATCAGGATGAATCCAAGTTTGGTTCCTGTTGCCAAAAGAAAAGAAAAAATAAAAAGCAACGCTCATGTTACTTACAAGCAAACCTTAAGGCATACCATCTATTATCAGCAATAAACAGATTTGATTCTTTTGTAAACGAGACTGTCAGGGCCCAGGGGATTTGTCAGCGTCTGGATAATCCTCAAATCACCTGCCTGCCCTATCAGGGATATTAGGAAATTGTCAGTAATAAGGCTGGTTAGCAATCTTCTTGTCTGGTGCATTAAAGATTATTCCACCAAAGCCAGAGGGTCTTAACCAACCAGCTTTCATTATGTTTCAACGTTACACATTTTATCAAGTCTCCTGTCCATAGAGGCTGTGAAGACTCTGTCAGCTGTGCAAGTCCCTGGGCCCTCACTCCAGGAAACAGGCTGGGACTTTGGGAGTTTTTAATCCAATATGGGATATGAAACAGACACAGAGCTCAGTGGCCACAAAGATGCTAAAATGCATATGGTATCCCACTGTCCACATACAAACACGGTGCAGGGAGCTCTGCATCAGGTTGAGTTAGGGACCCAGGTCTAGCTGGGTGAGACTGTGGTTTCTCTTTTCTTCTGTTTGCTTTATTGTTCATATGATTTAAATTTAGTGTTTTGAATAAATATTACATATACATGATTCAAAAGTTTTTTTTTTTTTTCAAAAGTTTTAAAATTGCAAAAGGGATACAATGAAAACCTTTCCCTTCCCTTTCTCCATTTGCCTTGTTCCTGCCTTCTCCAACAGGTAACCCCTGTCATTAGCAGCATTATTTTATCCTTTCAGAGTTTTAAAATAATTGACTATAAGAAAATATGAAACATATTCTTATTTTACTCTTCTTTTTACACAAAAGATAGAATATAATACAATTGTTCTGTGCCTTGTCTTTTTTCACTAGCAATGTCTTCTATTATACATAACAAAATAGTTTCTATATTAGTACATTATATTACATTGTATACATTATATTAGTAAAAAGAATAAGGAAATAAAATATTAAGGAAATAATTTATTTCCTTATTCTTTATATGGTTGCATACTTTTCTGTTGTTTCATGTACCATACTCTAAAAAATCGGTTCCCTGGTGATGAACATTTAGATTTTTTTCCCCAATATTTTGTGATAATAAACCATGATATAGGGAATAACCTTGCACATTAGTTCTTTCACGTTATTACTATTTACTTTTTTTTTTTTTAACATCTTTACTGTTTACTTTTCATAGGGCTACCTGGTAGTGGCCAAGACATGGGCCTCTCTCCCTGGCTCCATACGTTAATAACCAAAATTCCTAATAGATTTTTTTTTTTAATTGAAGTATAGTTGGTTTACAATGTTGTGTTAGTTTCAGGTATACAGCAAAGTGATTCAGTTTTATATATATATATATATGTGTGTGTGTGTGTATATATATATTATTTTTCAGACTCTTTTCCCTTATTGGTTATTGTAAAATACTGAGTATAGTTCCCTGTGCTATACAGTAGGTCCTTTTTGGTTATCTATTTTATATATAGTAGTGTGTATATGTTAATTCCAAACTCCTAATTTATCTCCCCACCATTACCCTTTGGTAACCATACATTTGTTTTCTATGTCTGTGGGTCTGTTTCTGTTTTGTAAACAAGTTCATTTGTATCATTTTTTTAGATTCCACATATAAGTGATATCATGATATTTGGCTTTCTCTGTCTGGCTTACTTCACTTGGTATGATAATCTCTAGGTTCATCCACGCTGTGGCAAATGGCATTATTTCATTCTTTTTATGGCTAAGTAATATTCCATTGTATGTATGTACCACATCTTCTTTATCCATTCCTCTGTCGATGGACATTTAGGTTGCTTCCATGTCTTGGCTGTTGTGAATAGTGCTGCAACAAACATAGGAGTGCATATATCTTTTCGAATTATAGTTTTCTCCGGATATCCCACTCCAGCAGTGGGATTGCTGGACCTAAAAGACCCTTATAGTAGGCAAATATCTCTTTTATTTCCTCAATGCGTAATTTGTGAAGAGACAGGCAAGGGATTATTTTGAAGCTTGGCTGTAACTCCTGTGCCACCTGCATTCTCACTCTTATCCTCATGTGACTCCTTCATTTCCTCCCATCACTCAAAACTAACAACCTGGGACTGCTTGCTTTTTTTTTTTTTTTCTTAATCTCATCATTTTCAGCTGCATTTGAATTGCTATCATTTGTTTTTTCTCAGAGGTAGGGCAAAGTGGTGCTGAAGGATTTCTTACATCTTCTTAGCAAGTCAACTTCCCAGCCATTCACTCAACAAATATTTATCTAGCATCTACTGTGTCTCAGGCATCATTTTAGGCATTGAAAATACAGTAGCAAACAAAGTAAACTCAGTTCCCACCCTCATGGGGCTTACATTCTAATGGAAAGCAGCACACCATAAATAAATGAATGACAGAAATGGGAGACAATAAGCAAATAAGTGTATAATGTGACTTCAGGCAGTGGTAAGTGCTTGGTGTCTCTATTTAATCAGTTCATGGGTAGAGAGTCCTTTTCAAATGACATACAGAAAAGGGATTCCGATTCTGGCTTGAAAAATTACTTAAGCTGCTCTCTTTAGAAACTTTCAGTCAAGGAGGTTCTGGCCAGAGCAAAAGTTTGTTGATTCTGTCTGACACTAACAGAGACATTTGTGGTCATTTGAACCAACAGTGTCACTTTGGACTTGGCACTGGCGTTAAAAGCACTCTTTAAGAGCCAGTTTGTCTGTGGAGGTGTGCTTGGGAAGGTTTTCTTTTTACTAGGTGTGTTACTGAAAGTGGGGTCTGGCTGCTTGCCACTCAAAAGCCAATAAAGAGGCAATGTTGGTGGAAAGGAAAGTTTGCTTTATTTCAGAGGCCGGCAACAGGGGCGAGGGGAGGTGTGGACACCTGTCTAAAGGCCGACTCCCCTTCACTGACAGCCAGTGGGCAAGAGCTTTTATAGATGGAGGGAGGGGGCTACATGTAGAAACAGCACAGTCAGCTCTGACGGTCATCTTGAAATTGGTCACTGGTGGTCTGACTGGCATCATCTTGATTGTTTTAAGGACAGTTAGTCTTCCTTTCCAGGGGTCAGTTTTTTCCCATTTCCTTGAGGCCAGTTCTCGGAATTGTGGCAGCTTATGTCATGGCTACAGTCTGGTCATCATGTAGTTAACTTCTTCCACCTGGTGAGGGTTTCAGTAGCTATAAAACAGGTCCTTGACTATGCTAATGACTAAACTATTATTATTCAGTCTTTTTGAACTGTTTTCCCTTGTTTCTGTGTTTTCTCACTTCTCTGATTAAACTTATTTGGCTAAAGTTTTTCCATAGACAAAGGTAGGTGGAGGACGTGAGGGGAAGGACCACAGGGTCCTGCTCCGTTTCAAGTATATTCATTTCTTGTTGCTGCTGTATTAAATGACCACAACCTTGGTGGCTTAAAACAACACAGCTTTATTATCTTAGGGTTCTGGAGGTCACAAGTCCAAAATAGCTCTCATGGGGTTAAAATCAAGGTGGCGGCAAGGCTGTGTCCCTCCTGGAGGCCGGAGGGGAGAAGCCGTTTCCTCGCCGTCCAGCTTCTAGAGGCTGCTTACATTCCTTGCCTTGTGGCCTCTCATCACTCTGACCTTGAGTCCATGTCACATCTTGTTCTGACTCTGATCCTCTTGCTTCCCTGTCCCAAGGACCCTGTGATTACATTGGGCCCACCTACATGATCCAGGATAATCTCCCCATCTCAAGATCCTTATTTCATCAAAACTGCAAAATAACATATTCACAGGTTCTGGAAATTAGCATGCAGACATCTTCTGGGCTATTATTCAGCCCACCATGTAGGCAATTAAGAAACAGCAACTGAAGATAACTTTTAACATATAAAGTAAATTAAAATAACAGGGAAAATTATGTAAAGCAGCAGCCCCCAACCTTTTTGGCACCAAGGACTGGTTTCGTGGAAGACAATTTTTCCACGGACGGGGTGATGGCTTGGGGATGATTCAAGCGCATTACATTTATTGCGCACTTTATTTCTATCATTATTATGTTGTACTATATAATGAAATAATTATACAACTCACCAGAATGCTGACAGGAGGCGGAGCTCAGGTGGTAGTGCAAGTGATGGAGAGCGGCTGTAAATACAGATGAAGCTTCGTTTGCTGGCCCGCTGCTCACCTCCTGCTGTGCAGCCCAGTTCCTAACAGGCCACAGACTGCTGCAGGTCTGTGGCCCAGGGGTTGGAGACTCCCTGATGTAAAGGATAATCTTGGCAGAGGATGCCTCAAGATTCAACACTTTGAGTTGGACAAATTAATTCTAAACATCTGCCCTGTGCCAGGATATGTTCCAGGGGCTTGGGATACACCAATGAACAAAACAGGCAAAAATCCCTGTTCTCATGGGGCTTACATTCAACAAAGACATTACAAATAAGCCTATTATCTAGTAATTTAGAAATGGATAAGTGCTTTGTAAAAAAGAAAGTGGATCAGGGGAAGGGTCGGGAGAGTCCCAAGAGAGTGTGTGGGAAGCAGGGGGAAACCTGCCTATGACACTAGGGGGCACTGCAGCACAGTTTTGGAGGCTGAGATTAGAAAAGGATCTTACACAATCAGCATTTGATGAGCCAGAAGGAATTTTAGAGGTCAGTTAGTCTAACTTCCTCAGTTTATAAAGAGAAAGCTAAGGCTCAGAAGGTCCACAATGTGGTCTCTAGTTATTTTGCATTTGGCCTAAATTTGAGAGACAGTCTCCTGTCTCCCCAAGAAAGCCAGACATAGTCATCACCTTATCAAAGGCAGCGCCTGCCAGGAGGTAAGGCTGGGAGGGTTTTGTATCAGAGCAGCAGGAGGGATGGATGATTTCAGAGTGTAGTTCCATCTATGCCACTGTTGAAAAATTATTCCACAGAACCTCTAATATTCCTCTTTCTAAGCGCAACATTCTGAAGTCTTGAATCAGTGACACTGGCCCTCCAGCCTTTGAGACGCAACTTTGGCAAAAATAACCTACATCAGCCAGACACCAAAAGGAAGGGGGAAATGAATTATGATAAAGAGGCTTTGGTGTTTGTAACAAAAGAATAATGCAGCTTCATTTTCCTAACTTATGGCTTTAAATGGTTATTTAAGCTTGAAATGGTTATAGTAAACCATGGTTTGATCAGATATTTTTATCCACTATCTCCTTGGGTGTGTGACTGTTTCCCAAAACTGTAGTTGTAGTTGAGCCAGTACAAAAACTCAATATTTCGACGATTAACGGTGAGAGTTATTCGAGTTTCATGACATTTATAACACCACGTGGTAACAATGTAACGTGTTTCCACTCAGGAGACGTGTATATTGTAGGGCAACATTGGTTGAGACTTGGGCATTCCTGTGGTTTACAATCTGGAGCAGTGTTCTCTCTGCTTTCTCTGCTTTTCTCCTAACACTTTCAGGCTCACTTTCCACGTCCCGGGAGCTATCCCATCTCTGCAGAGCCTACTGGTTTCCCTGATCCTCTCACATAGAGGGAATTGCAGCATCCTTTCTATTTCCATATCCCTTTTCTCCATATCACCAGCAGACCTCAGAACCCACCTATTTTTCCCACTTACACCTGTCTACCTCTTTCATGGAAAGCTTCTTTTCAAAATGTCCTTTTTAAAAAATTAAAAATAGAACTACATATGATCCAGCAATTCCACTCCTGTTTGCATTTTCTTATGCAAAGAAAATGAAAACCCTAATTAGAAAAGATATATGCAACCCAATATTCATAGCAGCATTATTCACAATAGCTAAGATATGGACGCAACCTCAGCGTCCATCAACAGGTGAATGGATAAAGATGTGGTATATACATACAATGGAATATTACTCAGCTATAAAAAAAAAGAATAAAAAATTGCCTTTTGCAACAACATGGATGGACCTGGAGGGTATTATGCTTAGTGAAGTAAGACAGAGAAAGACAAGTAGATACTGGATGTTTTCGTTTATATGTGGAATCTAAAAAATAAAACATGAATGAATATAAGAAAATGGAAACAGACTCATGGACACAGAGAACAAACTAGTAGTTACCAACGGGGAGAGGGAAGGGGGGAGGGGCAAGATAAAGAAAGGGGATTATGAGGTATAACTACTAGGTATAAAATAAATAACATACAAGGATGTAATGTATGGCACAGGGAATATAACCAATATTTTATAATAACTTTAAATGGAGTGTAATATATAAAAATATTGAATTACTATGTTATACACCTGAAACTAACATAATATTATAAATCAACTATACTTCCGTTTGAAGATAAATAAATAAAGATAAAAAGAAATAAAATCTTTTTTCTTATTTGGTAAAATATGAACATCATAAAATTCACCATTTTAACCATATTACGTGTGCAGCTCAGTGGCATTAAGTACATTCACACTGTTGTGCAACCATCACCACCATCCGTTCCCAGAACTGTTTTCATCTTTCAAAACTGACCTCTGTACCCATTAGACACTAACTCTCTATTTCTCCTCCCTCCAGCCCCTGGCAACCCCCATTCTCCTTTATGTCTCTATGAATTTGACTAGGAAACTCATATAAGTGAAATTGTACAGCATCTGTCCTTTTGTGACTTGCTTATTTCACTTAGCATGATGTCCTCAAGGTCCATCCATGTTGTAGCACGTGACTGAATTTCATTCAGATTAGCTTCTTGAGGTCAGGAATCATGTCGATAAATGTTTGAGTTGAAAAAAATGGGTGGATATCAACGTAATGAGATCTGTAGATAATCTCAAAAGAGAGGAAGTTAACACTGACTGCCCCGTGTCAGCAGGGTGAGCACACGTGACCTGCTGCTTCACCTCCACCTTCCAGAGCTCGTGCAAATGTCTCTTGTGAATGACCCCAACCCGGTACCACACAGGCAAGGAAATTATGGGAGAAGTGGTCCTAGCCGAGCTGGGCCAACACTGCGAAAGCCACCACAATGTTATTAGAGTGTATTCTAGACAGGAGAGAGCTTCCATGTTGGCCAGATACAGATAAGAACCAAACTCTCTCTTTACAATTTTACATTTCTGTTAACTGGAAGAATTTTCCACAGATGGTCTCTGGCTCCATGCCTTTCAAACTTTGTTTCTCTTCCACTACTCACACTTCTGGTGCCAGGTGCCCCAGGGGCACATCCTCTGACCTTTGCATCTTTATGCTGGTCAGTCAGCACAGTGGATAGCAGAATTTCTGAAAGCCATTCCTAAACTAGGACTGCTGGTAATAACCAAACATGGAAATGATTGCAGATCACATAAACGTATTCTATTAAATCTAAACCAAATATATCCGAGCTCATCTTCTCCTTGGCCAGACTCCCAAAATACCTGCAGCCACTCCAACGGCACCCAACACAAACGAAGTCCAAGAGAGGAACAGTTGAAGTAGACAAAGAAAGTGTCTTAACCAATGGTAGTTAAAATATTTTACTTTGGTACAGTTTAAAAAAAAAAAAAAAATGCCCTTGTGAACACATTGGTGGGGACTTGGAGGGGACCAGTGCAACTCAGTGGCCCTGAGGCTTAACGGGCTTTGGGTAAATTTGCATCTTGCTCTTTCTATGCAATGTATTATTTGAATTGATTTTTAATTTTTTTTTAATAAATGTATTTATTTATTTTTATGCGGTATGCGGGCCTCTCACTGTTGTGGCGTCTCCCGTTGCAGAGCACAGGCTCCGGACGCGCAGGCTGAGTGGCCATGGCTCACGGGCCCAGCCGCTCCGCAGCATGTGGGATCTTCCCGGACCAGGGCACGAACCCGTGTCCCCTGCATCAGCAGGCGGACTCTCAACCACTGCGCCACCAGGGAAGCCCATAAATTTATTTTATTTATTTTACTTTTGGCTGCGTTGGGTTCTGACTTACTTCACTCTGTATGACAGACTCCAGGCCCATCCACCTCACTACAAATAACTCAACTTCATTTCTTTTTATGGCTGAGTAAAATTCCATTGTATATGTGTGCCACATCTTTATCCATTCATCTGTCGATGGACATTTAGGTTGCTTCCATGTCCTGGAAGGTGGATTCTTAGCCACTGTGCCACTAGGGAAGCCCAAAAAATAAAAATAAATAAATAAAAGTAAACCTTTAAAAAAACCCACAAAACCACAGCAGTGCTGGTGAGAATGGGCACAGCTACAATTTCTTCAAGCAGAATCTGAAAGATATTGAATCATTTAGCAAATAAGTCATTGGAGGTTGTATTTTACCTAAAAAGCCATAAGGACCAGGGCATTTTTAGTAAGGATAACAACTCATATGGCAGTTCTCAGAATTATAATGAGGCTAGAGGAACATTTTCATCTTATATTTATTAAATACCTACAGGTTACAAGTCATTGAGCCAGGTGCTGTGGGCACACAGCAATGACAAGATATACTGGGTCCCTGCTCTCAAAGAGCTCACATTCTATTCCTGTAGATGGCGTTTCTAGACCAGAGCACTAGCAGCCCTTCTATGAGTGGGATTGCCCAAACGTCCCTAGCCCTGCGCCCTAAATGACAACAATGCACTCTGAAAGCCCACCTGATTATGGGCAGTAGTTCCTTCCCACCTTGAGAACCACCAGGGGAAAGGCAACAATAAGAAAGTAAATTCCCAAATTGATAAACATTGTGATGAGGGCTGTGACAGAAATGATCAGGTTGCTGTGCCAGTGAAATAGACCAGGGGGATGCTCTAGTTTGGGTTGTCAGCTCAGGCTCTTTGAGCAGGTGGCAGGTAGGGTAAATGTCCAGGAGGATGCGACAGTATAGCCATAAGCGTTCTGGAGATAGGAAACAGCATGTGCAAAGGCCCTGAAGTGGGAGGGGGCTTATCGCACTAAAAAAACAAATAACAAAAACAAAAAAAACCCACAGAAAGAAGATGGGTAGGGCTGAGATAAGGTTGAAGGGACAGGCAGGGGCCAGATAGAGTAAGGACTTCAGGGTCATGGTGAAGAACTGGGGTTTTATTCTAAATGCTTCTGTCAAAATTTCATAAATAACAGAAGTAAACCCAATGAATCCCCAAAGTAGTAATTGGTAAAAGTTTATTGTGCCCACATCAAAAAGACATTTTGCAAACTGGGAGCACTCAAACAAAAACATGGAATGAGGCTCAGGGATATATTGTTATAAAGCAGCTTATTTAGTGAGAAAGTAGTGACTGTTTATTCTTCACAGTGATTGGTTACAATACTAGAGTTTTTTTCAATATAGGGAATTTGTCAGTGGTTACCTTGGGAAATAGTTCAAGTTTTTGCTTATGATTTCCAGAGGCATAAGCAAGAAATGACCTAGGTCAAGTTGTCTTGCAAAATAAGCTAAATTAGGCTTTGCTTGTATGATGAAACAGATTTTGTCTGCTCAGGGAATTTTCAAGGTTGTTCTTCATTTTTTTTGTTTGTTTCTGTTTTTCATTTTAACACTTCTCATTGGAAGTCACCAAAGATTTTTAAGAAAGGAATTGGTGTGATGATAATAATAATGAGACGTAATTAACATTACTGAGCATGTGTTCTGGGCCAGAAGAGGTTTTACGCTCTCAGTATATTAACGCAACATATCCTTATAATAACCCTATGAGTACTATTCATATTCCCATCTTACAGGAGGAAACTTCAGCAGGGAGAGCTTAAGTCATTTGTCCAAAGTCACACAGCTGGTAAGCTGTTTTAATACCTTAGCATTCTCCTGACTGTGAAGCCCGAGTTTTGACAGACTGGCAGGAAGGAGTTGGAGTGAAGCGCTGTGTTCGCTGCCCCGTGTCTTCAACAAGCATTTCTCTGGCCCAGAAAGCTGCCAGCAGCAACTATTCTGACCCTATTACAGTCATATATGTCCCATAATGGATTGACTGTTAACCGAGGCACGCACACGGTGAGACTCACAATCTTTGTTAGGTATAGTATTTAAACAAAAACAACAAAGAAATCCCTAGAAAATCTGGCCACGTCTGGCTGGGAAAATGCAAGGTCTCTCAAAACCCGCCCTAAAAACCCAGAAGCACGGGAATGGTTGGATTCAGTCACCCCAAAATCCACCCATTCGGACTCTGCTCTGCCTCGCGTTACAGCCTGGAAGTTCTGACAGCCGGAGGGGGCAGGTGCGCAAGAGCAGGGGGGCGTGGCTTGCGGGGACGGGGCTGGGCGTGGAGACAAGGGCTCTGGGCAGGACGTGCTCGGGACGCGGCGGCGTGGGGGCGTGGCTTCAGGGGCGGGACGAAGCGGAGATGGACATGGCGGGGCCAGGGCCCCCGCGCAGACAAGATGGCGCTGCGTCTGCTGAGGAGAGCGGCGCGCGGAGCGGCGGCAGCGGCGCTGCCGAGGCTGTGAGTGCAGGTCCCCAGTCCCCCACTACCCGGTCAGGCTCACCGTGGGTCGGTACCCGGCTCAGCGCCGCGCAGGCGCGGCCTCCTCGCCCACTGGCGGGAACTCCCGCCAGCCGGGAGCATCGTTTGCCTCCCGCGCGCGCGGGCTCGACCTCTGCCAAGGTCGCCGACCCCCCGCTAGGGTCGCCCCACACTGTCAGTGCCTCCCTGTGGGAGGGCCCTTACTTGGGCCGGGAAAATGGGTACAAGCGTTGGATCTCTGAGACCCAGAAAACAAAACTAGCGTCCCCACACGTGGAAACCGTGAACGTATGCGTGTTTTATAAAAGGGGGCCTGGAGTCAGCCTCTCAGAGGATGCTGAGAGGCGGCTCGCCTCCACTGTTGTTGGGCACAGCGGTTCCCAAACTGTCCGGTCTCAGGACCCCTTTACAGGCTGAGAAATTATTGAGGACCCCGAAGGGCTTTTGCTTGTATCTGTTGATTTTAATGGTATGAGGAATTAAAAATTTTAAATATTCATTTAAAAATAACAAATCCATTCAAATTTAACGCAAATTGCATCTTTAATGAAAATAACTATTTAAAAAAAGTGGCATGGTTTTATATGTTTGAAAATCTCTTCGGTTTAATTAAGGACCATTGGAGTCTCATATCAGCTGCCTTGGAGGAAGTTTGCCAAGAAATTTCAGGCCCATGCACAGTCTATTTGGAAAAGGGAAGACCTGGCAGACCCTCTCAAAGGGTCTCAGGGCACCCCACCCCCGCCGCCAGGTGTCCTCAGATCACACTTTGAGAACCGCTGGTTGAGACTTGCTTGTTTGCCAACTACATGCACATACGGTATCTCATTCTGTTCGCCGATCACCATGTGAAGAAGCTGGGTGAGTCATTCATAAAGATGAGGAAACTGAGGCTCGGAGAGGCTAAGTGACTCCCAAAGCAGAGAATGGCAGAGTTGGGTTCAGAAACCAAGTCAGTGGCTCCTGGTCTGGAACTTTTTACATCTGCTTGCTCCGTGCTTCCTGACTCACTGGTGTCCCATACCAGGACCCACCTGGTTTTATGCATCCCACCTTCCCATTTCCTACATCTGGGCCTGGTAATGTCTCTGGACACCGGAGCTCACCCCTGGAGCCAGAGGAGCCCCTGAAGGGGTGTATCCAGACCCTTCCAGAAAGTCCTTTCCTGGCCTGTGAAGGGGCCAGCTTCTGTGGCCTCTTCAACAATGGGTCAAATGACCACACCCAGTCACCTACTTCTAAGGCTCTTGGGGCTCAGCTCGCAATGCTCGTCATCTCCCTTAGCACATTGGCTCGTTTTCAGTGCACCTACACACCCCACCAAGGCCATGGCAGCAGGCTTTCATGCAGGGCCCTTCCCAGAGCCTACACCCCAAGTTAAATCCTGTGGGTCCTGGCACCTTCAGAACACGTGGGGATGGGAAAAGTAAATGTGCCCAAGGTCAACTTAGAAAAGTTTGCCTAGACATGCCTTAATTTCTATCCCAGTTGTATTGCACTTCAGCTTCAGGCCAGTGGACTGGCTTCTGTTGGCTTTTTTCTTCTGTTTTTAGGGTATCAGCAACATTGCTTGTTAAGCAAGTGCTGAAACCTCTTCCCGACCCTCCAACATTTGCCTCTCTTGCTGTCCCTGATACTTCCCCGCCTATCCTGTCTCCAGCCTTGCAGCTCTCCATTGCCACTTCTCAGTTTATATAAATACCCTGTCCTCAAGTTGGGGGAACATAACTGCCTACAGGTAGGTGTGCTATTGCTAGGGATGTCTTTTAAATCCTCAAAGAAATATGTGTGAATAGTAACCCATGCATATATACACATCTAGAAATATTTCTGATGTAACCATCTGTATCTATATATATTAAGCTAAACATGAGTTCATACTGTCTCCAGTTCTAATCCATTACCACATGAATCGTTCTAGCCTCTTCACTTGCTTGTTTGTAAATTTTCACTCCCCCAGTGAGAAACCTGGCTCCCACCATGCGCCATACAGTTACTCAGTTATTCAGTTTCAGCATACACATGTAGCAGTATCTGACTTGTTAGACCATACTCCATGGGAAAAAAGCTTTATCAACTAGAGTGCAGTGCTTAGGTGTAGTTCCTTTCCCTTTAGTCTTGTAGGTTCCACTCATTTCCACAGTTACTTAGGTTAGCACCTTTTTCTTCCATCCCCCTCAGTGAAGTTGTTTCATATATTCATCATACAGTAAGATTCTCTTTTCCCTTTTCTTGTCTAGTTGCACTAGCTAGTGGTTTTAGTAGCATGTTAAATAGGAGTGATGAGGGGGGCATTCTTGCCTTGTTCCCAATCTTAGGGAAAGCATCCAGTTTCCACTGTTAAGTCTGATGTTAGTTGTAGGTGTTTTGTAGAACGTTTTTATTCCCTATTTACTGAGTTTTTTGTTTGTTTGTTTTTAACATGAATCTGTTGAATTTTGTCAGGTTCTTTTTCTGTAATCAATTGATATGATCATATGATTTTTCTTCTTTAGCCTGTTGATGTGGCAGATACATTAATTGATTTCTGAATATTGGACCAGCCTTGTATACCTGGCATAAATCCCACTTAGTCATGGCATATAATTCTTTTTATACATTGTTGGATTTGATTTGCAAATATTTTTTGAGGGTTTTACATCTGTATTCATGAGCGACATTGGTCTGCACTTTTCCTTTCTTGTAATGTGTTTATTTGGTATTGGTTTCTATATGTCTCATGTCTTTTTTGTTCCTCTGTTCCTTTTCTACTGCTTTCTTTTGCATTAAGTGAATATTTTCTTATGTAATACTTTTTAGTTCTTTAATGATTTTTTCTACTATTTTTTTTTTAGTGGTTGCTCTAAGGCTTACCCTATGCATCTTTTAAAAAAAATTATGGTAAAATATGTATAACATACACTTTGCCATCTTAACCATTTTGACTGTACAGTTTAGTGGCATTATCATATTCACTATCCCCCTGATTTTTTCGTCACTCCAAACAGAAACTCTGTACCCATTAAGCAATAACTCCTCCTTCCTAGCACCTGGTATTCTCTACTCTACTTTTTGTGTCTCTGAATTTGCCTATTTTAGGTATTTCATAGAAGTGGAATCATGCAATGTTTGTCCTTTTGTTTCTGGCTTATTTCATTTAGCATAATGTTTTCAAGAGTTTTCCACGGTGTAGCATGTATTAGAACTCCATTCCTTCCTATGGCTGGGTGTTTCATTGTATGTATAACCTGTTACCACATACATCTTAACTTATCAGAATCTACTTTTGATTTATACTAATTTAATTCCAGAAGATGGAGAAATGTTATATTTATATAGTTCTATTCCCTTTTCTTCCTTTTTATGATATTATTGTTATACATATTATATTTATATATGTTACAAATCCAGTGATACTTTGTTGTAGTTATCATTTTTTTAACATTTTTATTGGAGTATAATTGCTTTACATTTTTGTGTTAGTTTCTGCTGTATAACAGAAACAGCTAAAGTGAATCAGCTACATGTGTATATATATCCCCATATCCCCTCTCTCTTGTGTCTCCCTCCCAGCCTCCCTATCCCACCCCTCTAGGTGGCTACAAAGCACCGAGCTGTTCTCCCTGTGCTATGTGGCTGCTTCCCACTAGCTGTCTGTTTTACATTTGGTAGTGTATATATGTCAGTGCTACTCTCTCACTTCATCCCAGCTGACCCTTACCCCTCCCCGTGTCCTCAAGTCCATTCCCTATGTCTGCGTCTTTTTTCCTGTCCTGTCCCTAGGTTCTTCAGAACCTTTTTTTTTAGATTCCATATATGTGTTAGCATCTGGTATTTGTTTTTCTCTTTCTGACTTACTTCACTCTGTATGACAGACTCTAGGTCCATCCACCTCACTACAAATAACTCAATTTTGTTTCTTTTTATGGCTAAGTAATATTCCATTGTATATATGTGCCACATGTTCCTTTATCCATTCATCCGATGATGGACACTTAGGTTGTTTCCATCTCCTGGCTATTGTAAATAGAGCTGCAATGAACATTTTTGGTACATGACTCTTTTTGAATTATGGTTTTCTCAGGGTATATACCTAGTAGTGGAATTGCTGGGTCATATGGTAGTTCTATTTTTGGTTTTTTAAGGAACCTCCATACTGTTCTCCATAGTGGCTGTATCAGTTTACATTCCCACCAACAGTGCAAGAGGGTTTCCTTTTCTCTACACCCTCTCTGGCATTTATTGTCAGTAGATTTTTTGATGATGGCCGTTCTGACTGGTGTGAGGTGATACCTCATTGTAGTTTTGATTTGCATTTCTCTAATGATTAGTGATGTTGAGCATTCTTTCATAGGTTTGTTGGCAATCTGTATATCTTCTTTGGAGAAATGTCTATTTAGGTCTTCTGCCCATTTTTGGATTGGGTTGTTTGTTTTTTTGATATTAAGCTGCATGAACTGCTTGTAAATTTTGGAGATTAATCCTTTGTCAGTTGCTTCATTTGCAAATATTTTCTCGCATTCTGAGGGTTGTCTTTTTGTCTTTTTTTACGATTTCCTTTGCTGTACAAAAGCTTTTAAGTTTCATTAGGTCCCATTTGTTTATTTTTGTTTTTATTTCCCTTTCTCTAGGAGGTGGGTCAAGAAGGATCTTGCTGTGATTTATGTCACAGAGTGTTCTGCCTATGTTTTCCTCTAAGAGTTTTATAGTGTCTTACATTTAGGTCTTTAATCCATTTTGAGTTTATTTTTGTGTATGGTGTTAGGGAGTGTTATAATTTCATTCTTTTACATGTAGCTGTCCAGTTTTCCCAGCACCACTTATTGAAGACGCTTTTCTCCATTGTATACTCTTGCCTCCTTTATCAAAGATAGGTGACTGTATGCGCATGGGTTTATCTCTGGGCTTTCTGTCCTGTTCCATTGATCTATATTTCTGTTTTTGTGCCAGTACCATACTGTCTTGATTACTGAAGCTTTGTAGTATAGTCTAAAGTCAGGGAGCCTGATTCCTCCAGCTCTGTTTTTCTTTCTCAAGATTGCTTTGGCTTGTAGTTATCATTTATATAATTTTATGTCTTTTAAAGAAACTAGGAGAAGGAGATGCAAATACACACACACACAAACACACACTTACTTTATAGTATTTGTTATAGCAACCTTCTTATTTACTGTTCCCGGTTCTTTTCAAATGTTCCTGTGGATTTGAGTTACCATCTGGTGCCATTTCTTTAACCCAGTACATCTTTGCTCCTACCCACCTCTTTTGTGCTGTTATTGGCAAATATATTACGTTTCTAAATGTTATAGGCCTAACAATACAATTATATAATTTTTTTTATATTGTTGCTTTTAAAATTAGACAAGAAGAGAAAGGTACAGAAGTATGCATTTAAACAGTGTTTTATAATTACACAGTTACCTTTACCATTGCTCTTTGTGTATGTGTATGAATTTGAATTATTGTTTGGGATTAATTTCAGCCTGAAGAACTTCCATTAGTATTTCTTATAAGGTGCGTCTGCCATCAACTGCCCTACACATGTGCATAGACTTTTAGGTTCCCAGGAATATGTCAGAGCTTTTCAAACTCTATGGATATCTCATTCTCCAGGTTTTCTGTTTAAGCTTTTTTTTAGCCTGTTGTTTACCCCAACTGTTATCTACTATCTCAGGTAGCTGTGATGTTAAATAATTGCTTCTGATGGTTTTTGAAAAATGACTTCGGGAAAATGCTGTTACCACTGTTCAACTCTGAGTCAGGTCAGGGGGGTCTTCCAGGGAACCACCAGACAGGTCAAGTAGTGGCAGTCCTCTGGGAGTGGAGCTTTGAAAGAGCTCCAACCCTGCCCTGCCCCCTCCAATGGCTGCCAGGCTGCTGGTTTTCACTGTAGTTTTAGCTGTTGGTTTTCAAGGCTACCACGAAACTGGGGAAAGAGGTGTTGACCCAAAACAAATAGACTGCCAGAAAGTTCTCTAGCAGAAATGGGTTTATTTGGGATCAGCAGAGAATTGCAATTCAGGGTCAGCAACCATGGCAATACATGTTCAACTTCCTGCATGACAAGGGAAGGAGAATGCTTTTATAGAGAAGGAAAGAAAGTTGGGAGGACCGTAGTAAGCAAAGAGTCCATGGCTTTTCATTTATTGAGTCCTTGGCAGGAAAGAAGAGCAGTCTTCTTCTTCCTCTTGGGCTCTGCAGTGGTGCCAGGTCATGAGAGTTCCCCCTTCTAGTTTCCCAACTCTATGTAATTAAGGTTTTTGTTTAATTAATTTTTCATATTTCCACCTTTTGATCAAGATTTTTCTCTGAAAGCATTGCTGATCAAGTCAGGTTTTCTCGTTTCAGCAGCTTTTTGTGCTGCAGTGTCTGGAAGGACCTTTCCGACGTATAGTGTTTCATGTTGTAGGGAAAGTGCACAGATTGGGAACCTATTAAGGTCACATTCCAGTAACAAGGAGGGGCCAGAGGGGGAACTCTCAGGCACTTTTTATCTGAAGTCTATGTGTTAACAAGGTCATAGACATTGGAGATCATCTGAAGTGTTACGTCATCAAAGGTTTGGCAACAAACTTTCAAAAGGCCTGGTACAGATTTCTTGGGAAAGCTGTCTGATCAGTTAGCATCTGCTTCAATTCTGGGAAATCTTTACTTTCAGGTCACCAGGTGACATTCGGTTCCAGTCAGAACTAGGTGCTTTCTTGAGGTGTGTCACATGAATACAGGAGTCTGTTTCTTGGGGTTTGGTGGCACAAGGGTTGGTTAACAGTATTTGATAGGGGTCTTTCCAGTGAGATTGAAGAGAGTTCTTCTGGAGGTGTCTTTTCCAATAGATGAAATTTCCAGGTTGCAATGTGTGATGCTTAAGGTCTTCATTTCCTGAAGGCACACTGTGAAAAGATTGCTCTACCAAAACATGGTTACTTTTTTTTTTTTTTTTGTGGTACGCAGGCCTCTCACTGCTGTGGCCTCTCCCGTTGCAGAGCGCAGGCTCCGGACGCACAGCCTCAGGGGCCATGGCTCACGGGCCCAGCCGCTGCATGACATGTGGGATCTTCCCGGACTGGGGCACAAACCCTTGTCCCCTGCATCGGCAGGCGGACTCTCAACCACTGCGCCACCAGGGAAGCCCAAACATGGTTACTTTTAATAGCACCAGTTAGCCTTTGCAATATTGAATTGTCTCTCCTTTTACCAGTTGTGCATCAAAAGAAGCAGGAGCCAAGTGTATTGGGCATCCTGTGACTATTTCAAAGGGTGAGAGTTTATGAGTTCCAAAAGGGATGGATCTGAGTTTTAGAAGGACCAATGGCAATGCTTTTGGCCAAAGTATTTGGAGGGTCTCTACAAATTTTGCCAATTGCGTCTTAATAATGCTGTTAGTCTGTTTAACTAAACTAGAGGATTGAGGGTCGCAAGTACAGTGAAAGTGTTATAAAACCAGACAAGCAGCACATACTTGTGTAAGTGCCTGGCCAGTGAAAATGGATTCCTTAATCACTATGAAGTTTGAGAGGAGTTCCCTGTCTGCAAGGGAAAGCTTCAGTCCAGTGTGTAAACATATAGGTCATGACTAAAACATAGGTCATGACATATTCCACTAGATGGAATAAATTGTATAAAATTCATTTGCCAGACTTCAGATGGTTCATTAAACAGCTTAAAACGTCTGGGAGCAATACTAACAGCTTCCCTGGATTGTACTTTGGACAATGGGACAAGTGAGGTAGGCACTTTTTGTGGCCTTCTTAATGTTTCCCCACGAATATTGATTCATGAAGGCTGTCGTTTTGTCAGTAGGCCAATGGTTTAATGAATGTATGGTGGTGAAGAGTGGGAATTTTAGTGTCTCTGGTAGGACTGGGTTGTTGTTTGGTCCAAACCTGAGCTTTCTCTTTTTATCAAAACAACAATTATGGAATTTCCAATTTTGTTTTTCCTTTTCTGAGGCCAATTGTTGGGCTTCTCTAGCCAGTTTTTCTAAATTATCATCTGGTGAAATATCCCTTTGGATCATGACAGAAGTTTGGATGCTGGTGGTCCTTTTAAAGGCAGCATTCCTTGCAGAATTATCAGCAAAATGATTTACCCTAGCTTCCAGAGAATCAAGCTTAGAATGTCCCAGAACCTTAATAATAGCTAAAGCATGTGGTAAGAGTATTGTATTCAATAATTCTTGAACATAGGGGCCATTTAAATTTTTACTTCCAATGGAAATAAGCCACGTTGCTTCC
Organism: Neophocaena asiaeorientalis asiaeorientalis; assembly: GCF_003031525.2. NCBI lineage: Eukaryota > Metazoa > Chordata > Mammalia > Artiodactyla > Phocoenidae > Neophocaena > Neophocaena asiaeorientalis. The sequence goes on along the minus strand of NW_020171825.1, from coordinate 1,447,076 downwards.
ACAACATTCCAAAATCACGAGTGACTCCAAAAAGCATATCTACTATCAGTTTAAATATTGGCAGTTTTATCCTTGGCTAAATCACAAGCACGTGTAAGGGAATATAAGCCTGTTGGGCCAAAGTAGCCGTAAAGATGCTACCTCAACAACATCAAAAGGAGTAGTAATGGCATACCCAGCACAATATTTGCCATCATCACCTTTAAGAAAAAGAACCATCAGTGAACCATGAGAAGTCAGTGTTACCCAATGAAATTTCCTGTAGATCATTGCGAGGAGTGAGTCAGGAGGTGGTCCGTCAGAGTTAAGCAGGGGTGAGGAACTCTTTCTGTGGCGGAGGGGAGAAGAGTAGTTGAGTTAAGGCTATTACAGTGTAAAAGAGTTATGTGAGGGGCAGGTAATGAGAGGACTTCAGAGGAGGTGAGATGTCTGGCTGAGAAATGTTGAGTATGGTGGGAATTCAGGAGAGCTTCTACTGCATGAGGTACAAAAATGGTGAAAGAGGATCCCCTAACAATTTTCTTGGTGGTCTTAAGCAAGAGGGCAGTGGCTGTAATGGCTCTAAGGCAAGGGGAGTATCCCTGTGCCACAGGGTCTAGTTGCTGGCTATTATACTTTGTGTGTCAATGGTGGTCCCCATGTTTTTGGGTGAGTACACCAAGGGTGTTCCCTTCCTTTTCATATACAAACAAAGAAAAGGGGAATCTATAATGGGTGTGCCCAAGGGCAGGTGGGTTCATCATACTCTCCTTTAAGGCCTTGAAGTCTGTGTCATTTAGTTTATCCCATAAAAATGGGTCAGGGTTCTTATTGTTTAATAAAACATATAGAGGTTTGGCCATAAGAGAGAAATTTGGAATCCCAATTTCGGCAGTAACTAACTAGCCTGAGAAAACCTCGCAGTTGGCACTTAGTTTTGGGTTTGGGGAAACTTAAGATACCATAACGTCTATCTGGATCTAGGTTTAACCCTTGTTCTGATATCAGATACTCTAAACATCGAAACTGGGTTTGGGCAAACTGCAGTTTGACAGTAGTCATCAAAGTGACCTACCAGGTGAATTAAATGACCCTTTGACATCTTTTATTTGTTCCATTTCTGACGGTATTAGAGCAGTTTCTGGAAACGCTGATTGTCCCCATTGAATCAGCTACCACTTCCCTTATGGGCAAAATCTCCAACAGATGTTGGCAAAATTCACAGTGTACCTCCCATCAGAATTCAAATAGACCCCTCAAAATCTCTTCCAGAAAGGTTGGTTAGAGGGCCAGAGTTGCCTAAAGCACTTAAATTTTTAACAGTCTCTTAGCTTTTTACAATAACAGCAGAAAACAGGAGGGTTTTCATTTTCTCTGGGAGCCTTCATTTGCTAGAGCTGAAGATTAAGAATTTTGGTGGTCTTCCTTGGAGGTTACCCATCTAGAGTAGGAAAGATCTGTTTTGCCAGATTAACTAAGTCTGGAATGGACACAGTTTCCTATTCTAACCTGGTCCTTTTTACTTAAAGGGAAAGGTCCCAGTTCAGCCCATTAATAAACATGGAGTTAAAAGCTACCTGGGTGGAATCAACCTCTGAAGGAAGACCAGAATTTTCTTTAAAAACAATCTGAAGTTGATTTTAATAATCATGAACAGGTTCTCAGATTTTTGTGTGCAAGCCTGAATTTTGTTCCAATGAACAGGCTTTGGAAAAGCCCTAGGGGTTGCTTGATGAAGTCATCTCGTGATTGCCTGAGCCTGATTGTATAAGAAGTTAGTGGGCTGGTCTCCCAGTTGTAATTCTAGAGACCTTTCAGGACTTTTCCAGTTAGTGGTTTTCATCCAAAGCTGAGCCTGGCCTTTATCAACAAGCATATGAACCAGCCAATATAAGTCAGGAAAAAACAGGTTGATAAGTTTGAATGACTATATTAAATTCTTCAGCAAACCTGTGAGGATCTTCGGTTACTTTAGGAGAATCTTTGACGATGGCTCGCAGTTCACCTTTAGCCCAGGGAGAATAAGAAATTAAGGATTTAGCCTCTGGACCCTCAGAAGACTTAATTTTAAAAGGATAGGTTCTGACAAGTTCAGAGGAAAAGGGAGTAGGGAGAGTTTCAGAGAAAAGGGGAAGTTTGGCAAGAGAATTAGTATGGGAGGATTGAGGGTATAGAGGAGGCGTAGGTCCTGTAGAAGAGAAGGAGGAAGATGGCATTGGAGGTGGAGTCTGAGACAAAGAAGCCCAGGAAGAAGAGCCTGAGACTTAAGCAGCCATTTTATCTTTGTTTAATCCTTTGCCTCAGTTAGTCTTAAAACCTTATTTTACAGAGAGGCAATTTTAGATTCCTGATATCATTGGAAAGCCTCAAAATACCAATCGAAATAAGCATTCCACTCAGTTCTGGAAAACTGTGAACTATTGTAGTCCAATTTGGTTTTAAGGAAATTAAGTTTGAGGATTTCAAAACTTCCTCCTAATGGCTACTGATATTCTAAATTGCCTTTGATCAGGTTGGTAATGTTTTTTCCATAAATGTTTTTGCCAGGAGTTTTCATTGTGGAAAAAATTTTAAACTACAAATTCAATTTCTTTAATAGATAAAAGGCTACTCAGGTTATCTGATTCTTCTTGAGTGAGCATTGGTAGTTTGTGTCTTTCAAAGAGTTTGTCCAGGGCTTCCCTGGTGACGCAGTGGTTGAGAGTCCGCCTGCCGATGCAGGGGACACGGGTTCGTGCCCCGGTCCGGGAAGATCGCACATGCCACGGAGCAGCTGGGCCCGTGAGCCATGGCCGCTGAGCCTGCGCTTCTGGAGCCTGTGCTCCGCAACGGGAGAGGCCACAACAGTGAGAGGCCCGCGTACCGCAAAAAAAAAACCAAAAAAACAAAGAGTTTGTCCATTTCGTCTAAGTGGTCAAATTCATGGGCATAGAGTTGATTGTCCCTTATCCTTTTTCTTAGAGCTTTATAGAGGTATAATTTACACACCATAAAATTCATCCTTTGTGTTAATTAAATAATCATTAGTAAATTTGTAGAGTTGTGCAACCCATCACCACGATCTAGTTTTAGATCACCCCCAAATTTCTGCCATCCCCCAAATTCTCTCGAGCCCATTTGCAATTAACCCTCACTCCCACCTTCTGCCCTATCATCCTTTTAATGTTCATATTGTCAGTAGTGACTTGCTTTCTTTCCTTGGTATTTGTAATTCTTTTGTCTCTCCTTTTTACTTGGTCAGTCTGGCTAGAGTTTTATCAGTTTATTGATCTTCTTGAACTATCTTTTGGTTTTATAGATTTTTCCTATTTTTTTCTGTTTTCTATTTCATTGATTTCTGTTCTTATCTTTATTATTTCCTATCTTCAACTTACTTTGGGTTTAATTTGACCTTCTAATGCCATCCAAATGGAGGATGGAAATGGGAGAAGAAGGGTACAGAGGGGAGAAATTGTAGGGCAGAGAAGAATGAAAGCAGTGAGAGAGAAGGGGAAGAAATCTTTATAGAAATAATGCTAAAGAGGAGTCAGGTTAAAAAGAACTGAGAAATTTTAGAATGATCATTTTGAAAAGAACTCAGAATAAGAATATATGTACTTTGTCACTTGAATTGGTATTAAAAGGTCAATGTGAAGTGTTAGGTATTTTAAAATGTTTGTTGACATCTTTAGAAATAGACTTGAGTTGCGCAAATGCATGGTGAGAAGCTAAATGGGATGCTGTAAACAAAAATGATGTTTTTGGTTATGAGGCAGAAAGTAACTTTAAGTAGTCTGGGGAGGTAGGGGGACCAACTGTCTCAACTTGCCCAGGACTGTCCTGGTTTTAGCACTGAAGGTCCCACATTCCTGGAAGCCCCTCTGTTCCAGGCAAGCCAGGATGGTTGTTTGCCCTAGAGATAGAGAAATGAACGGCTGAAGAATGGAGTAAAGATGATCTAAGATGGTAGACCAGAAATTCAGGAATTGGAGCTAGAGCCTTCTAGAATGGCTTCCTACAAGAATGGGATGGGAGAGAGTATTCAGAATGCTTTCACGGAGAAAGAAGGGCCTCTGCTAGGAGCAGGGCTGAAGAGAAGAGAAAGACAGAGGAGACTCTGAGGAAATAGGAAATACCATAAAGCGGTATATAGACCAGGAGTAGCCTGGAGGCAGGGGACATGCCTGTGGGCTGGACGGAGGAGTTGGTGGGAAATGAGGTAAAACTGAGCTAAAACTAGTGGGCAGTAGCCAAGCTGGTGAGCAAGAACTATAAGTGGTAGCTAGGCCTGAACTGGAAGATGCAAATGCATGTGGGTGGTGCCTCCTGGAGAAGATGTAGCTGTAGGGAAATTCGCAGCAAGGGGCTGTGTGCCAGCAAGGCTGTGCCAAGCCTGTGGAACAGCATAAGTTTCGCTTGTGGATCCATACCAGCTGTGGAGGGCTTCTACTCCCATTGTACCATTGCTCTGTTAGACAGTTTCGCTATGCACTAGAATCATCTGTGTGGTCACAGGCTGGTAGGAAGGACATTGGGTAGCCCCAGGGAGAGACCGAGGGTGGGGAGGAAAGGCTGGGACCCAAAGATGAACTGAAAAACCTTTACCTGCTGCTCCCCGGGGCCCATGGATCCAGAAGGGAGTTGAGGACAGTTTCATCACATGTGCTTTTCTCTGTTCTACTCTGAATAACTGTAGCCACCGAAGTCTCTGTCCTCTCAGGGAACTCTCCTGAGTGCCCCTGCTCTGCAGAATGTTTGAGTGGTATAAGCACTTCATTCTTCTAGAAATACTCCATAGTGGTGCCTGGGGGATGGAGTATTCTCTGAAATTACATTTGAGGTTAAAAGGTGACACATATGCTTGGTTGTAGTTAAGGCTGGTGGAGGACATCATACGTGGTCAATGAGGTAGCATCCAGAGTGGCTGACACCACTCAGCATTGGCACTTCCCTGAAGTGGTTATTTTCTCTAGTGATGGCTTTGCAACAGCCAAGTTTTGATTGATGTAATTTCTAAAAACAGCCTTTGGTCACAGTTTCCTTAACTAAATGTTACAGTGGCCGCTCTGTAGGAGCTGCCATTTTATGCATGACTCCCTGTGGGGAAGTCTGCAGGTGCATGTGGCTAAGATTTTAGGAAGACAGGGAGAAGAAAGCTGGGCTCCTTGGGGAGTGGTTATTGGTAGGTTTGATGAATATTCGTAAGATTGGAAGAGTTGTTAATTGTAAAAAACAATATGCTTTCTTGCCTCTGAGTGCAACTGGGTTGTGTTCTGTTGTTACATGTTTCTTATTTATTCCCCTATGCATTGCTCATGATCTTGACAGGTTAAGTTTAGAACTTCATTAATCAATAAAGAAAATTTCAAGGAAATAGTATTTGTGTTTTCCTATAGGTCACTTGGGTATGAATTTAAAGCAATTATAATTCATAAAGGTTTAATTTATTTCATGTTGTTATTTGAATATACTTTTCAGTTAAATAACTCATTTGAATGATGTAGACAATCAGTGGGCCCCAGAATTGAGATTCCTTCCTTCCTTCTTTTCTTCCTTCCTTCTTCTTTCCTTCCTTCCTTCTTTCCCTCCTTTGTCTCATTTTCTCCTTCCTTCCTCCCTCCTTTCCTTCCTTCTCCAACTATAAGCCAGACTTAAGATGGCTTTTTATTTAGTTGCTTTGATTTTATGTTTTGGTTAAATTTTAGGATGTTAACCTAATCTCTGAGCATTGATGTTCTGATGTTCACTATTGTTCCTCAGCTATCACGTGTATATTTGTTTGTATATAACCACAGTTGTTTATTGGGCTTATTTCCAAGTTATTTTTTTTTCCCCTTGGGAAATGCAGAGATAACTGTCCCTGTATCCAGATCTCTGTGGCTACCCTTACTTAAGTCCTTGGAGGTAGTTTTCTGTATGTGAACTTGCTGGGTCAAAGAGTACAGACATTTTAAGCCTTTTGATGCTTGTTGTCAAATTGCCCTCCAGAAATGGTGATAGATACCTGGATGGCAGTATACCTTTTAGAGGCTTACTTACCTATTTTCCTTGGCGTCAGCAGGCCCATGCACAGTAAAATAAGCACAGACTATCTTATCTTGCTGGTCACACAGCTGGCGGTGCAAGGCCTAGAAAGAACCCCATCTCCTGGCTGTCAGCCACTAGCAGCTTTTCACTATGTGGCCTCAGCTGTCATACGGACCCAGCCTACAGGTGTTTTCTGTAAACAGCCATGTAATTTTACTTCTACAAGTTCTCTTCAAAACTATGCCGCATGTAACATCTTCCTCCTAGGCTATGAGATTGACAAAAGTGCCTGATTTCATAATAAAGGAATCAAAGCCAATTTCCATGAGAAAGTAAGGATTCCATTTTAATAGTATGCTTGGTATGGGCAAGTCTGTCTGAACTGTTTCCTCATGCTGTATTCTTTCTTTTTTTCAATATTTATTTGGTTGTGTGGGGTCTTAGTTGTGGCAGGTGGGCTCCTTATTTGTGGTTCTCGGGCTTCTTAATTGTGGCATGTGAACTCTTAGTTGTGGCGTGCATGTGAGATCTAGTTCCCTGACCAGGGATCGAACCTAGGCCCCTTGCATTGGGAGCGTGGAGTCTTATCCACTGTGCCACCAGGGAAGTCCCCCATGCTGTATTCTGACTGAGAAGGCAGAGTGACCAAAGTGCTATGTAAGTATTTGCAGGACACTTTTCAAATAGTAATACTCAGAACCCCAGAATACTGAAAAAATTTAAAGACAGCACTTTGTACTTTATTGTCCTCCTTGCCACCCCCAGTAAAATTAGGGTTACAATTTAGTGGTAGACTGTGTTTGCCTTTGAGTTGAAAGTTCTACACTGCTAAAAATCTGGGACAGAGATTCAAGCCCTGGTCTGGGAAGATCCCACATGCCGCGGAGCACCTAAGCCCATGTGCCACAACTACTGAAGCCCCCGCGCCTAGAGCCCATGCTCCACAGCAAGAGAAGCCACCGCAGTGAGAAGCCTGTGCACTGCAACGAAGAGTATCCTCCGCTCGACGCAACTAGAGAAAGCCCGTGCACAGCAACCAAGACCCAACGCAGCCAAAGATAAATAAATTAAATAAATAATTTTTAAAAAATTGTATATTTAAAAAATATGAACCTTTTAAAAATTTATATGGTCATTTAAAAACATCATTGCATGCATATGTATACGTTGTACCACTTTACAAGTAGTGTAGGCTTATTTTAAAGCACTTACACTTGACTTGTCTTCTTACTTAATCTCACAGTATTCTTTGTGAGGATGATATACCCACTTTACTTTTTGGCCAAATACCAAAATTTAGGGGGGGGAAAGGAATCCGTGCCACATTAAAAGGATCATACACCATGATCAAGAGGGATTTATCCCAAGAATGCAAGGATTCTTCAATATATGCAAATCAATGTGATACACCATATTAACAAACTGAAGGAGAAAAACCATATGATCATCTCAATAGATGCAGAAAAAGATTTCAGCAAAATTAAACACCCATTTATTATAAAAACTGTGAGCCCGTGTGCCACAACTGCTGAAGCCTGTGTGCCTGGAGCCCATGCTCTGCAACAAGAGAAGCCACCGCAGTGAGAAGCCTGCTCACCGCAACAAAGAGTAGCCCCCGGTTGCCGCAACTAGAGGAAGCCCATGTGCAGCAAAAAAGACCCAACACAGCCAAATAAATAAATAAATTAAAAAAAAAAAAAAAAACCTTAGAGGAAAACATAGGCAGAACACTCTGTGACACCTCACAGCAGATCCTTTTTGACCCATCTCCTAGAGAAATGCAAATAAAAACAAAAATAAACAAATGGGACCTAATGAAACTTAAAAGCTTTTGCACAGCAAAGGAAACCATAAACAAGACGAAACGACAACCCTCAGAAAGCGAGAAAATATTTGCAAATGAAGCAACTGACAAAGGATTAATCTCCAAAATTTACAAGCAGCTCATGCAGCTCAATATCAAAAACAACCCAATCCAAAAATGGGCAGAAGACCTAAATAGACATTTCTCCAAAGACATACACATAGCCAAAAAATGCATGTAAAGATGCTCAACATCACTAATCATTAGAGAAATGCAAATCAAAACTACAGTGAGGTATCACCTCACACCAGTCAGAACAGCCATCATCAAAAAAGTTTACTGACAGTAAATGCCAGAGAGGGTGTGGAGAAAGTGGAAGGGTAAGCTGGGACAAAGTGATAGGGTGGCGTGGACATATATACACTACCAAATGTAAAATAGATAGCTAATGGGAAGCAGCCGCATAGCACAGGGAGATCAGCTCGGTGCTTTGTGACCACCCAGAGGGGTGGGATAAGGAAGGTGGGAGGGAGACGCAAGAGGGAGGGATTATGGGGATATATGTATACATATAGCTGATTCACTTTGTTATAAAGCAGAAACTAACACACCACTGTAAAGCAGTAATACTCCAATAAAGATGTTTAAAAAAAAAAAAATCCATGCCAGATACTGTTTTCATACAGAAACACTGGAGGGCGCTCTAGCAATGGAAGATGTAAATTATCTCCTTAGAGGCATGCATCTTAGTAAAAGACAGGAGAATTGGTTTTCCTGTTTGTTTTAACACAAATGAAAGACAGTTAGATGTGAGGGCATATTTCTATACTGACCTATAAATGTTCGCTTGGACAGTTTATGAGACATTTAAGAAGTAGCTCTGTGCTCTGGGCCTCATTATTACCCTTCCCTCCTCTAGCCCCTTCCAGGTATACCGGCCTCCTGCTCACGGTTGTGTTCTCAGCCTGCAGCACTCTGTCCCTTTACACCTGTGCTCAAATGTCACCCATCGGAGAGGTCTTTCCTGACCACCCTGTACAACAAAGCACACACACCCTTAACACACTACACTCGCTCCACCTCGCTTTGCCTAATGTTTTTTTCCATTGCACTCATTTCCACCTGCCGTATCGTATGTTTATCTATTTATTGGTTGTCTGCACCCCATCCCCAACCCCCATGTTCATGAGAACACGGACTTGGTCTCTTTATCCCATTGCTGTATACCTTGGCCATGAAGCAATGCCTGGCATGCAATAAGTGTCCAATATAGATTTGCTGAATGAAAGATACTGTATCTGGAGATTAGTGCCTTTTTTATTATCATAAAGTATACATAAATTTACCATTTTAACCACTTTTAAGTATACAGTTCAGTGGCATTAAGTACATTTACCTTTTTTTACAACTGTCACCACCATCCATCTCCAGAACCTTTTCCTCATCCCAGACTGAAACCCTGTACCCATTACACAGTAATTCCCCATTCCCCTACCTCCAGTCCCCAGTAACCACTATTTTCCTTTCTGTCTTTATGAATGGCTATTCTGTATTTTCATAGAAGTGGAATCAGGCAATATTTGTCTTTTGTCTGGCTTATTTCACTTAGCATAATGTCCTCAAGGTTCACCCATATTGTAGGAAATCAGAATTTCCTTCCTTTTTAAGGCTGGATAATATTATATGTGTATACCACATTTTGTTTACTCATCAATCAGTGGATCTTTGGGTTGTTGCCACCCTTTGGCTATTGTAGTGCATGTTTTATATAGAGCACAGAAACATGATGTTAAGGTTTTGAGTCTAAGGTGGATTTCTTTGAAACAATGATAACATCTTTAAATTATACTAGTGAGTCACAGTTCACCCGTGGGTGATTTCTGCCTTCACGAAATACTTTTAGCTCAGATTAAAGTAGAAACTTATTCAAGCTCCTAAAAATCAGAGTTGGTTTAACTCTGATTTTTAATAATAGCACCCTTATTGGTGCTATTCAGGTTTTTTTTTTTTTACAAATGTCAAAAAAGAAAAAACAGTTCACAAGATCAAATTACTAACTCTTCTCTGAGCAGGAAGATCCTGGATAGATACTCTGGGGTTCCAGTCCAGTGCTGATGCTGCAGTTAGCCCTTGACCTTGTTCAAGGCCCTTGTCTAAACTGAGCCTTTTTCTCACAATTAAAACAAGGAGGGTGGACTAGATGCCTCCTGCCCACTGACATTCCATAATCTAGGAAAGAATTATTGACCTAAAGCAAGAGGACTTTGGAGAATTCAGAAATATAAAATATATAGCTTTTTGAGCTTTGGCTTATTTTGGTCCATTTCAGCTCAATTTTTTGACTTCAGAGATTGAAGATAATAAAAGCTTTGCTTCCCCCAAATTTATGGGCACAGCCTGCATCCAATTGATTTACACTCCTCCCTCCTGCCATCTTGGGAGATTTTTGTTCATGTGTTATTCATCCTCATCCTTTAGATCCTCAGGTCACCGTGTCTTCACCGTTTCTTTCTCTCTGCAGTAGGGACCTCTGCCAGGTGCTCTGTTCAGGCCCTCAGTCAAGTGGCTGCTGACTGCCGCAGTACAGAAGGGCTGTGATTCTGGAGTAATTGGGGTATAGTGGGAATACAGAACCTAGAAGAACTCAGGAGTAAGAAGAGGTGCATGTCCTAAGTTAGTGTTATCTGCAAGAATGACTCGTAAAAGTAGAAACGTGATTTTTGCTTGTATGCTATCTGCTTCCCGTTTCCTCCTGCCCTCCTGGAACCCTCAGGCTGCCCCACAAACGCCCCAGTGCTTGAAGCACAGTGTTCTTAGGTCCCATGGTCAGCCGTTCACCTAGTGATGCCCAGAGACTGAGAAAACCAGGATGTGCAAATGTCATGTGTGTAGCCCCACCCAAATGTTGTATGTTTGAATGAATGTCTTCTGCAAATGCCTCACCTGTAAAGGATTTGGCCCGTAAAGAGAATTTCTCCTCTACCAGGGAAGCAAATGTGGACATCAGAGAGGCTTGTGGTGCCCCTCCCACCCCCCATCCTCTAGTCGAAGGTCCAGGCTGTGAGTTTGGGTCGTCAGTCTCTCCCTGTGCTACACAGTCTGGGATTTACCAGGGGTCTGGTGACATGCCTGAGACTGGGGAGAAGCCTTGCCCTTAGGAACCCCTGATCTCACACTCACACTCATGCACCCCCTTCTTACTTAGCTTCCTAAAGCTGGCCTCCAATCCTGTTGCCCACCCCCATACACAGCATAAATTCCCTGATATCTTCCAACTGTCTGCTGCGTGAGGTCTGGACCCCTTAGTGTGGCAGCACAGGCCACCTCATCCATCACCCACTTTTCCAGTGTTTCTCCCAGCACTACTCACCTTGTGGCATTTAGCCAGAATGCTCATCCTTCTTCATACCCCTCCATCCCTCTCCCCTCTCTGATTTGCTCACACCCTTCCTCATGCCTCTCACCTCAGGACCCATTACAAATGCCACTTCCTCCTAGAAGTCATCCTTCCCCAGACCTCTCAGACAACAGCCATCTGCCCCTTCCCTCTGAAGCCCAACCCCTTCTGATGGCTCTTTCCACCTTTTCCCTTCATTAAGGTTATCTAGGATCAAACTCCTAGTTGTATTTGATGCTCTCATCTCCCTTTCCTACCCATAGCACATCTGTTGCCAGGTCTGTTGATTCTCTCCTTCAGTTGTCAACTCTTCCCCACTCTATTAGTTTCCTATTGCTGCCGTAACAGATTACTACAAACCTAGTGGCTTAAAACAACACAGATTTATTATTTTACACTTCTGGAAGTCAGAAGTCTGAAATGGGTCTCAGTGGGCTGAAACCAAGGTGTCAGCAGAGCTGCATTCCTTTCTGGAGGCATGAGGGGAGAATCCGTTTCCTTTTCCGGCTTCTAAAAGTTGCCATATTCTTTGGCTCATGGCCCCTTCCTCCATCTTCAGAGCTAGCAACAATGGGTCAAATTCTTCTCATGCTGCCCTCTCTCTGGTTTTCTCACTTCTGCCTCCCTCTCCCACTTATAAGGATGCTTGTGTTCATATTGAGCCTACCTGGATGATCCAGGCTAATCTCAATCTCAAGGTCAGCTGATTGGCAACCTTAATTCCACCTTGCCATGTAACCTACCATATTCCCAGGTTCCAGGGGATAGGCCATGGATGTCTTTGGGGGCATTATTCTGCTTACCACATCCACTCTCCTAGCTTCAGGTTTGAGCTCTCAGAGTAGCTGTCTGATTAGCTGCCTGCCTCACCTCCCTCATCACCTCCCATGTTACATGCCACCTGCATAGATATTAGGATGTATATTCTGTTATCAAGACTTGTTGGGTCTGCCTCCAAAAATATTTCGTGGTTCTGTCCCTTTCTCTTTGTCTCCAGTGCCACCATCCTAGTGGTCATGTCTCATCTGGACCACTGTGAGGGGGTCTTTTACATCCACTTACACCCCTCCAACCCATTTTTAAAAATTGAGGTAAAACATAATATAAAATTAACCATTTTAAAGTGTACAATTTAGTACATTTACAATGTTGTACAGCTATAACCTCTGTTTAGTTTTCATCACCCCGAGGAAAACCCTGTACCTGTTAGTAGTCACTCCCTGTTCCCACTCCTCCCAGCCCCTGGCAACCACTAGTCTGTTTTCTACGTATTCTGGATATTTCATATAAATGAAGTTATGCAGTATATGGCCTTTTGTGACTGGCTTCTTTCACCTAGCACAATGTTTTCAAGATTCATCCATGTTGTAACATGTACGTGTATTCCGTTCCCCTTTATGACTGGATAGTATTCCATTGTAGGTATATACTTTATTCTGTTTATCCGTTCATCAGTAGATGGACATTTCGGTTGTTTTTACCTTTTGACAACTGTGAGTGGTGCTGTTGTGAACATTCATGCAGAAGTATTTGAGTACTTGTTTTCAATTCTTTTGGGGGTGGAGTATACCTAAGAATATAATTGCTGGGTCATATGGTAAATCTATGTTTAACTTTTTGCAACCACCAAACTTTTCCACAGTGCCTGCACCAATTCCACTGGCAGTGCACAAGGGTTCCAATTTCTTTGCATCCTTGTCAACACTTGTTATTTTCCATTGTTTTCATTGTCACCATCCTAGTGGGTGTGAAGTGGTGTCTCATAGTTTCCTCCAAACTATTTTCTTTTGAAAACTGTACACTTTTCCCAGACTTTTTTTAAAAATTTTGTTTATTTATTTAATTTTATTTTGTGGCTCTGTAGGGTCTTAGTTGAGGCACGTGGGATCTTCGTTGCAGTGCGTGGGCTTCTCTCTAGTTGTGGCACGCGGGTTTTCTCTCTAGTCGTGGTGCGCCGGTTCCAGAGCATGTGGGCTCTGTAGTTCGCAGCTCGCAGGCTCTCTAGTTGAGGCACACGGGCTCAGTAGTTGTGGTGTACGGGCTTAGTTGCCCCATGGCATGTGGGATCTTAGTTGCCTGACCAGGGATCGAACCTGCATTCCCTGTATTGGAAGGCGAATTCTTAACCACTGTATCACCAAGGAAGTCCCCAAACTATTTTTAAATACACTAATTGGTTCATCTCACTTTGCTGCTTAGCATCCTTAAAGCTCCCTCCCGTGGCCCTCCAGGGCGTGTCTGGTCTCACCCCTTCTATGTCTTGCATCTCACTTACTTCCACCCTTCTCACACACTCTACTCACCCCAGCATCATAGGCCTTCTCTTGCTTCCTTAAGCAAGGAGGGCAAAGACGATGGGCTTTGAGGATCAGTGGGCTTCAGACACTTTCCCAAGATCACACAGAGCTGAGCCAGGGCCCTGGCCCTGCCACTTACTAGCCAGCTCCTTCCAGGTCCCTCATCTGTAAAAGGGGCTCGTGATACCACAGAGTGGTTAGAATTAAATGAAATGAGTGCTGGCTCATAACACTGATAAACAGTGGATGTAAAAAAAAAAGAAATAAGATAGATACATAAAGCCCCTCTTCATCCACCTCGGCTCCACCGTCTAAGACATATCCTCCCACGCCCATTTCCTCCCTCAGGGCATCTTGTTCCTCATCATACAGTTTAGTCACGAGATGTGAATGGGTGCATTTCCCTCTTATGTTTGGTCTGTTCCACAAGATGGGAATCTCCATGTCCACCCCTTTGAGCCTGTGCCCAGCACAGTGTCTGACACATAGTAGGTACTTATTAAAAAATACCTGGCTGAGAAAAATCATCATATGGTCACAGTAAACAGAATTCGTGACTAATGATCCACTTGACATGAGAGGGTGGAAAGGCAAACTTTTTTTGCTGTGAGTGTGGGTGTATGTATGTTTTCCTCAATTATAGATTTGTCTAAACATTCCTGCTAATTTAAGATGTCAAATCTGAAGTTTCTTTCTTGGCTTGAGTTTTTGAACACAGTCCAGGGCTGTTTTCAGATTCCTCAATATTCTCTTTTTGGGAAAGAGTTTTCAAAACCATAAAGTGGGTGTCTTCTGTACATGCTTGTCTACATTATTCATTTACCAGCATGAGTGTGGGGAGGGGAAGATGAGATTTTAATGGCAGTACGTGGCTGTACCCCAACATGGAGGTGTCACTGGTCAGTCCAAGTCTATGTGGTCAAAAGCACCTCCCCAGCCAGTGTTTCTGCCCCAGGTACATTCTGTTTATTTTAGAATTTCTCACCTGTGGAACACACTTAACTCAGCATCTGGAAGGTGTATTAAATAAAGTCATGGTCTTTCAGCTCAATGGGAAGCTTAGCAGGATCCGAAACAATATTTCTTTCATTCAGAAATCTTTTCTGCTTTTGCTTCTTCCTTACCCCTCATCATTCCACTACCTCCACCCCAGACACTCTGGGGTTTCATACTAGAGTGAGGTGTCGTAGAGAACATGGACCCCCTTTTCGCCAACATTGGAATTACTAAGCTGCTGTTGGAGAAGTCTCATGTCTTCTCCATCAGGAATTAAGGAACCCGCAGGTTGATTTGGGGCAGAATCCCTCATTTGGGAACTCTTCTGCTCATCTGAGGCCCATCAAGCTGTACACTCCTGGAGGAAAAGTTACCACCTTTCCTAATTCCTGTCTCTGTGCAGGGCCTGGGTGGACTACTAACTAGCAAGTTTCTGAAAGCAGCTGGATGGCTCCACACATTCTGTTATGTGTGAGAACTGCTAAGCATTAGCAACTAGCCAGTGACCAGCAGTGATGAGCAGTTTAGGCTCTGCAAATGTTTCATGTGCTAAGTGAGGACCCAGGTATCAGCTGAAGAAACAACTTTTAAAAATGGAAATAGGACTGTTGACACAGGTGCCTTTTACTAATTAGTGTACTGTTTTTGAGGAATTAGTAAAAATGTTAGTATTTTCAGGCTTGTTGTTAATGAGGGATGAGAAGCTTATCTTTTTATCTTCACAACCATATGGTTTACTGCTTGATGTGGTTTTCTCTAGCTCTTGATGTTTTTAAATTTGATTTTTATTTTAGTGAGGACAAAAGCACTTTCTTGCAGGACTCACTGATTTTATTATACAGGTAAATGGGGAAAGTATTTTCCTTCATAGAACAGTTTTTTTCAACAGGAAGTTCTAGAACATATCAATGGTCTTCTTTTTAAGTAAAAGTCCCTATAACACATCTATTTTTATTATTCAGTCATTCATTTATACATTCTCCTGAAAAGAATGAGAATTATGCCCCTACTAAGTCCTAGGCCGCAGCTAAGAAGGGGGAATGGGAGAAAATTTCTGGAAGGTCTTTTCCGTGGCAGGCACCTGGAGGTCCTTTATTTGGTGCATTTCATGTAAGATGTGGACTGTGGGGCTTCCCTGGTGGCGCAGTGGTTGAGAGTCCGCCTGCCGATGCAGGGGACACGAGTTCGTGCCCCGGTCCGGGAAGATCCCACATGCCGCGGAGCGGCTGGGCCCGTGAGCCATGGCCGCTGAGCCTGCATGTCCGGAGCCTGTGCTCCACAACGGGAGAGGGCACAACAGTGAGAGGCCCGCGTACCGCAAAAAAA
>NW_020171825.1:1275840-1431168 GCF_003031525.2 Neophocaena asiaeorientalis asiaeorientalis | reverse complement strand
CCCAAAAAAAAAAAAAAAAAAAAAAGATGTGGACTGTGTTCTAAGAAGTGTAGAGTTTACATGGGAATAGAGAGGGGTGAGTGACTTTCATAGGGCATGGGGTCTATTCACAGGGAAATGGACCTCTGAGCAGATCTGAAAAGATGACAGGAGAAGGGCATTCCTGGCTGAGGGGACTGCATGTGCAGAGCAGAGCAGGGGACTTAGGAGTGGGTCACTGTGGAGTGTGGGGTGCCTTGTGGCAGAGGGGCTGGACATGAAGCTGAGCAGGTCAGTTAGGGTCAGGCTGTGAAGGGCTTCTAAGGTCCAACCAGGATTTCAGATGTACATTGTGTTGGTAACCGGGAGGCAGTGGAGATGTTTAATCTCTGTCAGCCTCCATCAAGTTAGTTCTGTACTCTGGTCTAAGTGGTAGTCCCATGTCATTTCAACCTCTTGCCTCTCTCTTTTCTTTTAATTACATTCAAAATGTGCTGGGAAACCTAATTGGAAGAGAGAAAAAGTGATGAAACTCTGCAGCCTATGGGGCAGGCCAGTCCATCCTTTCCTTCCAATGCATTTACTATATTTAAGTACTTCTGGTTGTTTGGAGACTTCAGGTGACTTCATTTCTCTGAGTACTATACACTTAGTTTCCAACATCTGTAGTTAATTTCTTAAGAGACCTTAATGAGAAACTTCAAACAGTTTAAATGTCAGTTACCAAAAAAGTGAGGTTTTCAAGTTCCAGTTATCTTCCTATATTGATTGTTAGAACAAAATCCCAGGTGGATGTAATTTAAGACAGATGCCATTCCAGAGCTTCAGTTACAAACAACTTACATATTTTCAGGACTAACAAACCAGCCCTGTTGTCACTACACTTGCAGGGCTGTCTACAGTTCTGGCTTACCTGGCATGGGCTTGGTTCACTGCATTCACTCTGGCTCTGTGTTTAGCCTGGTGCTTTTGAATCTAGAAAGATCCAAAAGCTACTATGTATATAAAAATATGTTGAGAATATCGTAGATGTTGTAATAATTACAGTTTTTAATCCTACACTTTTGAGAGGAAAAAAATAGCCATGATGTACTTTATCATAGATTTATTCTTTTTTTTTAACATTTTTAAGTACTTGGTTCAACTTTATGCATTATTATTACTATTATTTTAAAATAAATTTATTTATTTATTTTTGGCTGTGTTGAGTCTTCGTTTCTGTGCGAGGGCTTTGTCCAGTTGTGGCGAGCGGGGGCCATTCTTCATCGCGGTGCGTGGGCCTCTCACTGTCGCGGCCTCTCCCATTGCGAAGCACAGGCTCCAGACGCACAGGCTCAGTAGTTGTGGCACACGGGCTTAGTTGCTCCGCCGCATGTGGGATCGTCCCAGACCAGGGCTCGAACCCATGTCCCCTGCATTGGCAGGCAGACTCCCAACCACTGCGCCACCAGGGAAGCCCCCATAGATTTATTCTTAATGAAAGGGTTCATCTTAAATTTCTGACTGAGAAATCCCGATCTGTTTGCTTCTTGCCACTCCCACTTTTTTCTCCTGTGTTCCTTCGCCTCTATTTTTGATTAGGATAAAATGCATGAAGAAAGAGTTGAAATATGGTGATGAGTATTATTTTAACAGAAAGTAAAATGGAAAGCATGCAGAATAAATTAACCTTCTATTTTCTCTGCAGGTCACTTAGTGGGTGTTAGTTACATCCTTAGTTGTGCCACAGAGTAAATAATTTTTGGCAGCTGGTTTGCTTTTCACCACTTCTAAGCCTATGACAAATGATCTTAGAAGAATTTTGGTCTTAAAAAGGAAGGCTTTTTGTGTGTGAATTTTAAGTTCAGCTGTTTTTTGAAGGCTTTTTTATATAAGCCATTTGGTGGAATTTTGTTTTATTTGAATTTGAAATTTTTAAGAAGTTTTAAAAGTAGTTAGAGCCTGCCATACTGAACTGTTTTCACATTTGGACATTTAAAAGTTAATTTGCCTTTTCTATTTTTAAAAGATACTGAGAAACATCCCCTGACCCCACCACTAGCTATTCATTATTTATTGGTCAATTGCTTTTGAAAACTGAGTAATTATTTTTAATTGTATGGTTTTTAGTTTTTTTGATTCCTCTAGGAGAAATAATGTAAATATTCTTAGCTCTACCATCTATCCATTTATCTATTTAGTCTGTCATAAGTCACTTTCAAAGGTAAGAAATAGTCATACAAAGTTAGATATATCTGAACATGTGAATTTCATGTATTTTCTGTTTTAAAGGTTTCTTTCAAAAGCAGCTCATCAGTGCTGTATTTGGCATGTTGTGTGTTGTTAAAACGTCATATGAATGCAGAGGTACTGAATCGTGCAGTTTACAGAACCCATCAGGACTTTTTCACTTGTATGCTAACATGATCACTTTTCTAAGTATAGTAATCTTTGTGTTGTGAGATACTGTATCGTATATGATGTATACTGAACCGATGTCTGGCTTATCTGATTGAAATGTGAAATTTAACATTTTCCAGTAGTTACTTCTTAACATGCAAATTGACTGATACCCACTCAATGTATATCTAAGTCAAAATATAAAGGATCAGTTGCTTTATCAGCTTTACAAGTGTAAGGTAGGATATGAATTTGTATTCCCTGTCTCCCCAGAGGGACTTGATGACTTACTCCTGCTTTCTGTAAGTAACATAGTAGAGCCTCTTTGGCTTAGTCAGCAGCCTTGGGAGTTAAAGAAATCATTTGAAACATCGAGTGGAAAAGTTGGAAAAGTCAGGAGGCCAGGAGTGAGAGACATATCCTCATCTTTTCCCTGGTGGCCCCTCACCTGTGAATTCATACCAGGATGGTAATAAAAATTGTAGGAGCGCATTTTATGTGAAACCATTAGCAGCCTGAGAATTTGGGGCTAGCTACCTCTCATACTTTAAGACACTGGAAGGTGTCATTCATAAGCATGGAGGGTCTGCAGGAAGGCAGAACAGACTTGTAAACCTTAGCTTTAGGCTCTGCATGGTAATCAGTCTGTAATACAGTTTAAAGTCTTGGGTTATCAGAATCACAAATGTGCCTTTAAGTGTCGCGGGCAAATCCCATGAAACATCTAACTGTAAAAGGCCAAGACAATGGCCAGTTATTTCCTATTTGTTACTGTGATATTGTATTTTCTTATTCTGCCTTTGTGAATGAGGGTGGGGAGGAAGCGGGCCCTGCTACAAGTGGAACAAGTGAAACCGAATACTTTTGTTAGTTTGAAAATAAATGTTGGCTCTGATGACGGTTGTGTCACAGCTAATATGGGGGTTTTACCTTGAAACAGCTACTCCTGCACGGTTCCTGCACCTTTGTGTGACTGACTCTGAATTCCCAGGCTGGGGCAGGTTTTTGACAGGCAGAGCCCTTGGCTCTGGGAGAATGGGGAAGCATTTCCAGCTTCCATTGACTCATAAGGTGGAGAGTTTCAACATGGAGACAGGATTCAGGTTCTTGGCTGCCTGTGGGACTGACAAATGGCCCTCACAGAGGGCCAGCCCAGCTTCAGAATCTCTGCTGATTATCCTAAGAGTAGTTCTTTAACTGAAACGATGAAGAAAAGCAGATTAGGTGAGAATTCAACAATCTGTAGATCAAGAAAGGTCTATAGAATCCACCTGGGCGTAATGTGTGTGACCAAGCGTGCTCCAGGCTTTGCCTCTTAACCAGTACGAATGTGACTGTTTAAATCTCAGTGTTCCAAGTCCCTGCGCCTACCCTCCTCCAAGAGTAAGATATGTTACCTGAATTGCCCCCAGTCTGGTCAGAGCTGTCCCTGACGCTCAGTGATGCCTTCCTCCTCTCAGGTCTTGTTGCGGTGAGAGCCTCAGGTCCTTCTGCAGCCCTCTTGCTGTCCCTTTCTCTGATTTCCATGGGTGACCCAGAGGGACTATCACAGTGGAAATGGTAGGCTTTCAGTAATATTTCCATCCTTCATATCAAGGTCCAGTTCTTTCCAGAGGACACAGATGGGATTGGGCTGCAGCGAGGTGGCTCCACGCCAAGAGATCAGTATTATCCTGAGAAACCACTGCTCCCGCTGGGCCCCAAGTTCCTGCTGCCTAGAGTTCCTGTTTTAAGCCCAGTTTCTTTTGAAGACCTCTTCCTTTCCCAAGGAGATTTTATGCTGATCCTCTTTTGAGGATCTCAGAATGTTCTGGTATGTGCCTTTCTGCTTGGAGCTGGTGTTTATTCATTTGAAGGCAACCTCTGCTAATGTACCTGTTACAAGTCAGCAGGTGGTCTTCTCCAGTGATGTGGCAGAAAGGCTCTGCTCACCCGCACTGGCCCTGAGAGTTGCCTGGAGTTATTTGGATGTGGCTTCTCTACTTAGGTAGCCTTGCTTGCTGCCCCTGTGGTCCACATCACTGTGAGGTGGGGCCCAAGCTGGAAGTGGGTTATTCCCATCAAGCAGAAACATGCTTGGATGCTGGCTACACACTGCCATCCTCTCCTGCAGAAGCAGCTTGGAGCATTCCTTGTTTAACTATCATGTGGGCTACTTAAGCAATGCTTTTCCGAGAGGGAAAATGGGGGATAAATCATGCAGTGCCTCTTTCAAAGCCATCTGCTTCTTTTATGCCTCCTCCCTTTTCTGTACTCTTGGAGCCACTTGTAGTACAAGCATTAATGTATTTGTGAGGATGGTCTTCCTGGGGTTGGGAGAGGCTTTAGGAAGGCTCATGGTTAGTACAGTCTCTGAAAAGAATTCCTAGGAATAATTCATGCATCAGGCTGGTAGGAGCCCAGAAAGTTCAGAGAAATTCTAAAGTGGAAGGGTTGTAGGCAGGGCCTTCTGCAAGTGTTGTCCAAAGTGTTTCGAAAAAGATAATGTTTTATGGAATCTTACCTTGAACAAAGACATTATTTTTGGCCTCCCTTTTTTCTTTTCTTCTCTTTTCTTTCACCTTCCTCTACGACCGACCATCCCAGCTGAGCTCTCTTGTCCCCAGTGGACTGTACTCTTTATCTTGACCCCATCTCTGCCTTCTTCTGGATCCAGTTCTTATTCTTGGGGAGGACTACACTCTATTGAGCTCTTTCTATATGCAAGGATTATGCTTTTATACATTAATATTATCATGAGGAAAGTATGATATTTAGCTAAATATCTTTTAGCTGTTTTACAGATGAAGAAAGTGAGATTCAGGGAAGTTAGGCAAGTTACCCAAATTTACAGACCTACTAAAGGATGGAGCAGGAGCCAGACTCCTGTTTCTGAAGCCTGTTTGCTGAACCACTGCATTTCAGCCAGCTAGTCTGGACACCTTTGGAAAGAAGGATTCTTTTACTGTTACCGAAACAGATGCTAATATATTAATAAAATGCCCATAAATTGGGGATTTGTTAAATAAATTACGATATAGTCATACCATAGTAATGATGTAGCTATTAAAAAGAATAAGATAGGGCTTCCCTGGTGGCGCACTGGTTAAGAATCCGCCTGCCAATGCAGGGGACATGGGTTCGAGCCCTGGTCCAGGAAGATCCCACGTGCTGCAGAGCAACTAAGCCCACTATGCACCACAACTACTGAGCCTGCACTCTAGAGCCCGCGAGCCACAACTACTGAAGCCTGAGTGCCACAATTACTGAAGCAAGTATGCCTAGAGCCTGTGCTCCGCAGCAAGAAGCCACTGTAATGAGAAGCCCGTGCACCTCAACGAAGAGTAGCCGCCGCTCGCTGCAACTAGAGAAAGCCCATGCACAGCAACAAAGACCCAACGCAGCCAAAAATAAATAAATAAAATCAATAAATTAAAAAAAAAAAAGAATAAGATAGTTTCCATGAATGGTGGAGTAGCTTGATTGCTCTGATCCCCTCTGTAGATAACATTTATAATATTCACAAAGTATTTTTTAAAACGAACTCATTTTAAGGCACTAGAGAGCAAGCAAAATCAGGCAGAAACTGGAACAGAATCTACCCTTGAAAGACAAACTACAGTGGGTAAAGTTTGCAAGTTTGTGGCATTTTACCTACAGGCACTCCCAAATCCACCTAACTTAAGTGGCAAAAAGCCACAGCCTTACTATATTGAGGTGTTAGAAGGCAGAGATGGAGACTGGCAGAGCAGCCAGAAAATTAGGAGGGAAATCCCAGAGGGGAGGGAGCTACAAAGGGGGTAAACCCCACAATCTCTATACAAAATGGCACAAATCCTTGGCTAGTCACTAAACTGTATGTGTGGAGGGAAGATCCCAAGGGGACAGGTGAAAAAGCAGAAGCTGGAAGATGAAAGAACTGAGCAGAGATCTTAGCTACTGCCCATTGTAGGGGAGACAGAGTTTGATGTTTGTGTTCAGCAAAGTTAACTGTCTGCTAGAATAAAAAAATCACTCTTCAGAGAAATACACAGAATCCAGAGTCTCTACAACATATTAATCATATTGCCCAATGCCCTTTCAAAAATCACTATATAACATATATCAAATCATTCTGTTGTACACCTTAAACTAATATAATATGTCAGTTATATCCATAAAACTGGGAACAGTCACTACATAGATGAAGAAACAGGGGGAGCAGTTAATTGAAGCCAAAGTCAAGATCACCCACATGTTGCAATTATCAGACAAGGACTATCTATCATAAGTGTGTTCAAGAACTTAATGGAAAATATAGGCACAATGAATGAACAGATTAGAGAAAGAGATTGAGGGCTTAGAGTATGAAAAGGGAGACTAAAGTTTTGTTTGGAATGTTTTTTTAATGTGTATGTATCACTTTTATTTTTTAAAAATAAGTTTTACAATGTCTTGAAATAGTTGGGAAAAAATAGAGATACTTGGTATGAGGTGGGAAAATAATATCTGTCTCTACCTTATAAGGAGTTTGACAGAAATGAAGAAAATATAGACTGGGAGTCAGGATTCTGGATTTCTTTCTTGCTCTGTCAACAGGACACTGTCATTTGACTAAGGCTGTGATGGGGTTGTCAGATAGTGTTCTCAGGCCTTTGACATTGTTTTCCATTTCTGGCATCATCTTCTTCATCCCTAGACTTCCCCTCTCAGGGGACAACTCCAGAGAAGCACTTCTTGCTCAAAAATTCTTTCTTTAACACTGCCATCCCCACACACAATCTAGCTTAATGCTTTCTCAGATGTGAGTGGCTGATATTAGGGCCCCAGGGCTCCTTCTGCTCCTGGGTTCTGCATCTCAGGTGGTAATGGTACCATCACTTGTGCTGTCACCCAAGCCAGAAGCCTGTGACTTCTCCTTGACTCACTTTTTTAACAACCCCAGATACATGTAGTTACCAGGCTCTGCCAGTTGACCTAAATACTTCTCAAATTTGTCTCTTCTCTCTGTCGTTATTTCCATGATCTACCCTGCCTCCCCAAGGGCGGAATGGACACTTTCCCATTGTTTACAGGATGAAGTCCATGTTCCTTAACACAAGGCTTTCCTAGTTCAGCCCCTACCTCATGTCCAGCCTTATCTCCCACACTTTAGGTTCCAACCATACTGTTTCCAGTTCCTTACCATACTTTCACTCCTGGCCTTCTCCTGTTATTCCTTATTCTTGTTTTCCCTTCTTGTCTTCACACAGAAAATTATTCTCACCTCAGAAATACCTTGTCTAGGGACTTCCCTGGTGGACCAGTGGTTGAAGACTCTATGCTTCCACTGCACGGGGGCACGGGTTCGATCCCTGGTTGGGGAACTAAGATCCCACATGCTGTGGCACAGTCAAAAAAATAAAATAAGTAAAACCAGTTTTGTGGGGGGAAAAAGAAAGAAATATCTTGTCTAGAAGCCTTACTTATTCCCTACCAAGCTGGACCAAGTGGTCCTCTCTACTCCCATAACTCCTGTTAATGCTTCTGTCCTACTCTTGGAGAGGTCATGCAGGTTGGTGGGATAATGACGGGGTTTGGTGTTGGACAGATTTGGTTTCAATTCTTGTCCTTCAATCTCTTGGCTATCTGAGCTCAGGCAAGTTATTTAATATCCCCCAGCCTCAGTTTCCTCATCTGTATGGTGGCAGTACTATTATTTATTTTGCTGAAACAGAAGGAATAAAGATAATATAAGTAAAGAGCTTAGCATGGTACCTGTTATAGCTGTTATTCTTCCAGTACTTTGGACTTGTATTGAATATACCTGATGTCTCCCTCTTATTAGACTGTATTCCTTGAGACAGCAGTGTTGTTGAATTGAACTCTTGACAATAAATTAGAACTTTAAGAGTATAGGTTTGCTAAGTTAAAGGAGTGGTTATCATTAACTCTGTGGATTTTCATGTAATGTGAAATTTGGAGCTTTATGCATATTTTCAGCAGAAACTCCTCAAATTGTATCTTTGAAGAAGCAATTTAATCTCCCCAAGCAAAACACTAACCCCAGCTTTGACAAATGCTTTACTATAGGTATAGCGTAACCATTCTCCATTGCTCACCCTTGCTACAGGTCATTAAACGTATGGCTAAATAGAACTATTAAATTTTACCAAGGTCTTAAAGTCCTGTTAAGAAAATACTGATTGGGCTTCCCTGGTGGCTCAGTGGTTGGGAGTCCGCCTGCCGATGCAGGGGACACAGGTTCGTGCCCCGGTCCGGGAGGATCCCGCATGCCGCGGAGCGGCTGGGCCTGTGAGCCATGGCCGCTGGGCCTGCGTGTCCGGAGCCTGTGCTCCGTGGCAAGAAAATACTGATTGAGTGATCTAAAGAAAAGATTACCTGTTAGCTTATGACGCTTAAAAACAGAGACAGTATCTGCTGGGACTGGCTGAGCTTCAGCTGATGGCAGTGTCAGCAAATGTCTGGGCCAGAAAGGGCCGCAAACACGCTCTGAACACGGTGTGTCAACCAGGTCTGCCTGGCTAGTGTGAGCTGTCCCCATGGGCCTGGACACCCTGTGGTCTGCACCTACTCCTGAGCCCATTCCTCTCACTAGAGTTGTTTGGGCATTGCTGCCTCCCCAAACTCTTGAGAAGGATGTCTGATTCTAAGGGGCAAAGTTTAAAAGAGGACATTTATGGTTAACTTTGTTGTGTACAGTGTGCCTTGGATCTTATTTTCTTGGCTAGTGTACAGATAAAATGATAGTTCTGCTGGCGAATAGGAAAAAATGAATGATTCTGGATTCTCTCCATGTCCTGACTCACTCCATTATGGTCACAGTGGCAGTATGGAGCATTAAGCCTCTAAATATGCAGAAATTACTATGCTTTAATCATACATTGTTTCATAAATATTGGAACCATAACAATAAATACTTGACCAAATCCAGTTCTAGAACATGTTTTTAGAATCATTCTTAAAGGAGTGACCCAATGGTATAGCAGTTGTTTAAATGCATTTATATATAGCAAATGAAAAATAAAAACCCATAAAACCTATCCTTTTAGCCTACACAAGGTGACTGTATTTTTAGAACCACAAATTGGTATACACAGTTTGAACACGTGATTTGAGTGTATTTATAGAAGTGGCTAATTGAACAAAATATTTAAAAATGAAATTATCTGGGAAAATTCCAGGCATGTGATTGATGTATACTTAGTTGAAAATTTATATTTTCTATGTACTGTAGTGTTTAGTTAAATAGAATGATGTGATTTTAAGCTAGCTTTTGATAATATAAAAGTAAATTTTGAATCTGTTCATTTATTTTTGGTGTTCTTTTAATCATGAAAATAATGCTTAAAGCACCTATCAACTTAAAACAATTATTTTATTTTTTCAAGCAAGGCAGTTTAATAGACTGGACAGTTGCATACCAAACTATTTAATACTTTGCTCATCTCATTATGGCTTTTAAAAATCACTTAGCTTGGAGCCATATATATTTCACTATGGTTTTTGTATGTGAATTGACATAAAATGTCATCTTTAACGTTTCACTAGCTTCACCGTGTTAGGCTGAAGGTATTTTTGGTTGTATCAAATACCCTTTTATGTTTTATTTAAATCCATATCTACTTGCTTTAAATAGCTTGAATTATTGCTAAGGCTAGTGGAAAATATTTTAAGCATAAAAATGTGTTTTTTCCCCACAGTGTTCTTTTGAGTTGTTGATAGATGTGAAAAACATTTAGCAAGTTTCCTCCCTTTCCATCCTTTATTAAGCTGTACATCTGAAGAAATATTCCTAGCAGACATGCTGCAATATTCAGAAACACTGCTGTATTACAGATGCAACATCATCTAAAAGGAAAAATTGAGTGTGGATTTGAAGTTGACAAGTGATGAAAGTAGCCCTGAAGTTGTCAATTAGGAAGCGAAGGCCTGGAACCGATACCTTAATGGGCAGTGCCCCCTGCTATTTTGTCTTCAGGGCTGTACAATTGTTACTGCTCTGGAAATAGGTATGCACGTACCCAGACATATATATACATAAATACACACATGTATGTATATGAATATATGGTGTGCAGTGCAGACCCAAACTGCTCATGCCGATCCATTTCCTAAAAATGTTCCCCTTATGGGAGGACTTAACAAGAAGAATAAGTGCCTAGTTTTACTTTGTTTCATGTTTATTGTCTTTCTAACATAGGATTTTCATTGGTTGGCTTTATAAACCATATTGCCAAACAACAAATATATAATTTTTTTCTATGGAGTTTTCTCCTTCAATCCTGCTGGGAGTCTTTTCTCAGATCACCAGTGTAAGCCTACAATCATACATTGTTTGCAGTTGATACAATCCCAATTGACATACTATGCTTTTTGCTGATTTTAAAATATGGGTAATTAGTCGTTTATAACTTACAGGTTAAAATGAGCTGTTAATGGATAAAGTTAGGAACCCAGATAAACCAAAGCTATTTAGATTGTGGTGTTGACACTATATGCATCTTTCCATTACTTATTATACAACCCCCCCCAAATCACTTTATGTATTTAAAAAATCCCGTAACAGAAGAAGGAAAGAGTGCACAGAAATAAAAGGTCCAAGATAAACTCAATGGAGTGAGATGTTCCTGAGATTGGTGCATTTCCCTTTTTGAAACATTAAGTCAAATTAAACTGTTTAAAATTAAATCTTGAAATAATGCTCCCCAATCTTTTGAATGGAATTTTAATAAAATGTTACAGAATGCAAAAGATACATACCTATGATGATGAAAACCCATATGACACATCTTATGGAGGACCCCTCCTCGCAGAGGAATGCCTGTAAGTGTCCCAGGTTCTCAGACACAGTGCGAGGTGGTTCTGAGAGATTGTTGGGAAAAATCCTCAGGTTTGGTTGGAAAGCCCACACTTGGGTGTTGGTGGGAGCCTCACGCTCTAACCCTTCAGTACCATATTAGCTTTGGCTAATATGTACCTCTTGTGAATGTGGTTCGGGTCACTGGGAATATCCAGTCACCGTCAGCTGAAGCCAGACATGGGAGAGGGCTGGCATTGGTCATAGGGCAGGAGGCGGGGCAGGGGGTTGGAGGGGGTTGCTTGAATCCACCACTAGGGTGAAAACCAGAGTATTGGCTCCTTTCTAATCTACTGAACTCAAGTGCTCACTGGGCCTTCATGAGGACTTTGCCCCTGGGCTCATGGGGTTCCTCTCAGGTACTGATTTGACCCTGGAGTCACCAGGGTCATTCCTTCACCCAGAATTTTTGGACTTTTCTCTGGAGAGAAAATGTGGTACGTCTGTACCAAAGGGCTAGAAGGCTTGGGATACTGTGCTTCTCTCTGCTCCTAGTGGATGGTAATGACTGGTTCCCACTACCAGCCACAGTTTGTGCATTGCTCTGGTGACAAAAGCCCAAGCATTGGTTAAGTGGTATCTAAGTATTCTGAATAACGAGGTTTTTTTCTTTTAAAGTTTACAGATCTTCAGGCTTTTCATCGGCATGATTTACAGTCTCTGTCTTTGTTACCTAGTATCTGTAATTATCTGCATCCTCAGGTTTTCTGCTAACACCCAACATCTTCAACAAGGTAGAAAAGGTGGAGGGAACTGCTTGAAGAGGTGGGAGCCTGAACTAAGGGACACATGCATTTCTGACACATTCGCAGGAAATTGTCTCATTTTTATCTTTTTATTCACAGTCATGTTAAAAGTTAGCCATGCAGTATAAGAAGCTGAGGGAATGCACCTCAGCAGCCACCACTTTGTAAGCCTTTGCTCCTCAGTTTGGGTCGTTCAGGGCAGTGGTGTTTTAGACTGGGGGTCCCAACCCATAGTGAGCTGTAAATATATTTATTGGGTCAGGACGAGCATTTGAAAAAATGAACTATAATAAAATAGAAACTGTTCTAGTCACAGTATGTTACAGGTGAAGTTTTGTTTTATAAAACTTTTATTTATTTTAATATGTGGCGGATGTGTGTGTTGTGGGCTTTCCACATAAAACGTTTTTTCCTGTGGGTTGCAGTAAAAAATTTTTGTTGAAAAATGCTGCCTTAGTGGAATTTCTGATCCAGGGAGATGGCTTTGTTTAAGGGAGTATGGGGCATTCATAGTCTGCGAGCCGTGTCCTGGAATCTTTGTTCCTGCAGCTGTGGAGTTCCCTAGTTGAAACTCATCATTCTTGTCCCATAAGCACACTGTTGCAGAGTGGTTGGGTGTAGTTAAACCAGCACTCTAGAACACTGTGGGGTTAAATGGGCTTTTATGAGCTCTCCTGAGTGCCTGACCATCCTTTGTAACATCTTTTCCATCGGGAAAAATTCATTTGCAGTTCCAAGGAAGCAACTTCTTGGTGAGTTTTATTTTAAGGATTTGATGAGTCTTTTTGAGCATAGCCCTGTCATAAATTAGGCTCTGCTTTTATATACTTTCTGCTTTATTTAATAGTAAAATCTGTTTGTACCTTAAGTGTTCTATCGTGCTTCCTTACTCCTTTCTCACTTCTGATGAAGAGTGAGGTGTTACAGGAACTCAAGGGGTGCCTGGGGTGCATAGCATTGCTGACAGTCAGCCGAGGAGGGAGGCTGGCAAGTTTCAAAGTCAGAACGTCTGTGTGTCTGCACCCGCTAACGAGTCTTGGTAGAAGGGCATCTTCTATCACTTGAAGGGTTTACAATCCACTTCATCAGTTACCTTTTACTATTGAAGCCAAAGTGGCCTTATAGTGTCTTAGTATAAGGTGGTCTTTACATAGATGTGCTCACATGGCATCCGCCCACTCTTCTTTCCGTAGCGTTTATTGAGCACCCTCTCCATGAGAGGCACTCTGCTAGGCCCTGGGCTCTGGTGGTGAGCAAGGCGGGCACCAGCATGCTTTTGGGCCATCTCACACTCTGGTGTTTTGTCCACTGGGCTTGTTGGGGCCAAGCTCTGCAATAGATTTAAGTTTCCAAAGTTCAGCTGGGCCTGAGGACCACTCTGGCCTCACCTAAGTGGAGCCAGGTGTCCAGCGTGTGAAAGTCTTGTAAGAGAGAGGGAATCTCCTTTTTGGGAAATGCTATGGATTCTTTTTTCTTTTTTTCGGTACGCGGGCCTCTCACTGTTGTGGCCTCTCCCGTTGCGGAGCACAGGCTCCGGACGCACAGGCTCAGCGGCCATGGCTCATGGGCCCAGCCGCTCCGCGGCATGTGGGATCCTCCTGGACCGGGGCACAAACCCGTGTCGCCTGCATTGGCAGGCGGACTCTCAACTACTGCACCACCAGGGAAGCCCACTATGGATTCTTTAAAGACAAAAATCTTAGATTTTAGGGCCCCAGCTCAACAAAACAATAGTTGGGACACAGGCTTGTCCATAGACAACAGTCAGAGAGGACATTGCGCATCACGTCGAGATTTATTGTTCTGGCCTCTGAAAAACCTTCTTAGGGAAGCACCCTACCCCCCAACCCCTTCTATAGCCTCCCAATTCCATAGTATCTAAACCCTTGTGAAATCTATCCATGCCACACTGCCACCCCCCCCCAAGCACAACTCCATACTAGGAAGAACTCATTTCACTGCCCATTTTTTCTGAGGTTTATTAAAAAAAAAAAAAAAAGTGTGAAGGGAATGTATGCTCATTCTCTTGGGACTAATTAAACAAACATTCAGGGAAAGAAAGCAGAGAAGATTTAAGATAGTTAAGATGTAAAAAATGTAATTTTGGGGAAAACAGCCGTCAATTTTTCCACTCGAGTGTTTTTCCGAAGGGCAAAGAGCAAGAAGCGTCTTACGTCCTCTCAAAGCTGAGACACATTTCAACATGGAGATATTAGAAGCAAATTTGGTGCCCAAGACAGGTGCCAGATTTTAATTACAGTTGGCATTTCTGAGCATGCTTTTGGCAGAGGTGGCCATCTTGTTGGAAAAGCCATAGATTTTGACACTAGCAGTATGGGTGCCCAGTTGAAAACGATTGAAAATAATTTCCCTCCTATTTTCATCATGTTGATTGTAAGCGAAAACTTCAGTGGTTAATATTTAAACAAGATACTCTCTGTTCAGAGAAAACAGTTATTCATTGGAATTGTCTTGGTGATTTGGTGTGTTAGCTCTGGGGTGATAATTTCTATCTTAGAGTCTTTGAAAAAACCCAGTTAAAACAATAAAATAGGATGTTTCATTAGAAGAAATGAAGTTGGCATACACCAGGTTTTCCATTAAGTTCCAGGTCACAGACAAATAAAGAAAGTATGTTAGGGAGAAAAAATCCTTTTTAAAAATAATTAGGGAGCTGCCTGTTTTGTTCACCAGATGGAAAATCCGCAGTTGTGGGTGGTCCGTGTTGGAGAGGGCATCTCACAATTGGCAGGACCGTGCCTTTAACTTTTCAAGTCCTAGGACAAAAATCTGAACGCCATTGACTGTTCAGAAGACTCCAAATATGTATTAGCCCTCTAGGTTCTGCTTCCTGAATTTTACCAGTTTTCTAAAAGAGTGTGTAGGTACAATGATTATGGAGTGCCAAAATAAGTAGTCCATTGTTCTTTGAATTCTGAAACAGTATTCTGTCAGTCCTTGTTTTCTGTGACTTCTCTCACTGTCAGTACATTACGATGATAATCTGATTAGTGGAACTGCCTGTGTTACTATTTAGAAGCGCCTTTTTATTACATTAATGTATTCCAGAGCAGATAGGATGGCCAAGTGTGCCTAAGGCTTAAGAAATCAGCCTTGGGAAAAAAAATTAAAAAAAAAAAAGAAATCAGCCTTGGGTAGTTATTTATTGAGGAAGGATATTGTACTGTCATCGATGTGTAGAGTCTTTTATAAACTTGCTTTGATATTCTGATAAAAGTAATTCAGTAAGAAGATATGCTTTTCTTACGGCTTTCTTGGACTGGTAGTAGAAAGTTAGCCATCTATCTTCACTAATAGTTTTCTAAAAACTAGTCATTTTTGCGGAGCACGGGCTCTAGGCGCGGGCTTCAGTAGTTGTGGCTTGTGGGCTTCAGTAGTTGTGGCTCACGGGCTTCAGTAGTTGTGACGCACAGGCTTAGTTGCTCCGTGTCATGTGGAATCTTCCCGGACCAGGGCTCGAACCCGTGTCTCCTGCATTGGCAGGCAGATTCTTAACCACAGCACCACCAGGGAAGTCCCAAAACTAGTCATTTTTTTACATACATCAAAGCATAATTTTTTTCCAGCCCAATCTTATGTGTTATATGGCTTTACATCTGCAAATCAGACTTTGAAATGGATATTTTACATTTGAACATAAGGATGTATATATGTTTATAGTAATATTCCATTCATAAATGTAACCCCTCTCAAATTAAAAGAACTGTTAATGATTACAGGAGAGTTAAATTAATAAAATCATTTTGGATGCCTAAATGCGCATAAACTTTCAAATCAAGTGAAAGAAAAGCCCTGGAACGTAAATCATTTTTCTCGGACAGCAAATGTTTGCCTTTGGATGTACTATGATACTCTGCCTATGTGTAGTAAAAACGGCAATGATTTATTAGCTCCATATCCCCCCAGCACAGATGCTGCACAGTCTGTCCCTTTTCTGGGCACTAAACAGTAGGTTTTAAAAAACAAAATTTCACTGAAGTTTTCTGCTTGCTTTCTGTGTTCTACTATTAATAGCAACCCTTTGTTGTTCATGCCAGCTCACTTCTAGCATAAGACAATGATGTGCGGGAACTGGTTTTAGCCAAAATACTTCTAATTGGCACCCATTTTTCATGCGATAGTCCAGGTATAGTTCCGTGAAGAATATAAACACCTTAAAAATTGTGTCAAAAAAAAAAACTGTGTCAAAAAGCCAAACAAACGTAACAATTAGTCAGACTTCAGTGAGATGTACCTTTACAATGTCACGGTTTCTTTGGCAAATCTTAATTTATTTGCTGTTAAAGGACATGAAGGGTGGGGAAAATTTGAAACAGTGATGAAGGACTTATGTGTTAAATGTTCTGTGAGTCTTCATGAAAAAAATTTTTGAAGAGGGGAATAGAAAACAGTGTTAGGAACATCAGGTGTTCCTGCACTTTTACCGCTTCTGTCTGCCTAGGAGACAGAAACTTCATCACTAAATGCTCATTCAAGGGTGAGATTGAATCTTGAGATGGCCAAAGGTAAATGTGCTCTTCTGAGGAGTAAGGTAAGCAGGGAGGTCTCTGTGTTAGGTGTGTTACTGTGGTCATTGCATCACTCAAGGCCATGGCTCTGGAGTCACATTTCCATGTTTTGTGGCTGAAATCTTTGGAGTTATCCTTGACTCCATCCAAGCCCTTTGATTCTTCATATCTTCGCCATGGCTCCCGCCATCCCCTCCTCGCTTCCATCCTGGCCCCTTGTTGTCTCCCTTTTGCTGGTCCCTTCTCCATCCCCTCCATCTTCCAGAAGGAGCTTTCTAAATACAAAGCTCATTGCTCTACTCTCTAAAAGTTCCAATAGCTCCCAACACTGAAGACTGAAGACCTTAACATGGCCATACTGTGTCCTTTACACCCTGACCCAAAATTGCCTTTCCAGAATTATCTCCTTTCCACCCTTGTACCTGATTCCATAGTTGCATTAAAATTCTTACTGTAAAAAAAAAAATTCTTACTGTAATGAGACACCTCGCTCTTTTCCATCTTCTTGACATTGCTCATGCTGTTCCTTCTGCCTGCAGGGTCCTTCTCCCCATTTTCCCCCTGGTGAAATTTTGCAGATCAAATATCACCTTGCTCTTATGAAGTCTTACTCATCACCCACACCTACCTTGGCTAACAGACACCCTTCCTCTGCATCCCTATGGCTTTGCTCATGTGTAATTGTTGTTCTTTGCACCCTATCCTGTCCCCCATATAAAATTAAACCTCCTGGAGGGTAGAGAGTCCTGTATCTGCTTTCAAACAGACACCTGTCTTGGTGCTGAGTGCATGGCAAGAACTGAATCAATATTTTTTTGAATGAAATGGAATTCTCGGTTGTGACTTTCAATCAGTTAAGATTCTTGGTTAAAAACTTATGGTTACCAAGGGGGAAAGGGAGGGGAGGAATAAATTGGGAGATTGGGATTGACATATACACACTACTATATATAAAATAATTAACTAATAAGGACCTACCGTATAGCACAGGGAACTCTACTCAATACTCTGTAATGACTATATGGGAAAGGAATCTAAAAAAGAGTGGATATATATATGTATAACTGATTCACTTTGCTGTACAACAGAAACTAACACAACATTGTAAATCAGCTATACACCAATAAAAACTAATTAAAAAAGAAAGATTCTTGGTTAATCAACAGATTGAATCTGGCTCTTTTAGGCAACAAAAATTCTTAAGGAACAAATAATGAAATACAAATACTCTTTTAGGCCAAAGGGGGATTTATTGGAAGGGTATGGGGACACACAAAATCGGTGGGAAGGCAGCTTAGGCATCTCGGCATCAGCGTCACTCTTCCATCTTGTCCTAGCTCAGCCACCAGAATGGATGTGTTACCAGCACAAAATGCAGACTCCAGGAAGGGAGTGTCTGCTTGGTCTGTGTCCACTATTTGGCTCTGACAGAGCTGGGCGCCTTGATGATAATTCCAGCAGACTGTAAGCTATAGGCAGGATGAGGCAAATTCTCAAGAGGTGGAGTGGATCTTGGGGCAGTCAGTAACCGATAAGCGTCTGCGCGGGACTGACTTCCATTTCTAGCGTTTGAGCACCACACTGGCCTTGCTGGTGTGACTTGCTAGGGATTCTGAGCAAGCCTTTCTTCCCCAAAGAGGGAAGTTCTATTAAAATGCATATACCCCTGGGAAGGGATGATAGCACAGCCCCTGCTAGCAAGCATCAATCTGCCAAAAGTGGAAACTGTGGGTGAAGGGTGGAGGAAACAGCGTGGGTGAGGTGAGAAAAGGCAGTGTGGGGGTACCCCACAGTACCCCTCACACTGCTCAGTGGGGTCACGTCCTCTGTCATCCCCACACACGAGGGTGAAGCTTCTCAGATGCCTCTGTGTGGGGACAGTCGGTTCTTGGTTGGGCCCTGGAGGCTAAGATGCCCCAGAAGCGTGTTTCTCCTTGTAAATCAGTCAACTGAAACAGTGGATACCGCTCTTCGTTAGGAAGTGGGAAGGACTGTGCCGGCCACCTGGGGTGGCTGATAGAAAGGTGGGAGTAGTTGCAGTCTGGAGCTGGAGGGGAGACACAACCTAAAAGATGACCAGCAAGTGGCAACAAAATAACATTTCCAGGATGAGTGGGCTTTGAACACACATGGTAGAAGGGGGATAACACTGGGGAGGTGGAATCATGTCAGCACAGTCACGAAGGCAGGAAGATGTGCCTTGTGCTGGGAAAAGGTAAGCCAGTTGAAGGCAGAGGTGTGTTTAGGGAGTGGTGGGAAATGAGATCAGAAAGTCACGTTTGGGTCAAGTTTGGAGAGCCTGGACCTCTAGGCTAAGGATTTTAGATGTTGCTTTGTAGGCAACTAGGAACACCTGTAGATGTTTCAGAATGCAAGTATCGTGATGGATGTGCTGTTTTAAAAGAGCAGGATTAAGTGACGGGACACTGAGGAGTCTGTCATGAGGCTGATAATCTAGGGACAAAAATGGATGAAAGAAATAAAATCATCTATGGGAGGGAGCACTTAGGAAGCTTGGAGTCTGGACTTAAAGTTACTCACTGGTAACTCCTGGGCAAGTGTCTGTGCCTCAGATTACTCACCTGAAGGTAACGGTGTTCATTCGTCAATATTTAATGATCAAATGAAATAATGTTTCATTTTAAAATACCTCCTCAGTTACCTACATCTATTTGAAAATTTTAAAACACCACACGTGAACCTGCTAGGATTATTTTCTCCTTTTCTTGGCTTTCCATTTGTTTTCCAGGTATTTTATCTGACAGTGGTCCAATGTCCGAGTGGATCAACAGGATAGCTTTGCTTTACTTGTTCCTTCTCCTGCTCAAAATTAGATTGAGTCAAGTGATAATATGCTAGACACAATGGGCTAGGTGCCCATTTCATTCAGACGCATCCAGTAATTAGTATACAAGTCAGGATACAGGTTTGGGTGTTGTGACCAAAAAGGCCCGAAAATACGATGCCTTTATCAAAGATAGTTTCGTCTCTCACTTAAACTGTGGGTAGGTGGTAGAGGGCTCATATGGTGGCTCATTGAGAACCCAGGTTCCTTTTATCCTGTGGCTCTTGCATCCTCAGCACACGGCATACATCTTACCTGAGAAGGCTACTCAGACCTGGCCCATCACATGGGAAATAGGAGGATACACTCCTTCCTTTTAGGGGATTCCATAGTTCTGCTCACTCTGACCACACCTCATCAACCAGAACATCCTCCCGGGAATACACCCAGACATTGGAGAGACTGGGAAGTGTCCTCGTTAGCTGGGCATCAATAGGTGGTCCATCCTAGGGGACAGACAGCGTCAGTAGCAGCATTTGAACCCCAGATGCAAGGGGTAGTTGAAGGGTGGGGCAGGGCTGGAGAGTGAGCCGTGGAGCTTGGACGTACACACTGGCGTGTCCCCACACATGCAGGACTGAGCCAGGGACGCGAAGAGGAGGGGCTGGCTGGGCCATGTCCCCTTACCCCAAACCCTGTATGTGGCGAGCTGGGTCTGTCCAACCTGAATCTTCTGGCCCAGAGTCTTCTCTTTCCCTTTTACAATATGTTGCTTCCATGTCACCATAGTCTTGCTAACTATCAAAGTCCCCAAAGCAGTCACAGAGCAGTGGGTACATGTGGACAGAGCACAGAGCCTCTAGCCTCAAAGCGAGTGGTGAGCCACACTGAGACAAGGCACAGTTTTTAAATTAAGTATACTTTTTTTTTGGCCGCACTGCGAAGCTTGCAGGATCTTAGTTCCCCGACTAAGGGATCGCACCCGTGCCCCCTGTCGTGGAAGCTCAGAGTCCTAACCACTGGACCACCAGGGAAGTCCCGTAAATTAAGTAAATAGTATTTTAATAAAGGTAAAATGTCTAAGGTCCTCACTGCTAGTGCCCAATAGGCAAAACTGAAGTGCAGGAAGCTGGTCTTATTAATAATGAGAAATAACAGTGCTGATTTTAATCCTACTGGGTGAAACCCAATGGTTAATATCTCAAACCTCACCCTGCCACACGTGTTCCAGACCTGTACTCAGTGCTTTACCTACTTTTATGCCTCAGAACAGTCCTATAACCTTGGTTCTGTTATCAGCCCCACTTTACAGATTAGAAAACATGTTTACAGAGGTCTAGAAACTTGGCCAAGGTTACTGAGAGAACAGGTAGAGAAGCTCAGCCCGTATGCCTGGGTCTGCCCGGTTTCAGAACCTTAATGTGTTCTTAAGCATTCAGCTGTGCTCAGCTGGCCTGTTTAGCATGGGCAGGGGCAGTGTGGACCGTGCTTTGAGTCCTTTCGGTATGTAACTCCCATGACGATGCACACCACCATCATCCCTTGGCGATCCCCTCCCTCCTTTCTGTCAATCACTGACTATGCACTGAGTCCCACTCCTAGGTTGGCTCTGAGCTTCATGAATACATCATCTCATTTAAGTCTGATTCCAGCCCTTCAGGATAGGTGTTGTCATCCCCGTTTCATACTGGATGAGCATGAGCCCAGAGAGTTAAGTGTCTTGCTAGGATCACACACGGATGCTTGGCGGAACCAGGTACTGGCCCAGACCCACTCCAAAGCCCATTCTTTCTGTGTAATGTCTGATCTGTCTTGAGTCTGATCTGTCTCGAGAACCCTCCTCCTTGCCAGGCCTAAGTAGATCTTAAGTGTTCTTACCACGCACACAAAAATAGTAATTATGTGAAGTGATGGATGTGTTAGCTAACCTTACTGTGGTAATCATTCTGCAGTATTTGTGTATATCAAATCATTACATTGTACACCTTAAACGTACACAGTATTATATGTCAGTTATATCTCAGGAAAGCTGGAAGGGGAAAAGAACCTATGGGAGTATGGCGAGTGCTGCAGTGTTGCATCTTGTTACCGTCAGGATAGTATGTGCTCTTCTGGGTGTGTGACTCACAGAATGAAGCCAGGACAGCGGCTTGTTGTGACTGGGACAGGAGAGTCGGCTCTGGGCATCCCCCTTTCTCCTGGGCCTCCAGGAACATGTGTAGGTCCTGCAGGATGAGGCCTCTGGTGGCCCAGGGGGTGAGGAGCACTGCAAGGAAACATGCTTGAGCGAGTAACCAGTGCGTTTGTCCAGTAGGATCAATATCAGCACTGTTGCTTCTCATTATCGTTCATAAGAAAAGCTTCCTAATTCCAGGTTTGCCCTTTGGGCCGTGGCATAACTGGGTGGCGTCCTCTCTCATTCCAGTAAACGACACACGGGGTGGGGGAGGTGTCTGTCCTCCATAGAACTTTAAATCAAAATAAGTATGTGAAGCGTGGAAGTTGTCGGCCTTGCTTCTGTGGTCAGTTTGTGGCACAGCCCTCCCTGTTTGTACGTCAGGTAGCAGGGATGGTCTCACATGATGAAGGTGATAACACTTCTGTACTACTGGACCAGACTCTTCACAGAGCTTGTCCACACACGATCTCATCGCATTTCCAGCAACTCCTCTGAGGCTTCCAGCAACTCCTCTGAGGCGGACAGGCAGATAGCACATCCCCATTTTATCAATGGACAGACTCATACTCTGATACCACATGGCTTGCCCAAGGTCACACAGCTGGAGAGCACTTACTACCCAGCAGCCCTCACCCTGCATATCTGAGAGCCGATCCTGTTAGTCCCTAAGCAGCCTCTTTAACCACTGAAAGCTTTAAGTGTCCATGTTTTCGTTCAGAGGGAAAAGGTGCTCCTGTGAAGGCAGCACAGCCTAGAGCCAGACCACCACCCTTGATCCAGTGCTGCCACATGCTGGTGGCGATCTGGCAACACTTCTCTCTAGTCCAGTTTCCTCATCTGTGACATGGGAAGGATTTCAGAGAGTTTTTGTGAGGATTTGGTGAGATAAGATTGAAAGAGCTTAATACCACGTGTGGGCTGTGAGCACAGTGTGTGCGACGTAACCTTGAGCTGGAAAGTGATAGTTGGCATAGGGACTTTTTAGCTGTAACAGACTACCTCTCTTTCTCTGCCTCTCAGTACCTGCGGAGGAATATTGATGTCCAGTCGTATAGCTGTTTCCCCCCAGAAAGATTGATATGCTGACACCAGAGAGTGCGCCTGTGCAGACAACAGGGCTCCCTTTTTATTTGGTCTGGTCCTTCAAGTGTGGTCACAACAATTCCTTATGTGGAAACAGCCCCTTTAAGCTTCCCCACGTGGCTTGGAAGTAGCCCTGGGGGGACACCTGTGACAACACAGTTTGCTTTTGGTAGACCCCTTCAACCTTTGGGATCATCCCTCTTATTGTTTGTTTTCTTCTTGTTTATTGGTGTATATTAGGGCAGGAAAGCTACAGTTATTGGGCAGGAGGGTTGGGAGTGCTGGAATGAGCCAAAGTGGAGCAGGGAAACAGGTAGGGAGCCACAGACAGGACGGAGTGTTTCTACGTGTAGGTAGACTAGGGTGCAGTTCTAGGCAGACCACTAGATGGCACTCACACATAAGTGTTAGGACTGGTCCATGCCATTTTCCACTTTGGGCTTTTATAAAATCTCTCTAGGGACTAGCCGAAGCTTTGTATGTGCCATCTCCATCCATGCCTCCCTCTAGCCGCTCTTGATCTTCTGCAGATAGGTAGATAAGTCTCTCCGTCTGTCTAAAAACCTGCCAAAAATACCTTAAAAGGCTCCCACCTTTTTAGCTGCTGTGCTGTACTTTTACTGTTTTCCTAAGCACATGTTTACATGGCAGTAAATCCATTTTTGGAGTACTTAACAGAGGGAAACTTGTTTCTTTTCAGTCATTCTGAGGGTGTGTTCAATAAAAGGAATGGAAATTGAGGGGAAAGGAGTTATTTGGAAGGAGTTATTTCAATTTCTCAAGGAGAAATTGAGGGGAAAGAAAAGATAATAGGTGAAAGAAATGTTTAAAACATTTCCATTAAAAATTACGGGTTAGTAACGTACTGAAATAAAAAATCACTTAAGATTAGCAAGTTATTTTATGAAATTATTTTCTCTTCTTGGAGAATTTTCCCATAAACTGAGATTCAAATGCAGAATATCTGGGGATAGGAGGGAGAAGGGATAAGCAGGAAATCAGTTGATATTGTTATCTTTATAAAGGTGCATGTTGTATAAAAGCTAAACCCCATCTTAAAATTGTATAATCTGCTCTGATATTTAAAGAAATAAGAAAATTAATTTCTGTCTGTCAATTATTATGGATTCTGCTACTGCCTGGTTCAGTTCTGTCTCAGCTGCGTGGACATCTTGGGGAGCGTTCAGAGCGTCCATGCAGACATGATTCATCTGTGCACTTCTTAGCTGAGATAACAGTGCTCTGAGCCCCACTGTTAAGGTTAACCTGTACACCGCAGAAGGACAACAGATGGAAATTCTGGTTTGCAGCCACTGCAGAAAAATAAAAACATGTTCCAAAGGGAAAAGGATCTTGTATTTCTGCGTTTGAACCTTTGATCTGCATTCACATCTGAAGGGAAGGCTAGACCTTTTGGTGGAGACACATGGCTTTGCATCTGTGAAAACACAGCTGTATATAGCCAAACAAAACTAGTGGAAAATACAATGGTTTTGCTGTGTCAGGCTAGCTGCTAATGCTCAAAATCTATACAAATATTGTCTTTTGATAGCTCTTTCAAAAATCCTTCTTGACTTTCTATATAATTGTTCAGGAATGTTTTATTCCTTTCAGTCCAGATTTTGAGCTTTTTAGGATTAAGGCACGTGGATCTCTTTTCCTTATATTTGCTTGTAAAAGGGCAGTAAAATAATGGCTGTAGTTAAATTGTAGTAACATTATCTAAATTTTGACTTAATTGCGGGAGGGGAGCAGAGATAGAAAAAAAATTAAACCCTTAAAAAAAGGTAAAGTTCTAACTGGTTCCTTGATCCAGAAAATCTTTTTTTTTAAAGATAATATTGCACGGGCTTTGTGCCGCAAGTTACAGCTGAAAGGCCTCTTAAGCACTCTTGAAACTCAGCTGCTTTGTTTTGAGCAATTAAGATCTGTTATTGAGTGCTTTAAGCAGCTCTGCTTTCCTTCATCTTTTAGTCGTCTTCAGCTAGTTTCTTTATCAGCGTTTCCCAGTAACTAAGCCAAGTTTGTTTCATCAGGAGGCACTTGCCTTGAACCTCCATGTTTCCTCTCAGTCCCAGACGGGGAGCCCAAGTCTGTGTGCCCGCCTCATCCTGCCCCATACGGTTGGTTTCCTACTATTGAATTGGCAATCTTTTTCCGTCCCTCCCCTTTCCGTTTAAGCTCCGGCCCCTGTCAACCCTCCCTACTCCCTACCACAGGAATGGGGTGCAGAGAGGTGGTGGACAAAAGATGAGGATTGATGTGGGAGCAGCAGGCCGCCTGGGTGCCCCTGCTCTACAGAGGTGTTCCTTACATTTTTCTGAAGGGGACCAAGCGAGGGCCTGGCTATTGTGCTGTCACCCTCCCCACCCTCTCTGACACCAACAGCTTCATCAGCAAGCGACTCAGGAGACGAAAGGTGGTTTTCTTTAAGAGAGAGAATTTTTGTCAAAAACAATAACAACCTCTAGTGTTAATCACGCTGGTGGGAAGAGCCAGAGCTAGCTAACGCGTCCTTCCACGCAAGCACCGAGTAAGTTTCCCCTTTGAAGTGCTGGTTCCCGCCTCACCCTTCCAGGAGGGAAGAGGGGGAAAGAAAACAAGTGTGAAGATCTGAAGCCACTGAGGAATGCTGAATTGATGTCTTTCCTCAGCATCCCTGCCCCTTTCGTGGTCCTCCCCTCCTTTCAACTCCCTGCCCTTTGAAACTGCGGGGTTAGGGTGGCCGGCCCCCCAGCCAGGCCCTCTTGTAGCTCATGCCTTCTCCTCGACGGGCATTGGGGCACTGGCTGTGTAGGGAAAGAGGGAGAGGGAAGCCGGTGGAAGCGGGGAGAGCCCCGGGCAGATCCTCCATGGGGTTGTGGCGGAAGCCTTTACCGTTGGGAGGAAAGAAAAACAAACCAGAACCCCCGAACAAACAAAAAAGCCCTCCCCCAGCCCCAAACCCTCCATCACAGCTGCATTTTGTTCCTGGGACTGTTGGTGTCACTAGAGCCTCTTTTTTTGCAACTCGAGAAGCTATTGTAGAAGACTTGTCAAGCCTATTAATTTTTCAGGCAGAACAGATCAAGCCTGTCTTTGATGCTGCTGTTTCCTAATTTAGTATTCAAAGGTAAAGAATCCTACCTTCTCTTCGCTCTTTACATAATTAAAACAGGTTTTTTTCCCCCAGTGGCAAAGAACTAGTCATGTATAGTATTTTTTGAAGTAAAAGGTCTAACTTTTTGTATAACATCTGTTCTTATACTCTTCCCTAAATATAACCAATATTTACTTTCTTCTGGTACTTAGTTGCATACCATACGCCCTGCATCTTAATTTTCGACAGATGGGGTTATAAAGAGTATTTTCCCCCTCCAACTCATTCCTCTAAGTTTAAATTTATGTATTTCTGTTCTAACAAACTGAGAGTGCAATTAAAAATAAAACTCTAGAAAGAAAATAAAATTAAAAAAAATAAAACTCTAGAATCGTCAGATTGCCCTAACTTGTCTGTTACTCCCATTTTTATTTTACACTTGAGTATCCTTAAGTGGACTTTCACATGTTTCCATCTGCTGTGTTTAATAGCAAATTGTGACCCTCAAAACCACTTCAGGGCCTTTTGTGTTCTTATCTGTGCATTTCAATACCTTCTGGGGAAGTGCCTTCGGTTTCCCTACATATGCAAAAACCCCAGCCGAATTTTTTGACACCCCCTCTCTGTTTGTTGGTGGAGTCTTGTTTTCCATTGTTTGGTTGTTGATGTTGGCAAAAGTCATTTATTTAACGGTGCCAGGGATATTATGCCTTATTCTTTATTGGAACAAAATCCGAAAATATCCCAGAGTGTTTAAAAAATTAATGCATGCCATTGGAACTGTTATAGCATAGTTTCATTTTCCCATCATAAGGTAGATAATATTTTAAAGGTACTAGGTAGTAGTAGTCATCACCAGAAGCCAATTAAAATTGCTAAAGATTCTATCAGAAACCTGTTTGGTGGCATAAATTGATATCTGGAAATAAAGCGGCCGCTCTATGCGTAGGGCCCTGCTGTACACCACTGGGTAGCGACCGCAGTCCCAGTACTTCATGAACCAGAGGATGATTCCTGGGCATTACGTCGCCTGGGTTTTAAAAACTTGATAATAAGGCCACACACAAGCAGATTTTTTTTTTTTAAATCTCCTTTGCCTATGGAGAGAGAGGAATAGTGACATTATTTTCAGGTGTTTGAGCTTCTTAGAGAAAAGGAACAAATACAGAGACTCCTCAGGAGCCAGGTGTGAATGGAATAAATTGAGGCACTGTCCTGACCCATCCAGCTTTTTGTAAATGATGTGATTAAAAGGGACATCTGAAAACAAATTTATGAAGTTGTTATGGCAACTGAAACACTTGGATTGAAATATGTGTGTCTGAAACATGAGAGAAGCCGGAGAAATAAGCACGGCATTGTATTTGGGAAGGGCGATTGAACAGTGGCGACCAAATATTATTCCTCCGTCGGTCATCATTCAGGGTTACTGCCTCAATTTCCACTTTTCAAAATGTGTGGTGATTGATGCTTTCCCAGACTGTGTCACTTGAAGTCGCCACGCCTTGTACACAGCAGCCTCTGTGCATTGGTCCTTTGACCTGTTGAGAGCACACTGTCATACGTACAAGTGTTCAGCATGAAGATGCATTTAGAGTTACCTCATCGTTTGCCCAGAGTTTTACACGTTTGTATTCTCGTATTAATGTCCTTGTTTGTGATTATTCTCTACCGTCTTTTCATTCACTGTCTCCCCCCACCCAAGCCCACCAACAAACAGCAGCACTCAAAAGAGTCAAAATACTTAAATATTGCTGAGGATTCTCTGCTGTCTTCTAAAAGCTATACATCCCCCTTCTCCATAATTTAATACTATTATAATTTTTTGTGCTTTTTTATTTTTCTCTCCCATACTGGCAAGAGTATGAAATAATTGTTCTTTTAAATCACAGGCAAGGGTATTTAAAATCAACA
This sequence comes from Neophocaena asiaeorientalis asiaeorientalis, assembly GCF_003031525.2. Taxonomy (NCBI): domain Eukaryota; kingdom Metazoa; phylum Chordata; class Mammalia; order Artiodactyla; family Phocoenidae; genus Neophocaena; species Neophocaena asiaeorientalis. Next base: position 1,403,677 of record NW_020171825.1, on the reverse strand, counting down.
CCTACATATTTTGTATTACAGTGTGGTGGAAAATCGGTACTTTAAGCCACATCCAGAATCCTTTAAATTTTTTCTGTCATTAGATTCCAGATATGTACAGTGTCTAAAAATTGTTTTTAAAATTACTACAAATTATTTGCTATATATTTGGGGCTGTTTTGCTTTGAATGAAAAAATAGTTAAATGTCAATTATAATAATTTTAGTAGACTATCCCATAAGAAATATGCTATTTTAATTGAAAGTTTGACACTGAAAAATGAATTTACACCAAAAAATTCAAATGAAAATTTCTTCTTAACAAATATTTATTTTTGAATATAGATTACTGCTTATTTGGTCTCCTTGATTTTAAGCATAATACTTTTCATTTTGAATAGTCTTAATTCCTAAAATTAAGCTAAGTGAAGAAAAAGAGGAAAAAATAAAATAATTTTTAGAAAATTTTATTTTCCTTAAGTCATGAATTGGAGCTTTTCACTCTTACTGAAATTGCTCAACAGTTTTTTAGTTGGACATGAAGGTATACAAAAACTGACCTTACAGATATAATGGAGTGTTTTCCTAATTCTTTAAAGACTGAGATCAAAACATTTTTCTATTCTATTGCAAAATTAACTGCTGTTAATCTGAAAGACTAATTATTCATTTAAAATATTTAAGCCTGTGTTTTTAATCCCTTTTTGCATATGCACAAGGAAGTGATTGTGTTTTGATGTAACTTCCTTATTTGGAAAATCTATAGATCGAAGATGATGTCAAAATAAAAAAAGAATGTTTCAAGAGTATTAAACATAAGAATTTGGGGTCCTTGCACACATTTTACAGTAATAAATTTCCTTTTTCCTTTCCTTAGTCTTTTCATCTTAAGGATTTTTTTTTAAAAGTATGATTTTGATACTTCCAAAGTGGACACTATTTTATTTCAGGTGGGTCGTTTAATAGTTTGTTGATGTTTTCAAGGTCTCTAAACAAAGTCTGATGTGTTAACAGTCTTATTAACGATGTTAAAATAGAATTAACAGCTTGTGGATGCCTCCAGAGCACAATAGCCTGTCAACCTCGCCTGCCCCCTTATAAACTGTACCCCTGCTGTCTTCCCTTTGTTTCATGCCCAATCAGCAAACTAAACTTTTGTGGAGAGAGAAGGCAGTTCAAGTGTTTCTGCTGCCGCTGATGGGAGGAGCTAATGTGGAATTTACGGGGAGACCAGTCAGTGCTGGAGGAAAGAATGACCCCAAACGGGGAAGAAGAACTTTGTTGACCTGCTTGGCTCCCTGACCTTTCCTTGCTATTTTGTCACTTTAAAGAGGTTTACTGTGGTTGTCGCGTACTTTATGATGCTTTTACCAAAGACACAGGAGTTTGGGAAGTTTGGGATTATTTAAGATACATCTCAGCACAGATTTGATTGTGTTGTGTGATTTTTAATTATTTGACTAGATGTTAGCACTCAAAATCATTCTTAAAAGTCTGATACAGCTACTAACAGTTTTTCTTAAAACAAAGGGGAATAGAATTTCATCAATTATCTTGAGCCAAAGTAGATTCTAACTCTCTTCTAGTGTCTCTTCCCCATAGCTACTTTTGACCAGAGAGGATCATTAGCTACTGATGATAGGCCATTTGTCCTGTTTTGTTGAAATTATTCTTTGAAAAATAGATTTATATTTTCTAAGTGTTTAAAACATTGTTTTTGTCAGGCAATGGTCATAATGAGTAGAAAATATATTTTTTTAGGAAAAGGCTTATTTTTTCATTTGTATTGCTAATTTGACAGATTGTCCCATTTAAAAGTACAGATTTATGGGATTACCTGACAAATGGGTCATACCATTTTACCTTTTGCCACCATCTGACTTAATAACGTATAAAGTACAGCACATTTATAAAGTATTTCCCAATCTCACTGCACATTACACTAGTTTTGGTAAGGGATAATGAGACATTATTGAGAATTAAGTATTTTTTAGGTCGCACAAGCACTTATTTATTGCTGTTGTTCTTTCTTGTAATGTGTTTCTTTGGTTTACATTACTTTTAAACAGGGCACTGTTCAGTGGCTCAAAATACAGTGCTGAGATCCGAGACGATCACTGCTGGTACAAAGAAAAAACATCTCAGGTTGGATGCAGGACACAGCATTTTCTTTCAACCAAGGTTAAATAAAATTACTCAGATACATCCAGATATGGGGAATGAGATACATTTAAATCACTTATGGTTTCAAAATATGATTATTTTGTCAAAGAGTATGCTAGAAGAAAACCAGGCGGCACAAGCTTACCACTTCTCTTAGCTCACATTGCACTACTTAGGTGAACCCCAAGGGGAATATTTTCTTATACTTTATAAGCCCTAGAAATGGCGTCCTTTGATTGAACTGGAGCAAGCAAATTGTATGTCTGTATGAAACTGGAGCAAACAGGGCTTTGTTTGATACTAGCCACATGAGTGGGTATAAAATATCAATAATAACATTTTCTGGTTGGCATCTTTGAATGCGCGCTGCCTCATTAAGGTCATTGTACCTGGCCAAGGAAGAATGTCACTGTGGTAGTTCTCCCACGACTGGAACTGCTTGTTGTTTCTACCTGAAGCAGCCGCTGCTGCCCACCCCCCATCCCATGGCCTAGTGTGTCCTCATACTCCGCTGCTGGGTAGCAGAACAGGCTCACAGCCAAGCGTAACTGAGCTCTTTTTAGGTATGCCCGCTGAGTGAGTACTCCAGGCCCTGGAGTTGGGGATACGCCTAGGGATGTGAGCACCACACGGTCATGGGGACCAGACCTCAGTACTGTGGCCACCTGATAGAAGTGTCCACTGCGTGTCCGCATGACCTGGGAATGCTGAGAAAGCCAAACAAACAAAGCTCAACACCTTTGTGCAGAAGCCAGCTGGCATCTCACAGGGACAACCTGAGCTGCTCCAGTGTCACGAAAGCTGGGTTTAGATGGATCCCATTCGCTACTGCTATTCCAGGAGCGTGGCCAGCCTTGGTCCCCATAGGGGAAGGGGAAGAATACACTGGGTCCGTTGCTGGGACCCATTTCTTTTGTTTCAGGTGGTGCAGGGAGGGATGAGACTGCAGATTTACTGAAATTTTAGTAATCAGAATTTTTCTCCTTAAAGACTTTGTAAATAGCATTTATCCTCCAAAAAATTATCTCCTTCTCTGTGATTTTATAAACTTGAAGGAAAAGGAGAAAACATCTGTGGTCCCAGCATTTGCCTTCATCAGTTACCTAAATGGATTTTAACTCTTGACCACTGACGTTTAGCGAGATAAATCCTGATTCAGCTCTGGGAGCAGTTCCCTCGGACAAAAGTTTTCATGTGCTTTTTAGAATTCTGAATTCGCCACAGTAACTTTTAGGAAAGTAAAGGATACAAATAAAGTTTATGACAATTTGACTGTTTGCTTCTGCATTTTAAAATGTGTCAATTGTAGGAAATATTTTCTCTGACTCTTTGTAATTCCCTGAAGTCGGTACTTTAAAGCCAGTTGTAAAATGCTGCTTTAGAAACAATTCATATAAATGTGCTTCTTTGTTTAATCATAAGGGAGATTTAGAGAAAGGATGTTTCATTTTTCAGTATTTTTTGTTCCATAAGGATATGGAATGATTATGATTACTAATGATACCTTACATTTGCACAGCACTTTAGAATTTTTAATGTACTTTTACAAACATGATTACCTATAATCCTTGAAAGAGTTCTACAGGAAGATATTATTATCCTGGTTTTATAGATGAGGAAACAGTAAATGCACATACTTGTAACATACCACATAGTCCCAGCTTTATATTTCCAGAGGATTCTGTGTTTTAGGAAATATATTGGTATGTAAAATGACTAAAAACCATAAATCTAGGATTGAAGAATTTATTTTACTTCCACATAATAGCTATAAAAGATGATAAAAAGGAATAAAATCATGTGATAATGTGCAATCCCCCTTTTAATGCACAGCTATGTGAATTTTTGTTGTATGATTGCTTTGTTTTCATGTATTTCACATGTGACATATCATAGTACTCTATGTTATAGCATAATAATAAAACAGAAAAAATTGGAAAATTATCCCCATATTTTTCAAGATAGAAGTTATAATCACAATATCGTAGCAGAAGAGTATTTTCCAATTAAAGTATAGTTTGATTTGTAGTTGACAATATGATTTTTTCTTATGAGATCTCAAAACAGGCAAAATATATTTACTCTTAATAATAATATTTTCCCCCTGCTTGTTAAAGACTAAGTAGCCAGAGTATTCGTTTTGGAACAATTTACTGCTGCCGTTCAGAAACAGAACTATATTATTGGGGACAGGAAAATCTGATTAGTGTTTCTAAGAATTATTATAGCACAGCAAGACAGGGAAGCAGTCCAAAGTGCTTAAGGTTAAAAGCAATTTATAAAAACTAGGAAAAGACTTTGTTTAAAAAATAAATAAATACATGTTTATTAAGAATAAGTAAAATTGTCTAAGTGATATTCTTGATTACTTTTCATTATAATACTTTCATATTATTTTCATTAAAAATATTTTCATTGAGGGGAGCAGAGAAGGAAAAATTAAAATGAGAAACGAGACCCCAAAATTTGCTATTCTACAAGACCCAAAATCTTATCAGTATAGTTTTCAGTGAAAAAAAATTATTAAAGTAAACTTTCATATGATAACCCTAAGAAAATTCTCCACATATGGTCCCAAAGGTTTAAAAAAAGTAAAACTGGGAAAATAATCATTTTATGAAAAAAAAATCTATTTAGAATTTCACTAGGGCTGCTCTTAGAATCAAATCAAGCTTCATTTCTTTAATTGTGATAATCAAGCATGTAATTTGCATTCTAGAAGTTTAAAGGAGGAAAAAACTATTGGTATTATATGTCTGGGGTTTTCTTTAAACAACTCTAACATCAAAATGGCCAAACTGTTGGACTGATTCATGTTAAATAAAACAGATGGGATTCCCAGATCGTGCACCGTTCAGCCGTTTGATGGAATTCGCGCCGCCCTGACCAGCGAGCCCAGATGGCGCTTAAATCTGTCACTCTTTAACGACCCTACTGTTTTTTAAAAATATTTTTATATTTGAGCCCATTTGGTTAATCTGAGAGATTAATCATTTCCAAGATATGTCTGGGGAGGGATTTACTGTGGGCTTCATTTGGAGAAGCTGAGGATGAGAAGAAAGAAGAGACCTTCCAATTCAGGGCTACCTACTCCAGGGAACTCCGGGCAGGAGGCCTGAGGGACCTTGAACTCTGGAACATTTTCTAGGCAGCAGGCTGAGAAGGCCACATAGAGAATAGTAGCAATGGGGATTAACGGAAGAGGGGATGGAGATGTAGGAAGGGTATGGGGGAGTGGAGATAAATAGATTGTCACCCAGAGAACTCTTGCATTGGCAAGCCAAGACCCCCCCAGGGGCCGAGTGCTGACTGTGACCACACTAGGGTGGCTGTGAGCAGTCGACCCTCACTGAATCGGAGGGGCTCTGGTAGTGCGACTTGGAGCAGACCCCAGAGGTCGGGTCCAGCGTGATGAGCTGCCCTGAGATGGTTCTAGAAAGAACCTGTTCTGCACCAGAACTTTCACAAATCTCACAGGGTTTTTCTTCTTTCTTCTTTCTTAATTATTATTTTGAATCAGTTAGTCTACTGAAATGCTTCAGTGATTTGGGACATGAGATGCTGGCAGGCTCCTCCCTCCAAAATCTTTAACCTTGGATATATTGCAGAGTGGCTTGGAATTGCTTTCTATTCCTGCTGGGACAGGAAACAGAAAAATGAATGGCTTTTCATTATGCAGACTCAGGTGGTTTTTTTGTTTTTGCATTTGAATCAGATGTAGCAGGTGTCAAAATACGGTGCAAAATTCACACCATTAATGTGAAAATTTCCATTGCCCCCAGAAGCCACCAGACCCACCTATATTAACAAAATTTAAAATGACCTGCCGACTTGAAGGATGTTCTTGATGATCTTCAGGCTGCTCCGTGGTGCTTTTCCTGTTTGTCACATGATGCTGCCTATACTTGGGGGTCTCGTGGAGGGCCAGTGCGTCTCACCCTTGAGTGTAGCAGAGCACATGGAGGTGGTGTCCCAATGTCCTGTGACCCAACTGAGTGTCTGCACACTGAAGACATGTCAGAATTCTGCTTGGAGGGTTTCCAACCTAAATTAAATGACCTTCATGTAGACCTCAAAACAAACAGAGAAGGAAGTTGTGTTGGAATGTTTTGTTTTGGAAGCTTTAGGATTCAGGATTTGTCAGAAGTCATTGCTCTGCCAGGATATACTAGAGCTGACACTTGTAACTAACCACCCCCCCCTCATGTAATCATCCCATGGGTGTGAAGCTAGGTAAATTCTGAACAGAATGGAAGGAGGAACATGGAGCGCATAATCCATTGTTTTCATCTTAAATCTACTGTAATCTTGCCACTGTCACTGTTTCTTCTACCCTGTCTGGGTGGCCCTGCCTCTCTCTCTCTCTCTCTCTCTCTCTCTCTCCCTCTCTCTCTCTCACACACACACACACACACACACACACACACACACACACACACACAGCCAGATTATGGAATGGATTGCAGTATAGTCCTGCTTAAAGGATATTGCTTTTTATAGACGGTAAACTTTCTCTGGAAGCCTGGAGAGGCCGCCCTGTATCTTATTTTCTAACAGGTTTAGGATTCAATAGTGATCAGTAAGACACAATTTTGTGTGTATGTGTGTTGTGTGTCAGCCTCAATTTCCTAGGTAGTCTTTGGGTGTTTACAGAATAAAATTGAACATTTTAGTGGAAGCAATTAACACCCACATTAAAAATTATTTTTGTGGGGCTTCCCTGGTGGCGCAGTGGTTGAGAGTCTGCCTGCCGATGCAGGGGACACGGGTTCATGCCCCGGTCCGGGAAGATCCCACATGCCGCGGAGCAGCTGGGCCCGTGAGCCATGGCCGCTGAGCCTGCGCATCCGGAGCCTGTGCTCTGCAACGGGAGAGGCCACAACAGTGAGAGGCCCACGTACCGCAAAAAAAAAAAATTATTTTTGTGAAGTTATATAATGTATTTGGTATTATCTAAAAAGCTAATTTTTTACCTTTTTGACTAGAGTAGATATTCCTAATAGTCACACGTTTTCTTGTAAATTTTACCAATCAACTCATTCCACGTTCACCTGTTTCCTCTAAAGACTAAAGTCTCCCTAATACTCCAGTTGGCAAATGGTCTGTTTCAGAACAAAAGGGCATGTATGTAATGTGTGTGTATATATAATTTAAAGAATTCTGTGGCCATCTGAGAAATAAAGCTGTTGCCCATTATTTTTCAATAATGCTTGCCAAATAAGTATGAAAAAATGAGGAGCAAAAATAAAATTTCACTGTTAATGAACTGTTGGCCATTTGGAGTAGACAGATGTGTTTGGTAGGTAGAAGAAAGAGGAAACCTATCGCTCTCCATTGCCTGTGACTGAACTTCCTCAAGGTGTGGACATGAGGCTGGCACAGCAACCCCAGCCGGGCTTCCTTCCTTCCAGAGGGGTGGGCTGAGGGTGGCCTGGCCAGGTTCAAGGTACCGGAGCCAATCCGTGAAATAGGGTTAAGGGATAAAACCAAACTCAAAGGCCACGGTACAGCCAAATCAAGGTATTAATCTAGGTGAAGAACTGGAGGGACAGGAGCTGGGTTCAAAGCACCAGAGAGCTGGACAGTGCTGGTTCAGGGCAGAAGGCAGGAGGTAGAGCCCCCAGAGGTGCCCTCAGCTAGCAGGCAGAACCCCTGGTGCTTTCATAGGGCCTCAGCTTTGAAGAGGGAGTGACGCATTACGGGCCTCAGATACTGTGAAGAGCATGGAAGTTGTCCTTCCTTCCTTTCTTCCAGAGCCTTCTCTAGCCATTTGCAAAAAATCCACAGGCTCTTTTTACAGTATCCTTTAAGAATGGGGGTGTGGGGGAGTCATAAGCCTTAAAAAAGTTGGGTATCCCCAGCAACCCCAGTTTGCTAAATAGGAAATGTAAAGTTGGGTGATGTTTTAAAATTATAGTTTTGTTTTCTTTACTTCTGAAAGATTTCCTAGTTCACTGAGAACCAGCCTTCAACTGCATGGATTTTATGAAGTTTCTTTTTCATTCCACATAGAAGTCCCTATTTTTAGTTTTTAAAAGCTGTTACAGCTGAGATATAAACAGTATTCCTCACCCCACACAGTACACATTTTAGGATTAGAGTCAGAGTTCCTGGAACTGCAAGACAGGTTTGGTCTTAATCAATCTGTTAGGTTTCCTTATAGGCATGTTTTCTCATTCTATTATTTAATTTTAGTGAAAGATCTGTTAGAAATTACCCTGGGTATAAATGACACTTTAAAAGTCCTCACTATCCAAATCATTGTATGTGGAGTTTCCCATGGCAGTTTATTACTTCCTGAACTATAACTTGTTCACAGTTTCTAGACACATGCTCTAAAAACATGCGTCCCTCGGCCCCACCCTTAATGAAGGATGGGAGACTTAATGAAGGACTTTGGACTACCAAGACCAAGGAGTTAGGTCTGAGCTGGGAGGAGCCTCTAAAAATTTTCAAACTAGGGACAGGTATGATTGCATTTTAGGAAGATTAATCCATGGCAGTGGGCAAGGTAAATTCAAGGGCCTGGTGGAGGCAAGGGAAAGACTGGAAGCAGAAAACCTAAGTTAGGAAATTATTGTGAAAGTCCTATCAGTAGGTGACAGGGACCCAATCTGGTAGGTAGAAGCCATGTCTGAGAGACTCCTCTTCTGCCTGGACTCATTTCCGGAATCATGCCACCCACCCACCACAAGCACACACTCCCCACCTCACATCCTCTCCTTCACCTTCGGTTCTCAGCTCATGCCCTTTGGGAGACTCCCACACAGGCCTGCAGCCTCCAGGCCAAGGATCCTGTCATACTGTGTTCTTCTAGTGTCTAGTAGAATAGCTGGCACATAGTAAGTGCTCAACAAATACTACTAAACAAATAAATCAAGCCTGAGCAACTTAGTATGCAAACTTTTAGTAATTTATATTGTGACCTTGTCGTGGTTAATGCACATTCCTTCACTTCCTGGGGTTAATTTGATGGCAGGAGAGCTTAATGGTTAAGAGCATAGGCCCTGGAGGTTAGTATCCTGTCACCATATTTGTTGTTCTGTGACCCCAAGGAAGTTATTTGGTTTTTCTGAGTCTCAATTCTCTCCTTTGAAAAATGAGGATACCATTATCATGGTCAAATGAGACTGTGTATCTAAACTTCTAAGATCATTGTCTGGCATATGATTAGAACTCAAGTCATATAACTATTAATCATAATTTATTATAATTAGTATTGGGAGTAATCATAATGAAAGCAATTTAGTACATTTAGACTTGGGGGACTTCCCTGGTGGTCCAGTGGTTAAGACTCCGCACTCCTACTGCAGGGGGCGCAGGTTTGATCCCTGGTTGGGGAACTAAGGTCCCACATGCCGCACAGCGCAGCAAAAGAAAATACATTTGAGATTCAAAATTTACTGATCAGAACAGATACATTGGGGTTTAAGATGATAAGCATTATTGTTTTATTCAATCCTTCACATTCTTTGGGGCTCCTCATCTTTTTAAACGATATTTGTATACAAAAATGAAACTTCTGGGCAATGTTAAAGTTTGCCCGGAAGTGTATTCTAAAGAATCATATTGAATAAATGAGAACTTTATAATGAGCTAGTGCAAAACTCAAAGATGTTCATGTGTGGGCTGGTATTACCCAGCACAGACCACAGGGGTTCCTGAGTAGCCTGGGTGAATTCCTGCTCTCCTTTTGACCTAGTATTGGGAAATGATATGGACTTTTTGTAATTAAAAAAGAGAAAATATGAAAAAATATGCTTAGAAAAAAAATGCAAGCTGTGCTGAAGGTCCAGAAGTATAAATCGTAATCAGTTACTACTGTTTTTATTTTTTAATTTTAACTCCAAGTTCTACTGTGCTAGCTGCAGTTGTGAGCACAGGGACGATGAGATGCTGCTTGTTGGAGTTGTCACCTCTGAGCAGGCGCTGCAGGCCTCCTGGGTGATGCTTGAGTGTTGAATCTGTCTCATGTCTTTTAGAAGATGAGATAGCTCTTTAATATAGAGCTGTATTATTATTAGCTGTTAGCTATTCTTATTAATATGAATATTATTGTTAGTAATAACTATGTTATTACTAGCCCCTGTTAAAGCCCTTCTCAAGAAAAAGCAGATACACCATTAGTGACTACTTTGGATCTTTTGCTTTGGGAGTTTTTTTAGTCTTAATCAGAAAATGCCATAACAATAAGTTTTTGAATATATAAAATTATGACTTAGGATATGGCAGTGGTTCCACAGTCTCATTGGAAAATTTCATATAACATTTCTAAAATTGCAAACTGTAACATCAATGTGTTCTTTTTTCTAAACTCAGCGACGCGTTTTGCTTACAAGACCAGGGTTAACAAACAAAATAGGTCACTTTAACTTTTCTCCTGTCACAGCATGGGCTATTTTCAGACCCTCTCTCTATTTCAGGACCATCTTACATATCACTGCAGGGAGAAGCACCACCGTACCACTCTGAACAGGGAATTCCCTGGTAGTGCAGTGGTCAGGACTTGGTGCTGTCACTGCCAGGGGCCCGGGTTCGATCTGTGGCTGGGGAACTAAGATCCCGCAAGCTGCACAGTGCGGCCAAACAAGAAAACAACCCACACACAAAAAAACCTTTGCACACCTCAAAGACCAAGTCAGATGGACATCTCTCTAATCTGCCCCTTCCTCTCTGCTCCAAGTGCTGGTACTTAAGCTCTCATGAGACCTATACCACATTCTCCTCCTTTACCTGGGAATTTTCATTTGCTACACGAGTGTAAATATCTCAACATCCACAACTTCATTGAAGCCTTATGGAGTTGAGAGAGTCTCCTCTGTGTTATCTAGCATGTTTTAGGGCTATAATAAATATTAAACAGCAGCAATAGCTCTTTACCTCAGTTTTCCCCACTGTTGTTTTGTTTAACATTCTGTGTAACAAAATTTTGTGCCCTTAACTCATAAAGTCACCATTAAACAAATGTTGGCAGGTGATGGGTCCAGTAGGATTTTCAGCAGTCATTCATTTGTCCAACAAATATGTACTGAGGAACTACCATGTTCAGGTACTTGAGATCCAACAGTGGACAGAACAAAGATACACCCTCCCAGAACTTGTGTTTTAGCAGCCTGACAACAAACAACAGAAATAGTAAATAGGTAGATCATGGAGAATTTTAGAAGATGGTGAAAGAAAAGTTGCAGCAGAGCAAAGGAAATGGGTAGGGGTGGGGTTGGGAGTCAGGTTGCCATTTAAAATAGGTTGGTAAGAATTCCCTGGCGGTCCAGTGGTTAGGACTCCGTGCTTTCACTGTGGAAGGGCTAGGGTTCAATCCCTGGTTGGGGAACTAAGATCCTGCAAGCCAAGAGGCATGGCCATAATAATAATAATAATAATAATAATAATAATAAATAGGGGATAAGGATAAGCCCCATTGAGAAGGTGAAATGCTAGCAAAGGTTTGAAGGAGTGAGGGACTTATGTATCGTATATATGCATATATCTGGGAGGAGAGTGCTCTAGGCAAAGGAAACAGCCCTGTGTGTCCAAGGATAGCAAGGTTGCCTGGAGGCTGGTGGAGTGAGAGGGGTAAAAAGCAGTAGGAGATGAGATGAGAGAGGTAATGGGGGCCAGATCATTGTAAAGATTTTCACCTTTACTCACGGTGAAGAGGAAACCATCACAGGTTGTTGAGCAAAGGAGAGGCATGGTAGGACTCATATTTTAAACTGATGCCTCTGGAACCTGTGTTGAGAATAGACTGTAGGGGACAAGGGTATAAGCAGGGAGACCAGTCAGAAGATGGTTGCCTTGAGCCAGGTGAGAGCTGATGGTGGCTCAAACCAGAGTGGGAATTGGTGAGTTGTAGTTTGGATATACTCTGAAACAGAACCAGTAAGATTTCCTAGTGGGTTGAATGTTTCTCAGTTGGAAATAAAAGAGGAGACAAGGATGACTGTCAGATTTTTGGCTTGAGTGATTGGAAGGAAAGAGTTGCCCTCAAGTGAGATGGGAGAAGGTATAGATGGAGCATGGTTTTCTTGGGTTTGGGGGCAGGGAGGGGGGGAGAGATCAGGAGTTCAGCTTTGGACATGTTGAATCTGAGATTATGTATTAGAAATCCAGGTGGAGATGCCAAGTCAGCAGTTGAATATAGGAGTCTAGCATTTGGAATGAGGCCTGGACTGGAGATCTACATGTGCAAGTTGCTAGCATAGAGGTGGTATTTAAAGCAGTAAGACTGGGTGGGGTCACTTTGGGAGTGAGCACAAGGCTGCAGACCCGGTGAGACACTCACTAAGGGGCAGGATGGGGGGGAGGTGAGAGGGAGTATCTAGCAAAGGAGATGGAGAAATAACAAGCAGTGAGATAGGATGATAACCAAGGAGTGTGTGTCCTGGAAATCAAATGAAAACAATATATCAAGATGGGGTGAGGGACTTCCCTGGTGGTCCAGTGGCTAAGACTCCCCACTCCCAATGCAGGGGGCCCGTTTTTGATCCCTAGATCCCAAGTGCCGCAACTAAGAGTTTGCATGCCACAACTAAAGATCCCATGTGCCGCAACTAATACCTGGCAGAGCCAAATAAATTAAAAATAAATAAAGTATTAAAAAAAAGATGGGGTGAGGGTGGTGATTGTGCCAGATGTTGCTGGTGAGTCAAGTAATTTGGGAACTGAAAATTGGCCTCTGAATTTAGCAGCGTTGGTGGGGAGGTCATTGGTGGCCTCAATAAGAGCAAATTTGGAGGAAGAATGGGTTTTTCCTAGTTTTCTTCCTCTTCAGGGGAGGACAAAGTTTAAATAAAAGTGTATTTGGAGCACTCATCAATCTTTATGGTTGACCCTGAAGCTTCTACTGGAACACGCGTTAAAGGGACCCAAACGTAGTGATCTCTACTTTTAAAAATATATGTATAATAGCTTTATTGAAATATAAATTAGATATCATACAGTTTACCCACTTAAAGTGCACAGTTCAGTGGTTTTTACTCTCTTCACAGAGTTGTACAACCATCACCACAGTCAATTTTAAAATACTTTCATCAGCCCAAAAAGAAACCTCATACCTATTGGTAGACATTGCCTCTGCAACCTCTCAGTCCTAGGCATCCACAAATTTACTTTGTTTCTATAGATTTGCCTCTTCTGGATTTCATATAAGTGGAGTCATGTTATATGGTCTTTTGTGAGTGACTTCTTTCTCTTAGCATAATGTTTTCAAGGTTCATCTGTGTTCTAGCATGTATCAATATCAGTACTTTTTAAAATAATTAATTAATTTTTGGCTGCGTTGGGTCCTTGTTGCTGCATGCAGGCTTTCTCTAGTTTCAGCAAGCAGGGGCTACTCTTCGTTGTGGTGTGCGGGCTTCTCACTGCGTTGGCTTCTCTCGTTGCAGAGCATGGGCTCTAGGCACATGGGCTTCAGTAGTTGTGGCTCACGGGCTCTAGAGCACAGGCTCAGTAGTTGTGGTGCATGGGCTTAGTTGCTCCGAGGCATGTGGGATCTTCCCAGACCAGGGCTCGAACCCGTGTCCCCTGCATTGGCAGGCAGATTCTTAACCACTGCGCCACCAGGGCAGCCCCAGTACTTCTTTTTATGGCTGAAAAATATTCTGTTGTATGGATAGGCCACTTTGTAAATACCATTGGTCAGTTAATGGACATTCGGGTTGTTTCTGCTTTTTAGCCATTGTGAATAATACTGCTGAATGTTTGAATACAAGTTTTTGTGTGGACATGTGTTTCTGGGGTATATTCTTAGGAGTGGAATTAGATTTCTACTTTCTTGCTAATATTAATAATTAGGTTATATCAGTACTGCCAACATTTCAGGGCAAGAGGTCAAGAAATGAGACAGGGTTAAAAAGGAGGATCTAGAATGCATGCTGTTCTCTTTCTTTTCCTGGTCCCTAAGTTCCTAGAGCTGTTCCAGCCATAGTTACTTTGAGTTACTACAGTGCTTAATGAATGGATATTTTTCTTTGTTCTGTTTTGGAACATAATACTGTATTAAGCCTCATCAAAAGGGGCTGAGAGTGAGGGAGAGAATCTACCTGCATTGGCTTATTGAAAAAATAAGGTTATTTCAGAATCCAGGTCATTGTTTACTTTTAGCTGCGTAAAAATCTTCGAGTACATCTTCTTACAGCATCACCAAAATAAAGATGCCAGGAAAGGCAGCCAAATACATTGACTTTGAGGAGAGGAAAAAAGACTTGTAATTGCCTATCAGTCCTTGGATTTACTTCAGGGGAGCACCAATTAAAAATCTCAAACATGTGGCTTTTTCAGTGGAATTATATTAATATGAAAGAGTTTTATCAAATATGATTGCATGTATGTGCGTGTGCACATGCATGTGTATGTGTGTGTGTGTGTGGTTTTAAACATTTCCGTAATGAGTTCCCAAGTGCTTTTTTGGCAGTGGTTATTAAAGCTTGTGTGTTTGCGATTTATTTGGCAAAATGCCTTTAGTGAAGAAAGGATATAGTGTTCTCTTGGTTCTTTGCCCAAAGTAATTTTGGAGAAGTCTGTGACTGTGTTCAGTTCATGTCATTCACTGGAGACAAGTCATTGTAATTACATTTGATCACAATCAGTTTACAGTTGTTTTATCATGTTTTCATGCTGAATATCTACTTGGACATCATAGCAAAACTTAATGGCTACTGTTTTATTTGTACATAAAATGTTTTATAGCCTTTTTTTGCAGTACTCATCAGGTTTCAATCATCATTGCTGCATAATGAGAGGAAAGTGATGGGTAAAGAACTATCAAAAATCCTTAACTACATAAAATTTTATTTCCGGTCACCTTGTCATAAAAGATATTGAATGTATTTTGTGGCTTTCCCCCTGACATGTTAACCATAGCAGAAGGGTTACAATATTTGGAGGAAGCCATATGAAATGTGGAACTTAATTCACCTAAGATGGTGTACATTTGTGTTTGTTTTCCATTGGAAATGGTTCTACCAGTATTAGGGATGGCTCCTAGGTAATAGGGTAAGAGGCAGCATATTGTTATCCTTGGCATTTAAAAGCAGATTATCTTCTTCACTGCAAGGCTAAACATTTTGTCACTGTTGTTTTGCTGTAACATCTGCATTGTGTGGCAGAGTTACGTTACAGGATGTTATTTACAGCCACCAAATGCTGGAGGCTCTCATCAGACAGACCATGATTTGCTAATTGTGGAAGCCTTGCTTCACCAGTGAATTTGGGTGAATTCACTGGTTATCTCCAAAGTGTCAATTCTCACCATTCCTTATTTTCCCCAAAAGGCTGGTCCCTAGGCCTTCTGAAAACCGCTGTTGTTCTATATGTTTGAGTCTTCGTGGTTTAAGAAGCTCCAGTTACAAAAGTGTAATTAATGGGAAACTTTGACATCCAGCTGAGAAAATTAGTTTGCATCAAAAAAGGCAAGATAGAGGATTAAAGAAATTTTAGTCCTAATCTAATTAACACCAATTAAAAGTTGCAGATAAATTTGCACCAACAAATTGTTAATTATGTACCAATTTGCCTTTTCTACAACCAAACCAAAATTAGGAAAGTATTATTATCCTTTTTGTTGTAGGAGACTCCCAGAGCAGCTTTGTTAGAATCATCTGTTGTATAATTAACGAAAAGGTAGGCAGTAAGAGTTAGTGTGAAATATTTCACTCTCTTGATATTTTTATGTAGGTTAACTCTTTAAAAATGGAAAGTACAGGACAATTCTCCCAGCATTACCACACATCTAATGAGGACCTACTAAGTGATGATCCTTGTTCCATGCAGTGAAAAACCAAGCATGCATGTATGCAGTGATTGGTTTTTCTCATTCATAATATTTAAACTGCTTATATTGCTGATACACTGCTCCTTTAGAAAAAAAAGGGCTTTGTGACCTAAATTGTAGAGCTAATTAAACTCTGCCTTGGATACATGTTATAAAGGGGGAACTGCACTTGTTTTAGGCCTGAAGAAATGCTCTTTAATGTCCCAAAACTCCTCTCTAACAATGTGGTCTTTTGGGGTATTCAGCTTACATCTTCCTCACTAGGTGGATCTGTGTTTCTGTTTACCAGAGTGTTATTCAGATGTCCACTGTGCTGGGGTTTTCTTTTTACCTTTTGAATCACTCTTAGAGCTCCTCAGATGGAGATATGAGTAATTATGTTGGGGGATAGTGAAGCACAGACCTGTTATATCTGCAAAGGACACATCTGTCCAAGTGTCATGTAATGAGTAACCACAATCCACTTTATATGAACCGTAATTCTACTGTTTACAACGTGAGAAGACGAGGGAGAAGGAAATGTCTATTAGAAATGGGAAGAAATGTTTTTAACTATGGATTCCTCTAGCCATTAATTATATACAAAATTCAGCAGCTGCCCTCAGATT
Organism: Neophocaena asiaeorientalis asiaeorientalis; assembly: GCF_003031525.2. Classification (NCBI taxonomy): domain Eukaryota; kingdom Metazoa; phylum Chordata; class Mammalia; order Artiodactyla; family Phocoenidae; genus Neophocaena; species Neophocaena asiaeorientalis. The sequence continues at coordinate 1,387,157 of NW_020171825.1, read as the reverse complement.
TCCAGGAGCCTGTTGTTAAACTTCATTCAAAGAAAATATTTGGCCCACTAAGTCCTGGTGTGAGAAACAGCATTCTAAAGAGAAGTGTATATTACTCTCTAGCATGCATACTTAGAATTTAAATAGCACATCTAAATGACCATGTTTTATTCTTGGGGCAATATTTAATATAAAAATTTAGGATACCCAGTTTGCATTTTTCAACATTTGTTCTGGAAACTTGTATTCAGGACTTTGGCTGAAAGCAAACTGGTATAGAGTAGCTTTCACTGGCTGGTGTTTTTGTGGGTGATGGCAGCTTGAAGTTGGTCTACTAATGGGAGAATTTCAATATGGCAATGCCTGTAGCAACAAATGGGAGGCATTCTTTAAGAGCATTGTCTTCCTCTGCACATGTACAAGAGAATATCTGATACCACCTTTGACTTCTAGGGCACGCATTGTATTGATACTTACCTGCACTCATGCCTGCAGGTCTGAGGATGCAGTGCACCCTTGCATGAAAACATATTCCCATTTCATAGATTCCATGTGAAATATTTTGTGAATAAAGTTAGAAGCTGCATAACCTAGCCTCATGAAGTGGTCATTAGTAGGGATGGTATATCAGTTGCCTGACAGATACTCCTGTCCTATTAAAATAAAAGAATGATATCTAAGTTGACCTAGTCTTATAAAAGGCAGTTTTGCATGAGGCCTTCAAAAATAATTAACAGGAGCTGGTCAGTAACAGACAAAATCTCTTAGCCCGAAATCCCAAACCTAGAGTTTGTCACGATTAGTAGAAAAACTCGTTTGTTTTATACCTAAGGTCTTGAGTTACCTAATGTGCTTCCATCACTGAATGATGATGAGTCCATCAGGGTAGAATAGGAATTTGGAGTGTGTTCTCTGGTGCTACTGCTGTGTACCTGTGGAATACCTGTGCGCCATATCCAGCCTTCTCTCTGAGCAGCAGCACAGGCGTGGGATGCTGCCGAGCTTGAGGGTCTAGACCACTTGTATTTCTCTCACTAGCCTGAAACTTTAGTCATATTGGTATCAGGCTAGAACCAAATAAACAGCTTAGTTGTGAAAATGTATCACATTTTTCATGACGTTATACGGTGGCCAATCCTACATGCTCTTTCTTATCCCATTAAAGGAAGATAAAAATTACACATTTTTCTATAAATTTTAGTTTTTCCCTTGTGACTATTTTGGACCAGAGCCGTAACATGAAGGGATTATGAGAGGAGTCATTTGTCTGTGAACAAAGTCTTTAAGAAGGATGTAGTATTGCAGTTTACTGAGTCTAAAGTGGCATGAAAACTAAATGCAATGAGTGATTTGGGATTGGATCATGGGCCAGAAAAAAATGGACATATATTACATTATTGGGACAATTTATGAGATTTAAATAAGGTCTGTAGAATAGATAACAGCACTGTACCAGTGTTGTATTTCTTGATTTTGAACATTGTAGTGCAGTTGTGTAGGAGAGTGTCTTTGGTTTGGGGGAGTATTTAGGGGTAAGAGGGCACAATGAATACAACTCACGAATGATTCAGAAGAAAAACTAAACATATGCATAATATATGAACATCAGTCAATCAACCAGTAGAGAGGGGCAGTCATGATAAAGCAGTTGTGGCAAAATGTTAACAATTGGTGAATCTGGGTAAGGGGTATTCAGGAATTTTTCGTGCTATCCTTGCAGCTTTTCTATTAGTTTGATATTATTTTAAAATATTTAAAAATTAAAGTAGAAATGTTGGATTCTTCCCCCCAAATTAATAAAACTTCTTGTGCATGATTCTGGAAATAAGTCAGAAGTTCTACTTACGACAAGGATCCTCAGACAAAGGCTGCCACTGTGTCACATGCAGAGGGTCAGTCGTACTGACTCAGCCAGTCAAAACGGATTATTAGGCTGAACGTTCACCAGGGCAGCAGACTGGTTTTGTTCAACAGTTTAATGTATTTCCTGAAAGTCTATCAGCCTGATGGAATAGCAAACTAAATGATCCCCTCTGCGTCTATAAATAACAAGATAAAATGTTCCCAAGTCCATTTATTTCTCACACACACCTCCTCTGTAAGATTGAGCCTTGGGTTTAAGTGAACACCAGATCTGCAGTTCACTGTATTGTATGTTCCCTTTCAGACAGGACTTCACAAAGACCCTCTTTTATAAAGAAAACAACCAGCCAATAAAACAGTATTAGAGTACATTATATATGTGACCAATCATTTATAAAATCTGATGTAAGCCTTCGGGCAGATTGGAGTTCTTAGCAAAATACTTTGGTTTTTAATATTTCTATGACCCTCTAAGGGGGACTTTGCAATTACTCTTAAATTTTCAAAGTGGTACATGGAGTTTTAGCTGCGTGACTTCCATTAAAGCCCATAGGAGTCTTGTTGCTAAAACATCAGACAACTCATGAAAATGTGCTCCTTCTTGTGAAATTGTTAGAAGTGTGGAAGTGTAGCCCGGTATTTCTGGCACATTTACAGGCTTTCTGCACTTGTTTCAAATTTTATACTTTTTTAAAGACTCAACAGTTCTATAGGAATTGGGGGGGGAAAAAGCCTATTTATTATGTGTATTCCAAAAGTGAAGGGTAGGAAGATATAGTAGAACTGATAAAGTTCTAAAATAATACTTCAAGAAAATCCTAATGTTTAAAAATATTTATCATCTTTACTTCAAAATTCATATATGAGCTCCCAGATTTTTAAAGCATGCCTTAAAGTAATAGTTGGTTTGATGACCAACTTTCAGTAGAGTAATCACATACAAGTTGTTGGGTTTTCAATCACCTCTTCTGTTGAAACCTACAGAACTTAAGCATCATCTCAGCAAAAACTTCAGTCCTTCAGATGGGGTGGCAGTCTTCACGGAGGAGTAGCTTTAAAGTTTGCTGAGTCCGCTTTCTGTCAGGAACCCTCCACATATGCTGGCTCAGTGACCTGGCACAGACTCAGCTCGTGGCCGTGCTGGTGATCTGGCCATGCACTCTCCAGGTGCACCTCAGTCCCTCTTAAGGCAGAACCAGACCTGAAGTTCTGTTTCCTCAGCTCCTGGGGGGACACTGGAGACCAGGAAGTGACTTCAGAACTAGATATATTTGTTTTAAGCCAGAGAGAGAGAGAGAGAGAGAGAGAGAGAGAGAGAGAGAGGGAGGAAGGGTGGAAGGGTAAGAGAGGAAATGGGGAACTCAGTGATTACTTCTTGAGTTAATTATTGTTGGCTCCGTTTCAGTGGTGCTATGTTTGGCTGTAGATTCTTTTTACGAAGCAATATTCATTATTGGATCTCAGGAAGATCCTATAGGTATAATTTTCTCCTGAAATCTCTACTAATGTATGGAGAGTAGATTTTAGGATAGGTTTTAAAAATGGATAACTTGACATAGGACCAATTTTTCAGCATAGCATTGAATGAATAGCATCGGTTAAGGGTGAGGTATGCCACCAATTTGAAGTGTCCCAGCTGGGGTCAGAATTAGGGACTGTCTAAATAAGGGAATTACAGAAAGGCAGAGGAGAAAATCAAGGTACAAATGAGAGGAAATAAGCCATTGTTCTTTTAAAATGCATAGTAACCTCGATAATGAGAGGCTATGAAATAGTTCTTTTTATAACAGTAACTTCTTAACTTCACAGCCCTAAGAGCTCCTAGGGTCACTTTCGGAGAGCCCCAGGGCTACACCTGCCTTGCGTAGATTAGGGCCTGCTGCAGCTGTCTTCATTTGCAAGACTAAGGTGTAGCCTGGCGAGGCTGTGGGTCTCAGCAGGGAGTGCTTCTTCTCGATCTCAATAGGCTGGCATTTCGGATTAAGATGGCCATTGCAAGCCAGGCTTAGCAATTGCAAGATGAGGCAGTAACTATTTCCTGGGTTTTATGTATCTGACCTTAAGAGGTATGAAGCGGGGAACCCTCATGTGTGGCTGCCTTGAATTAGCCACACCGTTTCCAATCAGCCCTGCTGTAGGGCAGCTGCCTAACCATCTAGCATATCCAGGGGCCAAGCTTGCCTTTGGCACACAAACATGTTTGTAAAGAGCCTGTGAACGTATAGGATGATCTGTTGATTAGGACAAGAAGGAATGTCTATGGAACCTATACCCATCAGTGTCAGTCTGTGGGTTGGATATGCTTTCTCAGAAATGTGCATTTGTTTCACAGAAAATACAATTAGGATAATTCTTGTGTGTTCTCTACAGGAAGGAAGTAGTATACTGCTTGTGAATGGTAGGCTAAATGAGGGAATCATTAAAAGGGTTTTTAATAGACTTTTGAACCAAAAGACATAAGGGACTATAGTTATGTTGCCTTAATTGAGAAATATTTTGCAGTATGAAGAGACTTAATCAAATTTTATTACACACTTGGTCAGGGACTAGCTGAATGTTTCTTTAAGCAATTTGATAAAATACACATGGAAGACTTGTTAGTTATGTGAGAATAGGTATGAAGTGCTTATCATCTCTCCTGTGGGTGCCTGAGTATCAGATACTTGGTTTACTGTGTTGGGTTGACTGCTTCTGTTCTAATTTCTAATGAACTTTACCACCAGACTACTTGATCATGACTAAACCCAGGAACAATGCAAATGGAATTGCCCCCTGATGGGGAGGAATGGGCCCAGATGGCCCTTAAAAGGTGATAATTAGGAAATATAGCATATCTGAGTAGCTAGAAAGAGAGAAACTTGTTAAAGACAGTCAATCTGTTTGAAGCAATAGTCTTTCCCTTAATTATATGCATTTTCATTTAGAGTTGCTTTAAAGTAAAATTCTCCCAGGAAAATTCTTTATTAGTAGCTGAAACCTAGAAACCACACATTTTTTTGCTACTCTGTTTCAGATTATTTAAGACATTCTTTCCTTCATACATTTTTTTGTTTTCTAGATCTGTGTAACAGACTTGCTGTGTGTGTTTTAGGGGGCCGTTTTAGGTTATTTTAGCTCTTATGCTAAAACAGTGGGGGAGTGATTAAAAGTGAGAAAAATATTGGTATATATTTGTAAACTGAGCTTTTAAAATTCAAATAGTTGCAGGATATTACAGTCTGTGATTTCATATACTTTGTAATAAGATTGCCTTGAACGTGTTGCCTTCTTGGCAGCATATCTCCAGATTCTTCTTGAATATGTCATTACAATAATTTTACATATGACAGGTTGGACTTTTAAAGCATTATCTTTTTATGTGAATTAGCATATTTGCATTTGCTAATGATATCATTCCTGAAGCTTTTCTTTATTCAAAAAAAATTTTAAGTGTACAAGCTTGGCATTACTAGAAGAATGACAAGTGAACTGAGAATGAGGAAGTGGTGACATAAAGAGAGAAGAAATATGCTCAATATATCTCTTCCAGCTTCTATATGGAATGGAGTATGGTGAAAATAGCTGTTCCTGGGAATTAAAGCACAGAGCAAAAGCTATAATGGCCAGAGGCAACTTTTTCATTATTTGTAAATTCAGGAAGTAAAATTACATTGAAGTGCTAAATCACATTATTCCAAATATCTTGGCAGTCATATTTTGGCAGATGAGTTGCTTTCCTGAAATGACTCAATACCATCATTCATCCTGACAAAAGCCAGTGGTACAGATGTACCTTTGGGACTGTGGCCAAGGTAAGACCTGCATTTTCCAGGTCTGCCCACTAAGGTTTTGAAGGACTCTCCATAAAATAAGCCTCACACCCCAAGCATTGCCCCTCCCATCCTTAGCAAGTACACTCTGGCTAAAATGTAGGGGGTCTTAGGATCTAGTCCTTGGGCCTTAATACAGATTCACAAAGTATCTTCTTCTACTCAACATCCTCTTATCAAGTCTTTGAATTTTTAAGCCTAGGTATTGAAAAGTGGTCATAGTTTATTCTCAGTTTCAGGATTCATTTTTTTTGTTTTTTGTTTTAATTTTAATTTAATTTAATTAAGTTATTTATTTTTGGCTGTGTTGGGTCTTCGTTTCTGTGCGAGGGCTTTCTCTGGTTGCGGCGAGCGGGGGCCACTCTTCATCGCGGTGTGCGGGCCTCTCACTGTTGCGGCCTCTCTTGTTGCAGAGCACAAGCTCCAGATGCGCAGGCTCAGTAGTTGTGGCTCACGGGCCTAGTTGTTCCGTGGCATGTGGGATCTTCCCAGACCCGGGCTCGAACCCGTGTCCCCTGCATTGGCAGGCAGATTCTCAACCACTGCGCCACCAGGGAAGCCCCAATTTCAGGATTCAGAAGCACATATACCAAAACAGAATGAAGAAGCATCGTGTTTTCCTTCAGCAAGCCTCAGGGGGAAACAGAATCAAGCATGAGCCATGAGTGCATTATTTGCAGGACGTTTTGAATTGTATCCTTGCAATCATTGACAGGTTGTCCCAAAAGAATAATCAGGCTCAAACTTCTCTTGTTATCACTGAAAAACAAAACTTATCTAGCACAGGCGTCCTTTAGGGAAGAAAAAGTCAAGAGGAAAACTGCAGATAAAAATCATTCTATCTTTAATTCCATAATTCACACAGCAAGGAAGGAGTATAGTTTACATCTCATGTGCCCAACTGTATCTGTAAGTGAGAGTATGCTTTTTGAAGATCGTACTCAATTATTTCAACTTCAGTAACTGCAAAAAAGATCTAGCACTGTTTATGAACAGTTAATTTATTTACTGTTACTTTCTAGATGTGATGTGACTTGAAACTTTTATAGTTGTTGAAAATTTTATCCATCACAGAACAAGTTCAGAGAAAAGCAGCTTCAACTTATTAAGTGTTTTTCAAAGAGGCTTAAATTTGACCAAAACCTACCTAGCCTTTTCATAAGATATCTAAAACATGATTTGCTATAACAATATTTGGAATTTTGTTTAACAGCAAATTTAAAGAACCAAGTTGAAATAGCCCAGGAGATGGATGGCACTTAACTCTGCATTCTTTTTTGAAGGTTTTATTAATTAGCTCTCTAACTCAAATAGATTACATCCTCTGAGCAGTAAATTGCATTCCATTTGCAAAGCTCTGCGGATGAAATTTGCATGTGGCCTAAATGCTATCCACATTGTTGTGTTAAGTAGAATTTATCTCTCTGGACCTTCCCCTCACCCCCAGTGGAAAGTGTTAACCACTTTTCTTGCTGGAAGGGAAGTTCACATGTAGTTTGGTCATTCGGCACCGTCCTCTTTTTTACTGTTAAATGCACTAAAGCCAGTCATGCCTGGCGGTACCAAGCAAGCTCTTCCCTGTGTTCTGGTCTGCTAAGCATTTGGAGTTCTTTGCTGTTTATTTACGTGGAATGTTTTCAGCTTCTGTCTTTGCTTTAAGAGCTGATTAAAAGGAATCTTAAAAAAACAAAAAGGTAGTTTTTATTGTAGGTTTTTCCTTTCTGGAATCTTCCCTTGTCTCCAGCCCCCTCCCTCCATCACCACCTTCCCCCCCTCCACACACACGCCACCACCTCCCACGGCATGTACTTTTTAAAAAAATAATTTTGAAGGTATTTTAGGAAGCACATTAATACCACACAGCTTGGAGAAGAGAGAACTAGGTGACTCCCCCGTCACGAATTGATCAAATATCATCAGTGTTCCAGTTCTGTTTGTCATTATGATCTGAGAATGTTCCTGAGCAGCTGCCCTTCAGAGGATGTTGATGCTTAGACACACCGTCCTGTCATTTACCTGACTTGCAAGCACAACTCTTTTGAAGGAATTAATGTCAAACTTACATATGAGAATTTACCATTTAATAGGGTGGATTCCTTTTCAATACATACTTTTCAGTTCAACGGGGAAGGGGATCCAATCTATTTTAAAAAACCATTAATTACATACTTCTGACATTTTCCTTTTGAATTTCCACAGGGGGAAAAGTTATTTGAATAACAAACAAATAAACAAAAACCCCTCCTCACAAATAGCTGTCAACCTCCTACTTCAACAAAAGCTTTCTGTCATACTGAGACGTACAGTGTCCTATTTGGTTAGAGGCAGCAGGGCGGTATAGACACTACAGAAAGGCTTGGGTTAATAGCACTTTCTGGATTTAGTCTCTCTCTTGATTAACCCTTGGATTACTGCTTTGAGTTTCTAACCCACTATCACTGCCCCATGCAGAATTTCCAACATGGTTGCCTCTTCTGTAGATGCCCCTCCTTAGATGCCCTGTTGGTAGATAGGATGAAAATTTGTAAGCACTACGGTTTTCAAATGAACTGAAAGCAAAAAGCTGAAGCATTACTCCTTGCTTCCTTGACCTGAGAGTCATTTTCTTAGTGAATAACTAAGTTGATCTAGACTTGTAAATAAGCTGTATGAACTAATTTTTAGACACGTCTTTAGATCTTTAGTTCAAACCAACCCTTATATAGAAACTCTGATTTATTTTTTTTTGGAGGAGATAGTCGGAGATCAGAGACCCTCCCCCTTGCCTGTCAGTTGGTGTTCCTTAAGGAGCTTTCAGAGCCCCAAGTTTAAAACACATTTCATGTAATGAAATAGGACCAAAATGATGGTTTCTTGTGACTATGTATTAGATTGACCCATAAGAAATTGCCACTGTTTGACCACTTCTGATGTATAAAAATAGCATTAGAATACCAAAAAAATTTTAGTGCAATAACACCTCCTGATTAGAAAATGGAGAAATAAGGAAGCTTGAAGAGGACTTCCCTGGTGGCACAGTGGTTAAGAATCCACCTGCCAGTGCAGGGGACACGGGTTCAAGCCGTGGTCCGGGAAGATCCCACATGCCGCGGACCAACTAAGACAGTGCGCCACAACTACTGAGCCTGCACTCTAGAGCCAGTGAGCCACAACTACTGAGCCCGCATGCCACGAGCCCATGCTCTGCAACAAGAGAAGACACCGCAATGAGAAGCATGTGCACTGCAATGAAGAGTAGCCCCCCCTTGCCGCAACTAGAGAAAGCCCGCATGCAGCAACGAAGACCCAACACAGCCCAAAATAAATAAACAAACAAATAAATAAAAAGAAAGCTCGAAGAATTAGACTATAAGCTCATCAAATAGTGACTCCTTCCCTCCCTCCCTCCCTCTCTCCCTCCCTGCCTCCCTTCCTTCCACAATCACCTGTTGAGTCCCTTCTGCATACTGCTGGCTAGGGATAAAAGGTATAGTTACTGCCCTCAGATCACTTAAAAGACAAATAAATACCAGCTGTTCCACATGATGGTGAAAACAGAGCCCATGGGGTGGTGGGAACACAGAACAGGAGTTTCTAGAATCCTCAAAACCTGAAACTCATTGCACAGAGAGCTCCAAATCCCTATGTTTTTAGAATGTTATTTCTGTGGACTGTATCACAGTAATAATAATTCAGAAAGTAGAAACTCAGTGTCCATTCTTCATAGCCAGGAGGTATCCAAGTAAGCAATGGATCTAGTTACTTATTTTCTTCCTTCATTCTTTCATGTTAACAAAGTGCTTAGAATCCATACTGTGTTCTTAATACAAGCAGAGGTGGCATATATAACAGCCCTGTTCCCTTAGTCACATTACTCCCAATCCTAACCTCCCATAGCATTTTTTTTAACATCTTTATTGGAGTATAATTGCTTTACAATGGTCCATAGCATTTTATTTTATTTATTTATTTATTTATTTATTTTTTTTGCGATACGTGGGCCTCTCACTGTTGTGGCCTCTCCCGTTGCGGAGCACAGGCTCCGGACGCGCAGGCTCAGCGGCCATGGCTCACGGGCCCAGATGTGGGATCTTCCTGGACCGGAGCATGAACCCACGTCCCCTGCATCAGCAGGCGGACTCTCAACCACTGCACCACCAGGGAAGCCCCCATAGCATTTTAAAATAAGTTTTGGGAATTCCCTGGCAGTACAGTGGTTAGGACTCTGCATTTTCACTGACGAGGGCCGGGGTTCAATTCCTGGTTGGGGAACAAAGATACCGCAAGCCATGAGGTGTGGCCAAAAAAAAAAAAGTACTATTTATAATACTATAAAATTCACCCTCTTAAAATGTATGATTGAAAATTTTTTAGTCTATTCACGAAGTTATGCAATGATCACTACTACCTACCTAATCCCAGAATATTTTCCTCTCCCCAAAAAGAAACCCACACCCATTAGCAGTCACGTTCCCCTCTTTCCTTCCCTTGGAAACCCCTGATCTGCTTTCCCAATCTTTAGATTTGCCTATTCTGGACATTTCATGTAATTGTAATTGTATAGCTGTGCCCTTTTGTGTCTGGCTTCTTTCACTGTAGCGTCATGTTTTTCAGGTTTATCCCTGTTGTAGCTTGGATCAACATTTCATTCCTTTTTATGATGTCCCATTGTAGGAATGTACTACATTGTATTTATCCATTCATCCATCATGGACATGTGGGTTATTTCCACTTTTTGGCTATTACGAATAATGCTGCTATGAACATCAGTGTACATCGTGGACATACATTTCCATTTCTTGGGTATACGTAGGAGTAGAATTGCTGAGTCATATGGTAACTCTGTGTTTAACATTTTGAAGAACTGGAATGCATAGCATTTTGTGACTGTGCTATGAAACTCATTATGAAGCAACTTATAGTCAGTTATCATTAGGCCTATCTCCTCCACTAGGTTTTAAGTTTCTTGAGACAAGGGTTGTTCTTGTTCATCTTTGAATGCCACCCTCCCAGTCCAGCACCCATCAAGGGACATAGTAGGTTCTTAGAAAGTTCTTGAGAATGAAACTGACCAGTGAAATTCCCAACACCCCTGAGACATATACACACTCTCTCTTCCCTGTAACAAGTGACAGCTTGTCAGGAATATAAGCAGCTCCGTATTGTCCATCAAGCTTTCCAGCTGGTTGCTGACCCTTCTTATCTGCTGCAGGGCCTCACCAGGCTCTTGGGATTTCTCCAGGCTTCCTCAGCCCCACAGCAGTAGTTAGGACCCACTCCAGTTTATGCAGATACTTTGAGAGAGATTATTTTAAGCACCACTGAAACCCAAGCAGAGGCAGGGCTGGAAACCTTGACATTCAGGGGCACGCCCCTGGTTCACACATCTAGTTTAGGGGGATTTGGACAAGGAGGCCGTCAAATCCCTACCCAGGCTTTGACTTGGGAGCTTGTGCAGGGGATTTAAGAAAGCTTATTTTAATACTTTCTCAGAAGGCCAGAGCAGCATCTTTATGATTTATCCTGCTACCTTTCACTCAGAGCCTGCTCTTTCTAATAACATCTATTTCAGGTTGGATTTAAGAGACAGAGCCAGCCTCTGCTGAATGGGCCACCTTTGATGTTACACTGCCTACCGAGGAGAGGAGGGACAGATGGAACAAAAGTTGTAATTGCCCAAATTTACAATAGCTTCCCAACAGCAGCCAGCACAAAAGAAATGTTAATGCAATAAACTGTAAATGGAAGGAAGCTGAGCAAGATTTATGGTTGGCGCAAACCTGCACCAAATCTCTGGAACCTTCTTCCTTCATCTGTGAGGCATTTCAATAGAGTAGAATTGAGCTCTTTGGAAAGTCAGTGACCACTCTGTACCCTCCCTCCCTTATATGTCTCCCATCCCCCAAACAAACAGATTCCTGCAAAAACCTGGGAAACCTGATCAAACAGTTGGGGGGAAATATCAGTCATTGAGGGCTCAAACCTGAAATCCTGGCCATGCCAAGAGCCCATGTCAGCAGGAAGCATGTGCATTCCAGCTGCAACTGAAGCGTGTGTTTCTCTTCTCCTCTGAGTTGGGGATCTCTGCAGATACAGCAGATGGCCAGAGCGTTCCCGTGTCTCAGCCACGAAGTGAGAGGGCAGTATGTCATTCGCCAATCAGGCACGTACCCATCCGTCAGGGCTACTGCTATAAATGGCTGTTTTTCACATTTGGGTTCCTGCAGCTCTCATTTCCATTTAGGCTCACACATACCTTTACCTGTGTTGTAACGTGCGGAGTGTGCATTGTCTCCTTGTCCAGATTGCTGGCCCGTTTGGTTTTTTAATTAGCTGAGGAGCACAGTCTAAATGGAAAATTGCTTTCTGAGATCCCTGTGCTCCGGTTCCATGCTGTGAGGGGCTCCCTGTAATTAAACACATTTTAAGAGTTGTTCTCTTGTGTATGTTCTATGGCCTTTCCCACTAGCTGGAGAGGTCTGTTTCAGGCCTGAGACTTAAATATTAACACTAGGTATAATTAAAAGGAAACTTGTATATCAATTGATTAAGTATGGAGGATTTTTTCCCTCTTTGATAGTTGAGGAAAGAACTCCTCGGTGGGAAAGTAATTTTTATGCCTTTTAGGGCTAGGAAAATGGTTATGCACTGAGAGGAAATTGGACAGACGTCAGGAGATCAGGATCACAGATGTCAGCAAATTCTCGAAGCCCTCCGTCTCAGGTTCCTGGTCCCCACAGTGAGAACGGAGTGGCTTGGGTATGCTACAGCCCTCTCACAGATCTAGAATTCATTCCAGAATTCTGCCTTTCAAAATAACATGTCCATAATTAAAAGTTCCTGCTACTGTTTCAAATGCTACACAAGCAGCTCATTAGAGCTCAGACAGAGAGGGACACATTGGGGACATGTCATGTGAGGGATCAGTTCATCGGTAATTAACAAAGGATGAAGGAAACCTTTATGAAGTTTTTGCTTAAAGGCTCAAAATATACATTTAGAGTAATGGTCCCCAAGTCTGCATAGCCATTAGAGAAAGTCTGACATGCGATGTAGAATGGCAAGCTCTCCTCTGGAAATCTTTTCTGAAAAAGAATTTGCAATTTTTTCTAAGAAACATGTAGACAAAGTTGTGGGGCATATAGAAGTTTGGCCTCAAAATCACGAATATTGGGACTTCCCTGGTGGTGCAGTGGTTAAGAATCCGCCTGCCAATGCAGGGGACGTGGGTTCAAGCCCTGGTCTGGAAAGATCCCACATCCCACATGCTGCAGAGCAACTAAGCCCGTGCGCCACAACTACTGAGCCCGCGCTCTAGAGCCCACGAGCCACAACTACTGAAGCCTGCGTGCCTAGAGCCCGTGCTCCGCAGCAAGAGAAGCCACCGCAATGAGAAGCCCACACACCGCAACGAAGAGTAGTCCCTGCTCGCCGCAACTAGAGAAAGCCTGCGCACAGCAATGAAGACCCAACGCAGGCAAAAATAATCATGAACCCGTGTCCCCTGCATCGGCAGGCAGACTCTCAACCACTGCGCCACCAGGGAAAACCAAATAAATAAAAAAAATTTAAAAATCACGTAATATTGATCATTCATTAGGAATCACTGGAATTAAAATCCACTACTCAGGTCCTAATCTGCATAAAAGACACATGGCACATGGTAAAAATCAATTTGATCACTTCCTAGGAGGGCCAGACTTGGGAAAGAAGGAAAAAGAAAAGAATGAAAACAAAGATCAGAAAAGAAGAAAATATCTGTAGACAAAGAGCTGTACATACTCAACCCTCTATTTTTTTCCACAAACGTGCATGCCTATATATCATGACCTACATCTTCCTCTGACCCTGTCTTCTCTATGCTTTGCAGCAGAGCTCATATTTTTCCATATATTTCTGCGACCAATACTTTTCCAAAGCATGGGCCATGTACTTTAGTGCCTGAACCCATTTGGCCAAGCTCTTTGAGCTACTTTCTTATTTTTGAGTCTTAGCTGTAGTTTAGGGTGTGTGACAATAGAAAGCACCTGGGATTTGGATGTGGCTTTTGTGAATCCCTGAGTTAGAGTTGCAGCACTCGGATTTCCTTATCTGTCAAATGGGTACAATCAGAGTCCTGGAAGGCTGGTTGAAAGAAGTGTGTGGGCAGTGGGGTGGTTTGCAACTACCTTCCCATTTCATTTCACCTGCAGATGTCACAAGCTTGTGATTTACTAAGGAGAGTAACATCAGCCCTCTTTTGTGCTGATATTGCCTTTGCTTTAACCCACAACCTTTTAAATCTCAGGGTTAGCAGGGCACTGGGTGAGCAGGTGTATTAGGAAAAATGTTTTGGTTTAATGTATAATAGAAAAGAGATTAATTAAGGATGTTAATGTAATCTAGCACTAAATCCCATGAAGCCTCACAGGACACACAAACAGCAATCCATACAATATGTATATATTCACATGCTTCTGAACATTTTGAAGACAATTTGCCTGGCTGTATTTTTTTATATTGTTGATATTAGATGGGCTTGGGATTGTCGTGCCCTAATGGAGTTTCTAGTAGAGGGATTAGTGTCATTTCTGGGCCCCCACCAGAATCCATTCAGGCTATAAGTAGTCATACAAAGTTGTAGGTTAAATGATTTGGGAATAAAATGTCATTTGATGTGACAGAAATGAACCCTCGGTGGCCCACACTTCCTCTGGGACTCGCTCTCACTTATGGTTCTCATGTTAAGTAATTTTATTAACTGAGGCAAGGAGGAGCATGAGGTGACAAGGGAAATATTTTTTGCTAACATTTTAATCTTAATCACAAAATTTATTGTGTGTGGTTTTATATGCATTTGTAGCTATGAAGCCCTGGAAGACAATGAAAGTAAAAATTAGAATGCGTTGTTTTTCTTCCCAGGTGTCATTTAAAGCATTGTATGAATTGTCAAAAAGATTAATTGTTGCTTGCAGCTAAACAGATGATAAATTTTAAAATTATATTATTACTGTGTGTCAGCATAAAAGCTCTGTGTCCCAAGTGTGTCACCTTTTTCTGTTGCTGTTGACAAGGTTCACATTTTATAGCACACCACCAGAAGGTGTTGACATATATTCAGATCACTGATTAAATGTTTTTAAAACGTGCCACTCACAAACTAACCCTGATGTTCTATGAAAGAGTCATTTTAAGGAGTAAGATTTTTTTCTTCATCATTGACACAGAGGAGATTTTAAACATTGCCATTAAAAAAAACCAACCCTAATGTGATTACATTTTCCTATTTTAAATTTTGGCACAGAAGAGAAAATGTATTTTCCTCACTTCTCTTCTCCACAGGAAAGGCAAGAACACGGTGTAAAAATATTGCGAGGAAGGTGCTAAATAGCTACTTGTAAACACCCCTTGTTGGGCACAGGACCCATGATATAGGAAAGTGAGGACAGTCCTGCGGTCGGTCGGTTGTATTGGTGTTGTAAAGTCTGGAGTTGTGACTCCTTTGCTGTTCAATGCTGTGACAGCCCTTGTGCTACAAAGTATCACAAAAGACAACTTTTACCCAGCAGCTGAGGGTGCAGAGGGCTCTATATTCTTTTTCACACTGTGATGCTTGAAGACATGGCTGGTCATGGCTTTTTGCATTTTATGGATGGCCTTTAGACCAAGGCTTCAGTGAATCCAAATGTGTGTTTGCCACAGTGATAAAGGTAATGCCTCAAGAATCAACATTTTAATGCTTTTCTTTTTGGTGTTAAGGTATTTGTGGGACCCTGTCCATCTATTCTCTTGTCTCTGAGCACAGCACGAATGAACTTTAAAACAAGTGATTTACTGTTCATTATGGGAAAGTTGGATTCCCCCCACCCCCTGCCCCGATTGTCAAGATTCCTTTGTTGGTGTAAGTTTTGGAGTGTGAATTTTCCCTTCTGGGTACAGAGGAAGTTGACATTGCTTCAGTGATGTTGCAGAGGATGATGTAAGACTGCCATAAGCCCATGTCGATTGTCACTTCACCCCAGCATGGTACAAGCTTAGAGGTGTTTCGGTGACAGCCTTGGGTGTTCTTCGGGGGGACCAAATCTCCAAATGATCTCTGACCAAAAGTAGTTAGAGGTCATAAGTAGCTTATGGCAGCAATAAGGATAGCAACCTTTTATGGAACACTTAATGCATGTCGGGAATCCTCACCACTTCACATATATTGTCTCATCTAATTCCCAAAACATAACAGCAGCTATGTGTGTTTATCCCCATTTTATCAAAGGAGTGAAGCAAGACTCAGTCTCACCCCCAGTAAGTGGCAGCCAACATTTGAACCCAGGTATGTTAGATTTTAGAGCCACTTTCACATTCATTCAACAACTACTTATTGATTTTCCATTCTATGTTAGGCACTGTCTTCATCACATCTGCCTTTTTAATCTGCTTTTTAACTTAATTTACTTATTTGGAGCTTTTAAAAAAATGGGCTCACCATTGGAAAACAAAGCCTCATGCAGAATTCCCTGTGAGTTCAGAAGAAAACAATATTCTGAGAGCCTTGAGGTTTCCTGCCTTAAAGAAGGGGAGAGGGGGAAAAAGATTAAAATGCTCCCTAGAAAATACCCACTTGTGGCTCCATCTCATTTACTTTGGGCATCTGGAGCTGCCTCTAGGGCTTCTGAATGTATATATAAGCACTTTGCTCCAGTTACACAGGATGCTGGTAACGTTGATTGGCTTCACGGAGGTGAACTGGGGAAAGAGGGAAGGGTGGGTGAGAGGAAGATTTTCACTATGAACTCTTTGGTACCCTCCTGGAACCATGTGAATATAATACCTTTTCAAAAGAAAAGGACACTTTCTCTTAAAAGGCCACCTCAGGTAATCTAGTTGAAATGAAAATTTCACTGGATTCAGACTATCATGCAAACACCAGTAGTTCTAAACTCTGTTATTTCATGGGTTGCTGTACCACCCCGTTTGTGTTTCCATTTCATCCTTTATTTCCTGGGCCACCCTCTCCATAGTGCATCCTCTGTTTAATTGACCATAGCCTCTTAGTATGAAGTCAGGTGATTTTTTTTTCCTTCCTACCTCTCAACTCTTGTTTTTAATGTATAGATCTCTTTGGATTGCATTTGTTTCATATATATGTTCTTTCTCCACATAGGAGATATATTCAGAAAGATCTCTGCCTCTGTGTGTGTGTTTGTGTTTTTCCCTTTTAGATAAAGCATTTGTTCTTTTCCTTGAAAACTCATCTTCAGGGTTTAGGGTAGAATGGAGAATTTGGCCTTAGTCTTCTTCCATCCACTAGTTGGGAACTTTCCTGCTTTTATAGGCATAAAAAACTTGTGCATATATCATAATGTATCGCATGCATAAAGATATGTAGAATACTTATACATTCTGTAACTTCTGTATTTACAAAACAAAACCAAAGCTTGTGTATGTAGAAATACTCCTGTGTTTACACTGGTCAATGACATCTAGAGAAAGCAGTTGCTGTAAAGGAGAAAAGCGTCTGTGGATGTTATTTATGTCAGTACCCACGCCTTCATTAAGCAAGTTAGTCTTCTTTATGCTGTTAATGGCATTCAGATCTTTCCTCTCCTTCTCTGTGAGTGTGTCATCCATTCCCTCCAAGCCTTCAGATGTCATTTTCCTTTATCTCAGGGGTCTCCAACCTCCAGGCTGCAGACCAGTACTGGTCCGCAGCCTGTTAGAAACCGGGCCGCACAGCAGGAGGTGAGCGGCGGCCAAGCGAGCAAAGCTTCATCTGCTGCTCCCCATCGCCCCCCATCACTCGCATCACCGCCTGAACCATCCCCCACCCCCCACCCCCGAGTCTGTGAAAAAATTGTCTTCCATGAAACCGGTCCCTGGTGCCAAAAAGGTTGGGGACCACTGCTTTATCTGACACATTTCAGGGAAGAATAAGGAAAGATTTATTCATATTACTGTGATGGTTTCATTTTCTTTTTGGAAGTCCAATGACTCAGTTATAGAAATGTTCTCGGAACATTTAAAGTCCAGTTCTGAATTTTAAAATAGCTCAATTGGCATAGGTTGACTTCCTGTAAATCTAAATCATGATTGTAAACTAATTTGGATATAAGTAGGACTTAAATAATCATCATATCCATTTACTAATTTGTTTGTCTAATGCAGTGCATTTCTTTCTTTGATATTTTATGTGTTCACATTATGACACATGAACAGGGAAACCAACCAACATGTTGAGTACCTCCTGTGCCCTGGGTGTTCAGCAATGTGCAGACAATCCCAGAAGGGAGAGGTCCACACCCCAGGTTTGGGGACTGTATGACAGTCAGCACTCAATAAATATCTGTTATTTAAATTACTGAAATGAATGTAAAAGGAAGTAGCAGACTACAGTAGAATATTTCATTTTCCTAGATTATTAAGTGCTCAGTTGTCGACAGACAGACTTTTTTCATCTGCACAGATTATCCTGTGTAGGGGTCCTAGGTTTAGTCTTTTATCTCCTTTAGCATTTTATACACAGCCAAACTCAAAGAACTCAGAAGTGACTGTCAGTTATCTAGGGCATTTAGAAACCTTAGCACACACTGCACCCGGCACGCACTGCAAGGATGCATCTGTTTACAACATTTACCATGTTTACAACATTATATGTAAGAAAAATACAGTGAAGCCATTAAACATAGAATTCCATATGATCCAGCAACTCCTCTTCTGGGTGTATACCCTAATATACCCAAAAGAATTGGAAGTGGGGACTGGAACAGATATTTACACACCCAGGTTCATAGCAGCATTATTCACAATAGTCAAAAGGTGGAAGCATGGGGCTTCCCTGGTGGCGCAGTGGTTGGGCGTCCGCCTGCCGATGCAGGGGACGCGGGTTCGTGCCCCGGTCCGGGAGGATCCCACATGCCGCGGAGCGGCTGGGCCCGTGACCCATGGCCGCTGGGCCTGTGCGTCCGGAGCCTGTGCTCCGCAACGGGAGAGGCCGCAGCAGTGAGAGGCCCGCGTACCACAAAAAAAAAAAAAAAAAAAAAAAGGTGGAAAAATTAAAAAAAAAAAAAAAAAAAAAAAGGTGGAAAAATTAAAAAAAAAAAAAAAAAAAAAAAAAAAAAAAAAAAGGTGGAAGCAACCCACATGTCCATTGATGGATGAACGGATAAAGAAAATGTAGTATATCCATACAGTGGAATATTATTTAGCCTAAAAAAGGAAGGAAGTACTGACACATGCTACAACATGGATGAACCTTAAAACATTATGCTAAGGGAAATAGGCCAGATGGAAAGGACAAATACTATCTGATTCTATTTACTTACATGAGGTACCAAAAGTAGTGAAACTCATAGAAACAGTACACAGAATAACGGTTACCAGGGGCTGGAGGAAGTGGAGAACGGGAAGTTAGTGTTTAACAGGTACAGAGTTTCAGTTTGGGATGATGATAAAAGTTCTGAAAATGAATGGTGGTGACATTTACACAACAGTGAGAATGTACTTAATGCCACAGAACCATTTCTACAAATAGAAATCGTTAAAATAGTAAATTTTATGTTATATATACTTTACCACAATTAAAACAACAAAAACACAATGAAGCCAAAGCCACTGGGAAAGATACAGTGTGCTCCTGAGCCAAATACACCCAGAAGAGCAAAATATAAAACCATTTCGAAACTTCGTCTACCACCCTCCAGGTCTCTTGCCTGGTCTGCATCCTGAGAGGTTCCTCATTGAATGGCTCCAGTTATTATGAGGCTCTTGTGGGTGAGACATGGGGGGCTGCATATGGTAGAGATGGCTTTTGGTTTCTTAGTAGTTTTGGATTACTGTGTCCTGTATTTCTGAGATAAAAGCTTATCAATAGAGTATCATTGTGTGGAAGGTGATATGGAGTAATTGCACCTTTCTTGGGTATTTGGCATGAAAACAGTTGGAAAAGGGATAGTCATGTACAGTCAAGTTCAAATCTCTTGTGCTGTTATGTTAGATAACATGTCATTAAATTGGTCACAGATTTATTTTCCAGCACTGGAGCAGATCTCCATTCCTTCAGCAAAGTGCCAGAAGGGGAAGGTGGCTACATTTAGAGGCAGATTCTTGGAAAAATGCATATTTTGAAATTTGATTTTAAACACAGACATCACAGTTAGCCCCCAAGACAGGATGAGAGGCTCAGAGGATCTGGGAGACTTTCATAGGCTGATTTACATCTTTGTTCTTAGTGAGTTAAGTGGCTGGTGGAGCCAGGCATATATTATACTAGTTAAAGTATTTCTCTTTCAACTGTTTTTTTCTATATGATCTATAATAAAACAGATTTAAAAGTTTGAAACACTAGTTGCTAAAGAAAGTTCTCTTTGTAATGGCAGTTAATCTTGTTGCTGCTAAAATGGCAGTTGACCTTGTATTAGGGAGTTAATAAAGCCTGGTGATTTGTGTAGTTGCCCAGATTGTGTTTTTCCCGGGTTAGCTCCTCAAATCTCATCATTTCCCTTACGTTCAAAAATCATTTCAGAATTATTTCATTAGAATTAGACACACACAAATCACTAATGCATGTGTCTCCTGCCACTAAACATGTTCTGTCGGACTCCACAGCCTGTGTGCTCCTTGCCACGTGCCACTTAGCATCCACCCTGGACCTAAGATTACTGCTGGAGACCTGATGGGTGCTTTGGGCAATGGCCCTACTTTACTGTGTAGAAATTCTCAGCCACCCATCAACATGTTCATTCCCCATTCATGTACTTCATTCATTCTCTTGGGCATTTATTTATTGATTCTATCACAAAAATTTCTGAATGGGTGAAACACTGTCTTATTAAATACAGAGTAAAGGGTAGCACTTAGCACGTTGGCCTCCCTTGGACCAGGTTCTGAAATCTTAACTTTGTTAATTACCAGCTCTTTGATCTTGGGTAAATTACTTAATTTCTCTGTGCCCAGTCTTCCTTATTTATAAAATGGGGATAATAGTTTCAGAGAATTACGTGAAATGTGCATTGCACAGTGCCTGGCACCCAGTAAGAACCCAATAAATACTACCTGTTGTTATGAGTTGAATTATGTTCCTCCTCAAAATGCATGTATTGAGGTCCCAATACTCAGAATGTGACCTTATTTGAAAGTATGGTTGTTGTAGATGAAATTAGTTAAGATGATGTTATCTTAACTAATCTTAATTTAAGATTAGGGGGACCCTGATCCAATATGCTGGTGTCCTTAAATAAAGGGGAAATTTGGACACAAAAATAGACGTGCATAGAGGGAAGACAATGTGAAGAGAGATGGGAAGAAGATGGCCATCTGTAATCCAAGGAGAGAGGCCTAGAACAAGTCCTTCCCTCCTTGGATTTCAGACTTCTGAACCAACACTGCCTTGATTTCAGACTTCCAGCCTCTGGAACTGTGTAAGCCACTTAGCTTGTAGAACTTCGTTATGGCAGCCGTAGCTAATGAATACAGCTGATGTTGTCAACCTCTGCCCACCATGTTTCTCACTGATCTGAGAACCAACCTCTAGTTTCTGGCCCATGGGAAATATATTTGCCCCTTTTCAGCTTGTATTTTTTCATTTTCTTTCTTTCTCTTGAAAGAGCATGCAAAATAATTCCTAGCAAGAACAAGTGTTTAAGAAAATTTCCCTGCCCTTCATTCCTGTGTCTGTTTCTAAAAAGCTGTAGTTGAAAAGTTTCTTTTCTCTCTTACCACATTTCTCACCTTCTTGCCTTGATTTTTTCTTTCTTTGAAAGATCACAATCCCTTATAAATTGCTAACTCCTGGAGGTTGCCCCATCCCAAACTCTTGATGAGAGGTAAGAGTTTATTTGTAGGCTTTTATGTGTGTGTTCTTTCAATAAAAAGGAAATGCAGATGAGCAGCTCTATGAAATGAAGCAAGATGAAAGATCTAGTGGAGGAGAGAGCCCTCTTACTGCATTTTTGTAGCTGACTTCACTCTTACCTATCTCTAAATTCGTGGCTTGGGTTTTTCTTTGTTTGTTTGTTTTTAAGAAACTTGAGATCGGACAGTGTTCTCCTTTCCCTCCAGAGGCCCAGAGCAATGTGGCGGGTTGCATTCTGGACTGGCAGCACTAGCATTTGTTCTTCCGGGGACCGTCTGCTGCTTTTCTCTGCCCCAGTGGAGCTAGGGCAGTAATAAACCTCTTATTTCTTACACTGCACAGCATTTTTGTCATGGTCTTTGTCATTGAGACTTACGAAGTCAACATAGGACATGAGGGAATTTGTGAATTTTTACCCAGGCAGGAGAAAGAGGTGAAGGAGGGAGTTATCTTTCCAGAGATGTTGCTTTTCTAAACTCCAGTTTTCCCAGTCCCTTTCTTTGCCCTTTGCCTACACTCTTCTTTCACGTGCTGTACAGTGACCTGTGAACTCTGCCACCTCCAGCCCTGTCTCCTCACCACCCTTTTGATCTGACTCTTCTCATCTGTACTGTCACATAGCTCCCAACCAGTTTTCCTGCTACCACAGAATATATAAAATCCTTGATTGTTCACTTTCTCCATGGTTCATCTCTTAATTTCCCTGTCATTTAAATATCCTTTTTTTAAAAAAGAGTAACCAGGGATTACTCAAGGACTTCCCTGGTGGTCCAGTGGTTAGGATTTCACGCCCCAGGGCGAGGGTTCAATCCCTAGTCGGGGAACTAAGATCCTGCAAGCTGTGCAGCCAAACAAACAAAAAAAAAAGAGTAATCATTGGTCTCCAAAAGTGCACCCCTTGACTCAAGCAGCTCGCCTCTCTCCATCTCGTACCCCTCCACTTGGAAAGGAACCTTCTTCCTGCCTCCTTAAGTTTCTCAAATGAGAAGGAGTCATCCTTCCTCTCCTGCGTCGGCCGGCCCCTCCTCATTTCTTCCATCTCCTTGGAGAATATTGGTACACCAATTCAGTCCCTCTTTCTCCTCATCTTTTCCTCCTTGTCCCTTTGTGCAGTCCTTCCCCACAGCTTGCAAAGATATTCTACACACATCTTTATCAAAAATGAAGTACAGGGCTTCCCTGGTGTCACAGTGGTTGAGAGTCCGCCTGCCGATGCAGGGGACACGGTTCATGCCCCGGTCCGGGAAGATCCCACATGCCGCGGAGTGGCTGGGCCCGTGAGCCATGGCCGCTGAGCCTGCGCGTCGGGAGCCTGTACTCCGCAACGGGAGAGGCCGCAACAGTGAGAGGCCCGCGTACTGCAAAAAAATAAATAAATAAATAAAATAAGAAATAAAATAAAAATGAAGTACAGTCATTTTTGGTTCCAAGAACCCCAAGGATGCCAAAAATCCGTGGATGCTCAAGTCCCTTATATAAAATGGTATAGTATTTGCATATAACCTATGCACATCCTCCCTATATTATACTTTAAATCATCTCTAGATTACTTATAATACCCAATACAATGTAAATGCTATGTAAATAGTTGTCAGCTTGTGGCAAATTCAGGTTTTGATTTTTGGAACTTTCTGGAATTTTTTTTCCAAATATTTTTGTTCTGAAGTTGGTTGAATCCTTGGATGCAGAATCCACAGGTAGGAGAGCTGAGTATAAAACATAAACTTTCCTTTGTGTCCACATCTTCAAGCTGTTGATGTGCCTCCCAACTTCTCTTGATGCCTAACTTCTTGAAGAGGTCTGTGTCCACCTTCCTCAGTTCCCACTAAGTCACACTGAATTCTCAGCTTGTTAGGAACATATTCATCCCTCTGGCTCTGAAACTGTCCCCTTAGGTCTCAAATGCCTTCAGAATGGCCAATTCCAAGGCCCCGTTTTTTTTTTTTTTTCTGGCCGCCCTGCACAGCATGTGGAATCCTAGTTCCCCGACCAGGGATCGAACCCGCGTCCCCTGCATTGGAAGTGCTGAGTCTCAACCACTGGGCCACCAGTGAAGTCCCTCCAAGGCCCCGTTTTTTAATTCGCATACTAATTGACTCTCTCTGGCTCTTGGTGCTGTAACATGCTCCACTTCCCAGAACTCTCTCCTCTCCCTCCCTGCATCAAGGATACTCATCTCCCTGGAATTTCTTCTGACTGAACATTCCGTCTTGGTTTTCCAAAAGGGTTTTTACATCCTTCTTTGAGCACTAAAGTCATGATCCTGCCCAGGGTGTCCTCTCTCTAAGTTATTCCCCTCGATGATGACATCCTTTTCATTTATGATGGTCTCAGAATCTTCCTTCAACTTGGGATGTTTGCACAGCTACTCAAATTTTGTGTATATACCAAACTGACTTCATTAGGTTTCTCGAAAACATTTTCCTGATTTTGGGGTCTAAATAATGGCTTGTTTTTAGCACTTACAGTGTTGTGTTGTGATTTATCTCTTTGCATGTCTGTCAATCCAACTAAAATTTGAATGCCACGAAGACAGGACTTGTGTTGCTTTTAAACAAAATCTGTGCTTGATTGTTGCTGGTATATGGGAATGCTGCTTGATTTTTATTTTAATGTAAATTTAAATTTTTATGAAATAATACAAGATTTAGAGTTTTTCTGTACTCAGAGTTTTCTTGAGTGCTCTGCTTGGTTGTTTGTTTTAGTCTTTATCTTTCATGTTAATGACTTTCATCAAATGTCTGGTGATCTGTGGCTATCAGTCCATATTTAAGAATGAGGGGGCTTCCCTGGTGGCACAGTGGTTAAGAATCCGCCTGCCAATGCAGGGGACACGGGTTCGAGCCCCAGTCTGGGAAGATCCCACATGCTGCGGAGCAACTAAGCCCATGCACCAAAACTACTGAGCCTGCGCTCTAGAGCCCACGAGCCACAAATGCTGAGCCCACGTGCCACAATCACTGAAGCCCATGTGCCTAGAGCCTGTGTTCTGCAACAAGAGAAGCCACTGCAGTGAGAAGCCCACACACCACAATGAAGACCCAACACAGCCAAAAATAAAAAAAAAAAAAAGAATGAGGAACTTAGAAATCGCTGGAGAGTTCATTATGCATGCTAATTGATCGACCTCACTGCAGGGTTATCAGTTAGGGATCTTACACCTTCACCAGGGGATTGCCAGATATCAGTGTCTGTAGGCCCTCTGTTTCTTAGAGAGGAATCCTCCAGCTTCCGGTCTCCGGGGATGAAACCTGGCTGCCAGCATTCTGGAAGCCAAGGGGACAAGGCCTGGGGATCCTCACCATTCCATGTGCTGACTTTCACTTAGTCCCAATTTTCAGCTCCTTGATTAAGTCCTCCCCATTGCTGTGTTTTGCATCCACAAGTTGGAAGCTGTTCTGGTTCATTTTCTCCAGAGAGAGTTACTTCCTTTGACTATTGGAATGAGGATGTTAGTAGGGGGAGGGTCTTATTGCTCTTTATATACTATAAACAATTCTTTGTTCAGACCCACAACCTTGCCTTCAGAGGTACCAGGAACCTCAGTTCCTAAGCTTTTGCAGAGTTCTATTGTGGAAAGAAGCTTCATTCTTTTTGACCTGCCACACTTCTTTGGCCCCAGTGCTGTGGGCAGTTAGCAGTTAGCTTTTCCACCCGTTGATTCACTTTCCATTTTCCAAATTTGTTGACATCTCTCTTCCATTACATCTGTTTCTGTGGCTTCATACTCCTCCCCACTTTAATGTGGGTTTTTAAAAGGAAGTGGAGATAAACACATGTTCATCTGCCATGTTTCTGCTTTTGAGTATTTTGATCTAGTATCCAGCTGACTTTATGAACTTTTATTAGTTTTTTAAAAAAACAATGAATGATTATTGACCTTTTTCCCTAATTTTGTTTTATTATGGTAAAATATAAAACTTACCATTTTAACCATTTCTTTAAAGTAACTTTATTTATTTAATATTTATTTTTTTTGGCTGCATTGGGTCTTCGTTACTGTGCATGGGCTTTCTCTAGTTGCAGTGAGTGGGGGCTACTTTTTGTTGCAGTGCGTGGGCTTCTCATTGCGGTGGCTTCTCTTGTTGCGGAGCACGGGCTCTAGGTGCACGGGCTTCAGTAGTTGTGGCTCACGGGCTCAGTAGTTGTGGCCCGCGGGCTCTAGAGCACAGGCTCAGTAGTTGTGGCGCATGCATGGGCTTAGTTGCTCCGTGGCATGTGAGGTCTTCCCGGACCAGGGCTTGAACCCGTGTCCCCTGCATTGGCAGGCAGATTCTTAACCACTGCACCATCAGGGAGGTCCCCATTTTAACCATTTTTAAGTGTACAATTTAGTGGTATTAAATACATTCATAATTTTGTGAATTATGACCATCACCACCATCCATCCCCATAGCTCTTTTCAGCTTGTAAAAGTGAAACTCCGTACCCATTAAACAACTCCCCATTCCCCCTTCTGTGGCTCCTAGCCGCCACCAGTCCACTTTTTATCTCTACCATTTTGACTACTCTAAATATGCCATATAAGTGAAATCATAGTGTATTTGTCTTGTTGTGACTGGTTTATTTCACTTAGCATAATGTCCTCAAGTTTCATCCATGTTGTAGCATATGTAAGAATTTCTGTCCTTTTAAAATCTGAATAATATTCCATTGTATGTATATATCACATTTTGCTTATCGATTCATCCATAATATACATGAGGGTTGCTTCCACATTTTAGCTATTGTGAATAATGCTGTTATAAACAAAGGAGTATAAATCTCTCTTCAAGACCCTGCTTTCAATGCTTTTTGGTGTATACCCAGAAGTGGAATTGCTCCATCATATGGTAATTCTATTTTTAATTTTTGAGGAATCACCATACTGTTTTCTATAGTGGCTTTACATTTTTACTAGCAGTGAAGAAGGGTTCTAATTTCTCCACATCCTTGCCAACATTTGTTATTTTCTATTTTTTTGATAGTAGCCATTCTAATGGGTATGAGGTGGTATCCCATTGTATTGTATCAGTAGTTTGATTTGCATTTCCCTAATGGTCAGTGATGTTGACCATCTTTTCATGTGCTACTGGCCACGTACCAGTTCATCTTCTTCATTTCTTCTTTGAAGAAATGTCTATTTAAGTCCTTTGACCATTTTTGAATCATGTTGTTTGTTTTTTGTTATTGAGTTTTTGGAGTTCTCTGTATATTTTGGATGTTAATCCCTTATCAGACATATGATTTGCAAATATTTACTCCCATTCTGTGGGTTGTCTTTTTGCTCTGTTCATATAGTCTTTTGATGCACAAAAATTATTAGATTATTGAATTTTGTCAAATGCTTTTCCTACATTTTTTGAGATGTTCAAAGACTTTTCTCTGTTAATGTAATGAACTATACTAATATATTTTCTAATGTTAAATCATCCTTGCATTACTGATATAAAATAATTTTTTTCCATTTTCTGGATTTTGTTTGTTAAAATTCAGGAATTTTGCATTTATGTTATAAGTGAGACAGGCCTATAATTTTCTTTTCTTTTTTTTGCCTTCTTTGGTTTTTATACTCTCTTCAAAATAAATTGGGAATAATTATTTGAGGAACTTTCCCTCATATTCTGTTCCCTAGGGCAATTTGTATAGTTATGAATTATCTGTTTCTTAAAGGCTTTTCAAAACTTACTAGAAATTATCTGTACTGTGTGTGTATCTTGACTACTAATTCAATATGTTTAGTAGCATATGATCTCTTCAGATTTCTTAGTTCTTATTAAATCACTTTTGGTTACTTATATTTATTTAGAAAATTATTCACATTATCTGTTTCCAAATTTCTTGCCACAATGTTGTTCCTAGCATTCTCTTCTTATTTTTAATCTCTTCTGCATCTATAGTTTTAGTTTCTTTTTATTCCTAATATTTTCTTGATTTTGCCAGAGGTTGCCTATTTTATTTATCTTTTCAAAGAATCTTTTTTGATTTTGATGACCTTCCTTATACTTTGTTAACTAGTTCATTAATTTTCACTCTTATTTTTATTATTCTTTTTACTTTCCTAGTATTGTCTTTTGCTCTTTAAAAAATTTTTTTTCCTGAGTAGAAAAATGAATTCATTAATATTTTACTCTTTCTTTTCTAGTATATACATTTAAGCTTATAAATTGCCCCCTAAGAAATACCTTAGTTCTTAGTGTGTGTCATGGATTTAGACATGTAATGTTTCATTTTCACATATTTTAAATATTTTCTCTTAATCATATATTTTTTGATCCATGAATTATTTAAAAATATGTGTCTCTGAGTTTTCAGAAGTA
Organism: Neophocaena asiaeorientalis asiaeorientalis; assembly: GCF_003031525.2. Lineage (NCBI taxonomy): Eukaryota > Metazoa > Chordata > Mammalia > Artiodactyla > Phocoenidae > Neophocaena > Neophocaena asiaeorientalis. The sequence continues at coordinate 1,359,408 of NW_020171825.1, read as the reverse complement.
TTGACTTCTGACTTTACTGCACTGTGGTCGGAGAATTCCATTTGTACAAAATTGACTAGTATTTCCTGAGACTTCCTTTATGGCCTTGTAAGTGGTCATGTTTTGTATATGTTCCATGTGTACTTGAAAAAATGTGTATTTTCTAATAATTCAAGGAGGAATTCTTTGTAAGTCCATTAGCTAGTGATTATTAACATGATGTTCAAATCTTGTATATTCTTATTAAATTTTTGTCTTTTAGACCTATCAATTTCTGCCTCTGGTTGTGAATTTGTCAATTACTTCTGTAATTCTGGTAATTTTTGCATTTATTTCAGATGTCTACAGTTTGAGGAATATTATTTCTTTTTGATAAAATGTTCTTTTCATCATTAGGTAATGATATTCTTTATTCCTAGGTGGGGTTTGGGGGGTTTTTTTGCCTTAATTTCTATTTTGTTTAATATTAACATCCTTAATCCACATTGATTTGGAAGTTATATGTTCAATTTTTTTCCTTTGGTGATTATTTTTTAATATGCATATTTGATTTAACAAAGGCTGAAGTCTGATAATATCTCTATTCTCCTTCTGAACAAAGTGTTCTAGAATATTTTAGCTCTGATATCCACCTCAAATCTTTCATGTTCTCTGTCTAGTATGTTATCAGAGTCTAGTACTTTATTTGTTGTTGATTTTTTTTAGTACTTTGTTTAAATGAGACATTATTATTGCTTCTGGATTCAGTTTCTTTTATTATGAAATATACCTTTGGTCACTTCTCTCAGTAAAGATAACTTCTTTCAGCCTTTGTCTGGAAAATGTATGTATTTTGGCCCTATCTTGAATGACAACTTAGTTGAATTAAAGGCTGAAGGTTATTTTCCTTCAATACTTTGAAAATATTGTTCCATTATTTTAGGGTTTATTTTGCTGCCTAGGAACATTATATTGTGCAGCAAAATTGTTCTCTCTTCATGAGTAGTCAGTCTTTTCTTTTTTCTTATTTAGCTTGTGACTCTGTTTCTTTCATCTGAGAACTTAAATATTCCTTTCAGTTCTGAAAACTTCTCAGTTGTGAATCCTCATTCTTTCCATTCTCTCTTAGACATTTATTGTAATGTCTCATTCTGCCCATCTTGTTTCCTAACTTCATGACTTCCATCACCTACCTCTCTGTGCCATGTGGTGGCACAGAAACCACTCTGTGTAGTTTCTTTTCATTCATCTTATAGTTCACTGATTCTTTTTTCAGCCATGTCTAATCTACTGTTTTACTTATTAATTTTGTGACTATATATTTTCCTTTTAAAAATGCAATTTGAGGGCTTACCTGGTGGCGCAGTGGTTGAGAGTCCGCCTGCCGATGCAGGGGACACGGGTTCGTGCCCCGGTCCTGGAAGATCCCACATGCCGCAGAGCGGCTGGGCCCATGAGCCACGGCCGTGGAGCCTGTGTGTCCGGAGCCTGTGCTCCACAACGGGAGAGGCCACAACAGTGAGAGGCCCGCGTACCGCAAAAAAAAATAAAAATAAAAATGCAATTTGATTCTTTCAAATTAATTTTTATTTCCAATACTGTCCTAACCTTTCCACGGTTACTATTCCTTCCTGTGTCACTTTAATAACTTCAAACTTATATATTTCATATTCCTTCTGAAGTTTTCACTTATTTCTAGTTCCCAGGTACCTATTCACCCTTATGTTGTGCTTAGTGACCCTCCCACCTGGTGGTTTGTTTCCTGACATGGTTGGGATGGTATTGTGAGCTCATCTTCAGCAGGGGTTGTTTTGCCTCTGGGAGTCCATGTGCCCTGGACTGTGGATACATTCTTGCAGCACTGCTTTGCATTTTTCTTCTGCAAAACAAGACTCAGTTGTTTTAGAGTTTTGAACTCAAGTTTTTAATTTTAACTTCTCTATCTGTGACTTCGAACCCATCTAGGTGGTATAAACTTAACACCTGCACTTGCTCTTAACACAGGCTCATGGTTTTGATGACTCATACAAAAGTTTTATTTATTTTCACAGAGCCCAAACCAGACCTCAGGCTGCCTTGCTGTTTCTTGTGGGCATAATTCTTCTAGTTCCCTATTCGTGGATTAGATAGCTTTTAAAGGGGCCCAGTTTTGTTCAGTTCCTTCACCTTGCACAAGCCCAAGTTGGTGTCTTCTGTCCCACGCGGGTATTGACACTCCGGCCCCCCAGCTTCAGGAACTCTGGCCCTGGAGTTCTTGCTTTGTTTCAGTACTTGAAGATTTCCTTTTCCTTTTTCTTTCAAGCTCAGCTATATGTTAAACCTTTCTTTTTTTAACTTTTGCTTTAGATTTTCCAATATTTCTGTGTGTTTTTAAGTAGGAGTGGTGTCTGCATCCACTCAGCTTACCATAAACCTATTCATCTCTGTACTCCCCAGCTCAGAGGAATAACTGGTCTGTACCAGGTGCTAGATGACTGACTGCCTGACTGAGTGAATGAATGAATTTATTTTTTATGTCCAGAAGCAGATGGAAGCAACATTCTATCTCTCCAGGGGCACCGGAGCAAGCAGAGTTTATTTTTCTATGAGGTCGTAAGTGAGGAGAGTTCCAAGCAAATAAAATGAAGAGAGAATAGGACTTCTTACGTGCTTTTTCTTTAAGTCTTGGAACAATGGAAACGTTTAACTGCTTCATACTGCTTGATATCCTAAGGTGGACTGAAAATGAACGAACAGTGAGTTCCCATACCATTCGCTGGTGGCTCCACACAGCATCCTTACCAAGAGGAAAGATTAAAGAATCACAGGGAGCAGGACATTAGGCCTGTTTATTTCCCTTTCTCTCCCCTGTTTTTAAGAAAAGCTTGCCTTTGATGAGATATAGCCACAGGCTGTTGTTTCACATTTTACATCAACCACCTTTGTTGGAAGCTGGTTATTGATGCTGTGCCCTGTTTTAATTCACACTTCTTTGCTAATCAGTTACAGCATTTATCCATTAATCAGGCATTCTGACAGGGTCAATAACTGCTTTTTGGGTTTCGTGAGGGGTTGCGTGTTATCAAGCAAGGAATAATGCTCAGGAGCTCACTTAAAAACAGTGTGACTTTCCCAGGCTGGTGGACTTCCGGAGCAATAAGCATCTCATGCAGATTTCATATGGTGGTTTTTTTAATGTATTTGGTTGATGGGATTTTCTCACTGAACACTTCATTAGCAGGGCTCAACATTAGTGAAGTGTGGACAGGTGTGCCTCTGTTTAAGAAAAACAGAAACATCAAAAAGTAATTATTCCCATTCCTTACAAATGACTGTATTTACCTAAAAGTGGCATTAAATCATGAGCTTCTTTCATTCATATTGTTTACAAACAATATCTTCTTGGTAGTGGGGTTTGAGAGCAAAGAAACTTAATGCCAAAATATTTGGAGCTGCTACTAGATGAAAACCAATCCAAAATTTAGAGCAAATACCTCTATAATTATAGTGTGAGTCAAGAGGAAAATATTTTATAAACAAAAGCTGAGTTAATATACCAATTTCCTAAAGCCCATCTTTTACATAGAGTGTTTTAAACCTCTATGTACACATACATGAGTACATACACATTCTCAGTACCCCTCAGCCTTTATAATTTGTTTCAACATATTCAAATGTTGTAAAGCATCATAGAAGTTAAAACTTTTCATTTTAGCAAGGATGAGAAACAGAGGTGGCAATGTTTAATTGGAGAGTTACAGTTTGGGCAATTGAGTTTACTGTACATAATGATGGTAACAGGTTTCAGTGATCTTTTTTATGACAGATGTACCAACATTTAATTGTTTTTCATCACGGGTGGAGAGAAATGACACTTCTGTAGATTTTTCAATTCTCCTACGTGTCACTTAGCTGTCCCACCATTGTCTGAGTTCCTTTCTCTCATCCCTTTTGCTGCAACGAGTTGTGTCATTCCCTCATGATCAGCACTTTTGTTGTCTTTGTTTTTTGCTGTACCTCAGAAGTCCATCTTTTCTTTCATCTCCTTCCCATTCATGCATGAGGGAACAGTTGTGCCCTGTTGTGGGGATGTTCCGCTGGGTTTCAAGCAGTAGGGTTTCTTTTTATTCTCTTCTAAGTAGTACAATGGGGCTGAATGTCTGTTGCAAAATGCACACACTAATATGCCAGGTTATTTGGTTTCCAAGAAGTCAATAAAAATACTACATTTAGGCTCAGCCCTTGGCTGGCTTTTTCCCTGTTTGCCTCCTTTCAAGTCTTTGGTTATAAATTTGTTTGTTTGTTTCTGATCGTAAAATATAATCTTCCGTATTAAAGTGAAGCATGGAGTCAGCAAACACTCAGAAAAATGTTGCTGGCGGTGGACTATTTTCACACTAGCAGATTTGGCAGCCTGCACCCTCCCTTGGTAAGAGCCTCAAAACAGCTGCCAGAGCTAATTAATGGCAGCTACAACTCGGAGGAGATGAAAAAAGAGTGGATCCCAAGTTGGTCTTGGCAGAACTTTCCAGTGTAAGAAACTAGCACATCTCTGCATCTAGAGGTGTGCAGCTCTGACTCTTTTCATCCAGATCACCTCGCTTGATTCTTGTTTTGGGGGGGGGATGAGTGTGAGCGTAACTGTACCTAGTTATAAACACAGACCCAAAGGCCCTGTCAGCAGTAAAAGGCTAAAGACATAAAAAGCTAGAGGTGTCTTAAGACACTTTGTTCTCATATTCAGGAACAATCTTCAAAATCCTCCTTAATGAGGTCATAAGAGAAAAAAATAGAACAAGCGTTCCTTGTGTATCTCACTAGGGCCTGCCATTAGGGTCACTTGCCACCAGTATCCTGTTTAAAAAGGGATTGGAGTAGTTCAGTCAAGCATTGCATTAAGAGAGAGACTTTGATTAATTCCTTCTCCTTTCTTTTGTGCCACAGATAATTTCAGTAAATTTGTGATACTTTCTGCTTAGCCATTGCTGAGGCTTAAAGTTCTCGACGCACCATGCTGAGTATTAGCATTTATCGGGCCTACTTGGCTATGGTGAAGAGAAGTGAATGCTGCAGACTGCTGTCTAATCTCTGATGAGCAGGGTCGGTCTTTAAGCATGACCGGTATCTGAGATCTTGGCTCAGGGAAGAGCCTGCTTTCAGGTTGGTGGCAGAAAGAAATCTTGATGTAAGAGAAGGAAAGAACTAACAGTAAGTATGACGGTGATTTACCATGGTGAACTTTTTTAAAGGTACTGGATCTGCCTCTTAGAAAATCACAGCTTGGGGAAGTTTCAGGCATGGCTCTCAAAGGAAACAAAAGCAAGAAAGGGACACGTGAGGGCCACCAGTATGTGCTTTCACTGAGGCTGCTGTGGGAGAGTTGAAGATTAGCCCTGGGCTGGTCAGGTCAGGTAGGAAACTGGATTCTCTTGTCATTTGCTTTCTTTTATTTACCAACTTTGTTGAGAGGCCATCAGGGATACAAAGGAACGTTTTGAGTCCTGTGCTGTAGAAACCCAGTGGCTGTTGCCATCTAGAAACAGGTTAGGATGTATTTAAAGCACTTAGTTAAAAACTTAATCACATAGTTATTGTATTTTATAAGCTAATTTTGGAAAGGTATACAATTTACTTTATTGCAAATGCAAAGTCTGTTAGGCATCCATGCATTTAGGTGCCACTGAAAAGTTAGATTTGGGTTCTGATGGACTGGAACGGCTCCCAGGGGAACACTGTCGTGATTGTGTAAATCCCCTCTCCTTTGTGGTTTACTCACTAGATACGTTGGGTTGGTTCTTAGGGCTGCTGCTTTCTGTCCTTAGCAGGACAGAATTCAGCCGCTGCACACGCGCGTGACGGCAGTAGGTTAACAGTCCTGACTTAAGAAGATAGTTTTGGGTATGGGTACATAGAATTGCTTCTTTTCCAGTTGAAGCACTGGGTTTTTTGTTCTTTGTTTTTTCATTTGATAGAGGGGTAGTTGGGTTTATTTTAATGAATTTGTATGTGAGACATGTTTATGTAAACAAGTTAAGGCAAGATTTCAGAACTAATTTTAGAGTATGTTTCATGATAATTACTGCTTTCCTGCTAACGGTTTAATAGCCAATCATAAGAGTTTTAAAAATTATTTTGAAATGAATAAGATGTTAGACTTCTCGTTGATTCTTTTTCGGTACTGTTCCAGATTAAGAACCCAAAGACATACCTGTTCATTCATCAAATATTATTTATTAAACTGCTACTGTATGCCAGGCTCATAGTGTTGTATCACCATTATTATAATTGTCAATGTAATTGTTTTTTTATTTATATTTACAGTGATTATTATAAATATTGGAAACCCCTAAGTATCCTAGTTTTGATAATCAGCTTTAACTCTTTGTGAGGGTGAAGCCTGTCCATGAATAGATCACTCAGGCCTGACCTGAGTAGTTCTTGGAATGCTAACTGAAGTTGCGTGATTGATAGATTTTTCAAGATTTGAAACTAGAGAGAGCCAGGGAGGCAGAATGGTGTCATGGAAAGGACACAAGCTGTCACTTACTTTTCCTTGCCTGAAAGGCAAGAGCTCAGGGCTCGGTGTGTGAATTAAGTTCTCTGAATGTGGTAAAGCAGCTAGCACCTGGCTTGTCCCACGTGGAATCCTCTGGGAATCCCACTCCCTTATTCCTAAGAAACAGGTATCCCCAGGGCCTCAGCATTTACATTCTCATTCCCATCATGCACACTCAGGGGCCGGGAAATTATCTGATCGTTACCTCTCTGTGCCACCAAAAAGAGAGCAAGGATGTATACTTAGAACCTCATTCTTGTGAAAAATACCTCAAAGATTTTTTAGATCCAGGGAATACCTGCCTCATTTGTTTATTTGAAGCTTAACTGCAGATATTTTAAATATTTCCCTACAGTGGAAATCTTCCAAATGTTACTTTTTTCACAAAATCAGCATGGTGATTGCTGAGAAGAAAGAGGCCACAGCCTTAATCTCCTCAACAAAATCAAGCCTGCTGCCACGTTTCTTCCTGGGCTGAAGGTTCTTTTTCAGATAAACGTCTCAGCGGGGAGGCAGGGTGGAAGGTCTCTAATAAAATCGGAGGATTGTGGTCGTCCGGGCACCTTGTCTTCTGATACCAAGTGAAAAAAGGATGAACGGAAGCACATTTCAGCCTCTGCCCAACCACCCTCAGGTCAGATCTAGGATCCAGAAAGTAGCAAGAGTAGGCCACCTAGCAAATGAACCATTTCCTTTGAAACATAGGCGAGTAACAGATCTGGCTTTAAAAATCCCTAGTTTTCTCTCCCACGGCCAACTATACAAACTGCTAGCTGAAGAAAATTGTCCTTTTACCTTATAATAGATCTCACAGAAAATGATACCTTTTGGTCTTTATTTACAGATAATGTTAGAAGTAATCTTACAGATCCCATTATACCGCTTTTACTGTGTTTGGTGAGTATTCCTGAAAACCCATTCAGTATAATTTGGGTCTTTCTTATACTTGATTTAAAACAGCAGTTTTTTGAAATGTCCAAGACAGCTGTTGCTTCTGCTTTGTATTGCTGAAAACTTTCTGCATAATTATGTTCTGGAAGTTCTACGGGGCCTTGCTGTTTTAGAGCTTGAGAAAGCATAATGTCAAGGACCATCCAGTTGTCCTCTTCCTGTAGATTAGGATGAAGGTCTGCATTAAAAGTTCTCTCTCATCATAAGCTCAAAACAGGTAGTGGTGAAAAGAATGCTCTGCCTGATGTCTCTTGTCTTTCCAGTGTGTGAGCCCTAAGTGGGAGAGGGCGTGCCTGTGTGGTGCAGTGTGCCTTATACACTGTCGGTGACTAGCAAATGTACTCGCCGTCTCTGTGGAGATAGTATATATGGGATCTTAGCCAAAAGGGCCTCTACTTACAAGTCAGTTCCTAAACCTGTCTTCTACGACCTTTTAGATTGGACTTCTTTATCAGTCATCTGCTTGAGTATCAATTAGGCGTAAGGAAAGGACACGGGAAGTGGTGGTTGGTAGTGCTTGCCATCTGTGTCTCTGAGGCATAGTTTCAGCTGGTAAGGTGTGTACTTTTGGACACCTAGGTCTTTTGGGGGCTGAATATCTTCAGAGTTTGATGGGCTTTGGAAATGTACATAAATGGGAAGAGGAGAAGGAGGGGCCAGAAGGTACTTCATCACTCCTTCCCTCCTCCAGTGGGGACCAGAGGCAGTACAGGTGGCCGTTGGCCCATTGGCGAGGTACTGAAGAGATTGAAAGATTGAAAGATTCTCTTTCTTTTTCTTTCTCTGTCGATTAGCAAAATGAGATTTTCTTGTGTGGATAAAGTTTAGGAAGAGAGAAAGAGGAGCACCACATCCTGGGCCACTTTCAGCCTGTACTTGAGTGTTTCAAGGGTGTGACTGTCCCGACTCCCCACCCCCAGTCAGTGCTGTGTTACTATTGTTAGTGCCGTTATGAGACCGACCACCGGCTGGAGGGTGACAGGTGCTTTAGGGCCCCATCTTGCCAAGGACTTGTCACTGTAGCTTTGGAACTCAAGGTGCACCTGCAGATGCTCTCAGTTGGGCGGCTGAGGCCTTACATTCCTGTGTTAACGGACTTCATTCGACATCTGAGTTTGCCTTTTAAAATTTGACTAGCAGATGTGGTAGAAATGATCACCACCACAGCCTACTGCCACTGGGCGTGGCAGGCCCAGTGGCAGGCAGGAGGCACAGAAAATGGGCCTTAGTGGGGGCAGCCCCAGCACTGGCCAAGTCTGGGCAGAAAGCATTTGGCTGCCTTGCTGACCTCTTTGCTAGTGAGAACTGGGACTGCCACCTCAAGTACTTGTCCTTCGTCTTTCCTCAGGACAGGCGAAGCTAGGCCCAAGAGGAGGGGCAAGGTGGGTCCATCTCCAGGTGGAGACACAGTGAGACTCAGGCCCAGGGCCATCTCTGAGCAGTGGTGTACAGGGGGGCTGGCCGGACAAGGGCCCCAGAGGCCTTGGAGAGAGCAGCAAATCAGCCCAAGATGATTCCGCGGGACACCTGGTGTGGACACCACAGTGGCAAGGACCATGGAAACGGTGGCTGGGAGGGAGGTGCCCCAGCCCCAGTCGGTGAGAGGAGGTCCCAGGAGCCCTAGACAGAGCTTCATTAGTAGGGCTTCAGGGAGGGGCATTGAGGGTTTTATACTCTGTACTTTGTCAATATAGGCAGGTTGCACTCTATAAAGAAATGTAAACATGGGCGGAAAAGTTATAAGGATTGGTATGGTCAAAATAGGGCTAGCAAACCTTGCTTCTAAGCTGAAGGTGACTTTAATTTCTTTACTTAAATAAAAAGCCTAACAATGCCTCAAAGCATCAAACCACTGATGATTCCACTATAAGAACAGAAATATTGCAATTTGCAATGTTGTGGGTGATGGAGAAGGCCATGTACTGGTTTCAGAAGTGGGAGAAGGTACAGGTTGCGAGGTGGGGGAAGGTTAGCAGGAGAGTTCTAATGGACACATTTAATGTATAGAGTGTGGGAAAACATGGACAGTGGCCATACTGCATGATGGCGAGGGGGAAACCTAGGAGTGTTCTGATATTCAGAAGGCCTGTGCTGTCACTTCCGACTTCTTTGTTTTCTAGCTAAGAAGGAAATGGAATAACATACTTCACAATAAAATGGTTTCACATTGCTTTAGCATTTCAGGAATCTGTACTCAATTCTTTAGTAAAACTGTCACTTACTTCTGCATTGGAGGCTAAGGGGTTGACACATTTTCAAACACAGGAAGTATAGGTATACTTACTTGCATGAATTAGTATCAGAAGCTTTGGACTTTTGCAGTATATTCTGCGGGGGCTTTGCTTTTGTTGGTAGTATATATTCGTTTTCTCTTTTTCTTTCTTTTTCCTGTTTTCTGGATGCAGTATATTGTGTAAAGATGCCTACATCTTTCAGACCAAATTGTTTTCAGGATTTGGGCATTATATAGCAGGGTCTCAAAGAGGTCTTTTCTTTCTTCACTTTTCAGAGAGAAATCGGTTTCCTGTGTATTTTAATCTATGTCCACAGGAGGATTATGATAATGAATCACTGTTTTGTAATTTTGCTATTTTAAGTAAGTTTTAATAAAACCTGTACCCCCTTTCTTGATCTCTGAGAACATAGCCATTAAATAAGTGCTATAAATATCTTGAGAGCTTAAAAATAGAGCTAAAATATAAAAACACGGTGTGTAGTAAAAGAGGCATCCTTTACCTGCACCCCACCTTCAGTTTCTACAGGACAACTTTATACTTCACTCAAAGATATTTAAAAATATTAATACATCGACTTCCTTGGCAATTTCCTGACTGTATCACTGTTTTCATTTTCATGGTTAACGCAGTATACTGGTTGGTAAGTAAGCAGTGTGATTCTACTTGCTCTTCTAATTTTTAAAATTCTTTACAAATAATTATTATCACTACTACATGATTAAGGAACAGATATTTATATAAAACTAGTTTAAGATTTTTGGCCTTTGCATTCTTTTTTTACTCATTTATATGTTTAATTAGCATGCATTATGTATAAGGTATAGTGCCAGGGTCAGCAAAAAGAGTGCTTCGTACAATCACGACTCCCTAAAATCATGATTCTTAAAGTCCGTTCTCTGTCTGTTTCCCCCTCTCAAATATTACCTCCTGTTCTTCCTTCTCATTGTGACCAGTTATTTAATTTTTTAAGATCTTGGAGTCCCAGTGATGTACTGTGCAGTAGGGATGGTTAAAGAAGAGATCTTGAAGAAATTTTAATCACTGGGGAGTTGGCGCTAACAGGCAAATCGACAGCCTTATCTGTGTAGACAAGGAGGGCTGCTCAAGCTGAATTGAAGGACCCTGTTGTAATTTGAACCCTTGAAACCCTTTCCACTTTATTGTCAAAATTACTGCCTTCACTTCCTCCCTCTCCTCATTTGTCTATTTCCCTTGCATTTTATCTTGGGCACTCCCAGTATACAGTATGGTGGTGGTGAACTGCTTCCTGGAAGGCACGATTAGTCATCAGGAGCACGCGTAACTTATAGCTGGAGATAAACAGGTGCTCAGCCTGTCAACCACAAGTTGGACTAATTTGGAAAATATGGTTCCTCTCCTCAAAAGAAACGGCTCATGCTTCTTTGGACACTTGTATAAAACAGCTATGTGCACTTCCCTGTTTGTTCTGAACAGCTGGAATCAGAGTGTCCGGCTTGATGCTAGAACTGGAATTTAACTCACAATGGCAAGGAAGCTTTACCTAGAATGTCTGTCACCGTGAAAGGCAGGGAAGAGCTGTACCAGTTCCAGATCCCTTTGAGTTTTGGGTTTGCTTCCCACTTTTCTTTTCCATGATTGTTTACTGTGTGGAGTGTAATCCCAAATCTCTCACCAGTTGTCTCATCATCTTAAAGGGAAGAAGAAAATTATAATGGATGTTTTGAATGTGCCTGGCCTTTATTTTGTTCATACCCAAACTGAATGAGGCAAAGAGGTTGAAATATTTTCTTTTTCCATCTGAGTAAGCATGAAAACCTGCAATCCTTAATCTTTTAAAAGAAAAAATAACCTCCTCTGTTTGTGGGATTTCTGATTCATTTCTTCCACCCTGCTCTCTATTTTTTTAGTCAAATACTTTCTAGACTTTTGTGAGCCAGTATCTTCCTTCCTCACCCTTTTCCCCTCTCCTCCCCTACCCCTACCCTGTGGTCGCACAAAGAGCAGGGAGCCCACAGAAGACTAAGTTTCTGGGTTTTGTATTAAAAGGAGGGTGAAATGCTGGATGTACTTAGGAACACAAAACTGATCTGTTAAAACTTTACCAAAAAAGAAATTTATTGGTGTCAGGATAAGGGGAATAAGAGAAACTGAGATTTTTTTTTTAAATGCCACAAATAGAGGAGAATATACAGTTGCTTTTCGTGATTTACACCAAACTGACTTTTCTTTAGTTCAGCACAAACTAGTAGGTGTGGCAGCGACTTCAAACCTCCCAAGTTAACAAGTGATATAAAAAAATGAGAATCACAGGGGAAGGGAGCCAGGAGCCCTGGAAGCTTTCTACTTGTTGATGTCTCTAAATAAGAATCAGGACCAGTACACTGGCCTGTAATTCAAAGATGGGTACTTCTCTGTGACTTGGGCTCTGTGCCTGTGAAACTCTGGGTCTCCAGCGTAAATGAAGTTGTCTGTGGCTCAAGCCTTAGAGAAATATTCTAAACCAGGGTCCCAGGGCCACATTCTGCCTGCCACCTATTTTTGTGCAGCTCTCGAACTAAGAATGGTTTTTCCAGATGAATGAATTAAGAATAGGAACATTACCTTTGAACTCCAATTAAGCAAGATGCTATCCCCCCAAAAGGAGTGCTATTCTTCTCGTGAGTAGAACTGTATTACAAAAAAATTGTACGCAATTTAATTTTGAATTTTGTCATTACCAAGCGTGTGGAAATTTGTGTTCCCTCTTGTTACACAAGTCCCTGTATGATATCCTTGACTTTGTCTCTCAGCTCACAAGTCTGAAATAATTTACTATCTGGCCCTTTCAGGTAAAGTTTGCTGAGTCCTGTTCTAAACTGTCACGTAAAGAAAATTTTGAAGAGAAAAAAAGGCATCTTTACTGTCATTATTTGCCTAAATCTCTATTTCAATTTTCTTTTTTAAGCGTGAAGCCAGTATGGATGGAGTTCATATTCTTTGGCTTGTGCAGTGCCCTGAAAAAACTGGTATCAGTTGTGAAATGTGGCATAATAGTATCAGCGGCTGCCTGTTTGAAAATTTAAGGTCACAGAATAAAATAAACCTGTGTTGCCCGATGTAAAATAGATGGCAATATAGTACTTATTTTGTAGGATTTTGGGAAGGATTAAGTGAAATAATGCAAGTAAAGGACTCAATAGATGTTAAAAAGCAAAAAAAAGAACAAAGACTACCATTGAGAACTTAAGTTTGTTTGCCTTAGTGTGTATGAATCCTGGTGCCTTTCATTTTAAAATTTTGTATCTGTGGACAGACGTACTGTCCCTTGTATACTGGAAGTCCCTAAGTAATGCTCTCATAAGCTTCAGATAATGCAAAATATAATCTGGTTTTATCTCCTTTCAACATGATTCTGATTTTAAAGGAACACCCTATCTACTTAAGAAGAATTATTACTTAAGTCCTATATATTTCAAAGATGATTTTAAAAGCATAAATAAATGTTACTGAAGAGTAAAAAAGGGAGTTTTTTTATATAAATTTATTTTTTAAATTTATTTTTGGCTGCGTTGGGTCTTCGTTGCGGCGCTCAGGCTTTCTCTAGTTGCGGTGAGCGGGGGCTACTCTTCGTTGCGGTGCACGGGCTTCTCATTGCAGTGGCTTCTCTTGTTGCGGAGCACAGGCTCTAGGCGTGTGGGCTTCAGTAGTTGTGGCACGCAGGCTCGGTAGTTGTGGCTCGCAGGCTCTAGAGTGCAGGCTCAGTAGTTGTGGCGCATGGGCTTAGTTGCTCTGCGGCATGTGGGATCTTCCCGGACCAGGGATCGAACCCGTGTCCTCTGCATTGGCAGGTGGATTCTTAACCACTGCACCACCAGGGAAGTCTGGCAGTTTTTTTTAGGTCAGAAAATTTTAGGATATTGAGTGTCACTGTTTTGGTCACCATCTGTGACAGAGTACAGCGTTGGAAAAAGGACATTGTCTTGGTATTTCAAATAGCTGGTGTTTATACCCGGAAATCCCCCATATGCAGGAGGGCAACAGATAAGAATTAGAGGTAGGCATGGCATTTGCAAAGAAAGAAAATCACTGGTGATACTTGAGGAGATGGTCTCAAATCTTTCTCATTATACTGCGTCCACAATGCACTTTTTGCCTCTGGAGTTTGTCCTCCTCCTTCCAAGGCCCCATCTGTTGTCACCACCTCTGGGAAGCCTTCTCAGAATCGCCCTTCCCACTGTTTTCCAACTAGAGTTAGAATTTGCCCTCTTGCCTTAGAGACCCCAGTCTCCCCAGCTAGACCTCGACTTCCCCCAAGGCTGATTCTCTCCTCCCCATTTGGATATCCCTGCCTGGCTTACATGTCCAATATCTATTTGTTGAATCAGTGAAATACTGAATAAAAATTTGTCTAACGTTAAAATAAAATGAATGGCAAAACCCTTTTGATTCTTCTCTTCAGACGTAGATTAATGTACACAGATAATCATGAAACACTCTTGTAGAGCTGATGACAAATTCACAGATAAGTCAAAATGTGTAGATCACTTATCCAGCTATTAAGTTGTGAAGACTTAGGGGGCATCAGAGAGGAGACATAAATCTGACTTCTTTATTTTCTGTGGTGCCAACCCTTAGCATGGAAGCGGGCTCCCCAGCCCCCTTGGTAGGTGTGTTTCCCGGGTGTGACAGAGTGCCTTCCACCATCTGTCTGTGTGGGTGTGTGAATCCTAGGCGCCCCTCTGTTCCAGACCCACCTGACTAGCTCACAGAGGTCAGGGAAGAGGAAGAGGGGTGTCCTCTCCTTAATAGTAGGAGCTATTATTGATTGGACTTCCTGTGTGCAAGGCACTTTATCAGGTGTGTCACGTGCATCATTTCATTAGACTTCTCACAACAATCCTATTATTACATCCAACTCAGAATCTGAATCTGAGACTGAGAGGTTAAGTGACACACTTAAGGTGTCACCACATCCAGGTCTGCTCTGAGTTCAAGAAAAGCTGAACTCTCAGAGTTAGGAATTGTGTCCTGTTCACCACATGCCCTTGTTCCTCCCATAACTTGGAGCGGAGTCGTCACATATACATGGACGTGGCTAGGCTGCAAGCTGAAGGAGATGAGTGAGCAAACTGCAAAACAGGTAAGACTTCCACCTTTTAGAAGAGGCTAGTTCCTGTGTACCTCAATTCCTTCTAACCTTTTTAGGTGTCTTATGTGGAATCACATGCAAGTTAAAGCCATGAGTACCACGTGCTGGAAGTTCCAGGCAATGAGAAATGAGCTTCATGGTAATTGAGAATGAAGTTAAGGAAGAAAATTTTATTGTTAATCAAGGGCTTAATTGCTTCTGGGACATTTTAAATAAATGCCATGCCATACTTAAGCAGCAATGTTCTGTAAGTGAAATGCAAAAATTCTTTAATTAAACCATCACGAGTATTCCCTGATTGAAATATCTGCCTTTATCTTCATAGTTAATCCTTCCTGATTCATGTAACAACTCAATCAGGGACTGAGTAAATTAAGGGCTCCTTGAAAGAACAAGTCAATTGTATAAAATTGAAATTATTTCTGGAGCAGTCTTCCTTGTACTTATTTGTATTGATCACAGCCTATTTTTGGTGCATTTTCTATTTAGTGGGCTTGTAGAGTAAGCTATTTTTCAGCTTGCAGGGGACAGATTATGCCTGTGGTATGGTGTAGGGCAGATGGTTGTTAGAAGAATTTTTCTGAGAAAAGGAACAAATGTAAGGATTTCTTGGCCATTGAGAAACCCAGTGATGATGACTTGGATGGTCCCTACAATTAACCAGGAAGGAAGATGGTAAGCAAGGTGGTCCACACCCATGAGCGTGGCCCCACTCCAGGCCTTGCTGGATGCTAATCAACTTGTATTAGTGTCCACAGCCAAAGGGCTGAGTTTTTTTTTATTTGTTATTGAAGTATAGTTGACTTACAATGTAGTGTTAGTTTCTGTTGTACTGCAAACGGATTCAGTTGTGTGTGTGTGTGTGTGTATTCTTTTTCATATTCTTTTCCATTTTAGTTTATTATAAAATACTGAATATAGTTCCATGTGCTATACAATAAATCTTTGTTGTTTATTTTATGTATAGTGGTGTGTATCTATTAATCCCATACTCCTCATTTATCCCTCCCCTCCTGCCTTCCCCTTTGGTAATCATAAATTTGTTTTCTATGTCTGTGAGTCAGTTTCTGTTTTGTCAATAAGTTCATTTGTATCATTTTTTTTTTTTAGATTCCACATATAAGTGATATCATATGATATTTGTCTCTGACTTACTTTACTTAGCATGGTAATCTCTAGGTCCATCGATGTTGCTGCAAATGGCATTATGTCGTTCTTTTTTATGGCTAATATTCCATTGTATATATGTACCACATCTTCTTTATCCGTTCATCTGTTGATGGACATTTAGGTTGCTTCCATGTCTTGGCTATTGTAAATAGTGCGGCAATGAAAATTGGGGTGCGTGTATCTTTTTGAATTAGAGTTTTCTCCAGATATATACCCAGGAGTGAGATTGTTGGATCATATGGTAACTCTATTTTTAGTTTTTTAAGGAATCTCCATGCTGTTTTCCATAGTGGTTGCACCAATTTACATTTTCACCAACAGTGTAGGAGGGTTCCCTTTCTCCATACCCTCTCCAGCATTTATTATCTGTAGACTTTTTGATGATGGCCATTCTGACCTGTGTGAGGTGATACCTCATTGTAGTTTTGATTTGCATTTCTCTAATAATTAGGGATGTTGAGCATCTTTTCATGTGCCTGTTGGCCATCTATATTTCTTCTTTGGAGAAATGTCTATTTAGGTCTTCTGCCCATTTTTCAGTTGGGTTGCTTAGTTTTTTTGATACTGAGCTGTATGAGCTGTTGTATATTTTGGAAATTAAGCAAAGGGCCAAGTTCTTATTGCCAACTAAACAGACCCAGAGATTCAGACCCATAGACCCAGATTCAGAAACAGACTAAGGAGATTTGCTGGCTCTCTCGTTGTACACAGAAAGAACAAAAAAATGAAAAGGTATCCAAAAGTTTTGACTTACAGGATTGTTCACTTTGAGTGGCAGGAGCGCCTGACATGGAGCTCAGTACGTTTTTTTAAATACAGGAATTGTTTGCTTTGGTAAGCTAACATTGCGATTTCATTTAATTCTTAAAAAGAGAAAAATTACCATTTAAAGTTACCAAAATTTTGAAACATACCATCACTTCTATTTTTTTTTAAGACACCAATTGTACTTGAACATTTGTTACTTTTTTTTTTGGCTGTGTTGGGTCTTTGTTTCTGTGCGAGGGCTTTCTCTGGTTGTGGCAAGCGGGGACCACTCTTCATCGCGGTGCGCGGGCTTCTCACTGTCGCGGCCTCTCGTTGCAGAGCACAGTCTCCAGACGCGCAGGCTCAGTAGTTATGGCTCACGGGCCTAGTTGCTCCGCAGCATGTGGGATCTTCCCAGACCAGGGCTCGAACCCCTGTCCCCTGCATTAGCAGGCAGATTCTCAACCACTGCGCCACCAGGGAATCCCCTTCTATTTTTAAAATTGTGTTTAGATTGAGTAATCAGCAAATAACTTAAATAAGTCATCAAATAATGGTATTCTGTAGAATGGGTTCATACTGAAATTTTTATCTTCTATTTTCAGGGTTCTTGTTGTAAAACAACTGAGCCCTTTAAAAGCGGTTTTGTTTTCAAATAAACACACATAACAGACACACCTTGTGAACTAAGTACTTGAAAGAAGGAAATGAGGGGAGGAAAGAAAAATATTTGAAGTTGTATTTTCATAAAGGCCCTGTGGTGTTTGACGTGTGTTGGCCAATTCAGGCCAGGCTCAAAATGACAGTTCAGGTTTTGCCTACTGTCTTGGGACTCCACTTAGGGCCAGAGTGTCCCCTGAAAAGCCTCTCTTCCTCAGAATCCTTGCTTTGGGCACATATCAGAAAGCCTGTGTGGTGCCCGCCAGCTGCAGAAGGGCCCCCGTGATGGGTTAGAGGCGAAATCACACTCAACTCTTTGGCAGCATCTGGAAACCTAGCATTGTGATGTCACTGTGAGAATAGAAATCCCTTCAGAATTCTGCATGATGATTCAGAGCAATTAATTCTGTTCTACTTTTCATGCCCTGGGAAGAACTCTATTTATATAAACTTGGTCAGGGACAAGCATATCTGCACATAGTCTGTGAAGAAAGGAAAACAAGCCATGTACTCCAGAGCAAAACTAGCTGCCTTGCTCCCCAGCCTATTTCCAAATGATTCAAATTTATGTAAAGAAACGCTGGTGATCCCAGGAAGGTAAACTGCTATCTTAGCATTCTCTCCCATCAACGTCTTTTGGATTCTTTATGTGATATAAATATATTCATGAAATCATTTTTCTGACTCTAGTACATCTGCCTTTGGGAGCTCAGTGGTAAATACACAACTGGCATGGATCCTGAGAAGTTCAGCGTTCTCACGACAAGCTGGCTCTGGCTCTGCGGACCGAGGACGCCTGTGAGCATGTTCCCTTAAGTCCCTACTCACTCCTTCATTGAGTTCAAAGGGTCTCAAGTCATCTCAAGAAAATCGCCATCTGAGCATCATGTTGCAGGGCTGGTGTTTGCAGTTTTTGTGACTACGTGGGTTCTGTTTGATCCTTTCCCCTCTGCATCTGTCTTGTACATTCCACGTTCTGGGCTTGCCTTAGTCATATGCTTTGGGAGAAGGTATCATGAACGACTTGATGCCCATATTATAACTTAACGAGCTGCAAAGTCCTCAGGTATAGATTCTGCATCTCTCAAACTGAGATTTTGGATTCAGAGACAGGTCGCATGTAGACAACTTCCCGGAGGCTCTGGCTGCTTGAGACACAGACAGTAATCAGAGTAATTAGCACTGAATTTTCAAGTCCTGTTCTCCAGCTTGACCTGGCAGCATTTAGCCAGCATGCACACAGCTGGATCAATGGCAAGAATTGAAGGGGCCGGTTGTAGGGCTGCTCCTGGCAGTTTGTGGTGGGCACCATCCACAGGGAATTCCAGGGGAGCATCAGGGACAGGGGAGCAGTGAGGAGACCTGGGGCGTGGGAGGAAAGAAATATGATATTGATAAGCACCTGTCTGGGAACTGTTACAGGAGACAGATCACAGTACAGACTTTTGCCTGCAATTCATTATCATTGATCTGTTTTCCTCCTCCTTACTTAGTGCAGTTTGGGGTATTCCTAAAATGTCCCTTGTTAAAAGTTTACACTTCCTTTCCCTAAGAATAAGTACCTGCCTATCTAAATCCAAAGGCTAGTGAAATAAAAACTGTAGGACATGAACAGATACTTTGGTGGATCCAAAATAGAGGGTTTTTTTCAGCTTGGTGCCTGGCCTTCAGGTAGGGCAGCACAGTCGTGGCAAAGAAGCACCGGTACCTGATTATGAAGTAAATTATGTGGGCACTTTGGTGGTGGTGGTGGAGAGACAGGGAATCAAGCGCAAGTAATCCCAGGGCACTTCTGTCACCCACTTGCTCTTCTTAGTCCCATGGAGTGTGACGCCTCACAAGGGCAGCTAGAAGGTAAGGGTGATAAGAATACTGCAGTGGGGGGATGTCAGACCCCACTCCCCACCCTTTGAGGGTAATGATTTTGAACGGATGCTTGAAGACTGGATGCTGAATAATAATAAATAGGTTTAAGTTTATAGGAAGTACTTACGACACAAAACTGCTTGAGCATGTATAGTATCCCTAACACTATGATCAATATAATGGAAGAAGCACGGTAAGCAGATTTTTTTTTTTTTTTTTTTTTTTTTTTTTTGCGGTACGCGGGCCTCTCACTGTTGTGGCCTCTCCCGTTGCGGAGCACAGGCTCCAGACGTGCAGGCTCAGCGGCCATGGCTCACGGGCCCAGCCGCTCATGTGGCATGTGGGATCTTCCGGACCGGGGCTCGAACCCCTGTCCCCTGCATTGGCAGGCGGACTCTCAACCACTGCGCCACCAGGGAAGCCCAAGGTTAAACTTTGAGGGAGTACTTTTGCATTTTTCAGCTGTAGGCTTTTGCACTCACTTAAATTACTAGAATATTTGTGTGGAAAATGAGGTCAATTCTGTGTTTAAATGAACTGTTGTTGGCTGTCTCACCTGACAGTCATTTTGTGATTTGAATGTTAAATCTTACGACCCTCACATGCTCACACATAATACTTTCCAGGCCACAATTAACATTTGCCACTAAGCAGTATTTTAGAAAGTATTTATAGAGGCTGCTGCAAAGTGCTGTATTCTAGTGATATGGAATATTTTCACTAGTCATCTGCTTCTAGAATGCACCTTATCCTGGCAGTAAACTGGTGTCTTTCATTAAAAGTTCCTTAATATCCAATAGCTCACTCTGGCACACGCTTAGCATTTTTCCCCGAAATCCTTTCGTAAATCAACAGGAAGCCTTCTTTCCCATTTTTATTATAAAAGGGGAATTGATGATAAAACTTAAACACTCATTGTTATTTTAACATCTAGTCTGTTGAGGAGTTGTGTTTTTACTTAAAAATATTTTAGCCAAGAATCAAAACCAGAGAATTATGCATTTTCCCAGCCTCCTGTCAATGATGGCTCTTTGTTAAAAGCACACAACAGAAAATACTGTGCTAAACTCTTGTTGGCTTAAAAAGCCATATATGAAGCCTTAAAAGCCAAAGCATTTAATTTTTAAAAATGATTTAAGTAAATCACTTTAAAAAAATCTGTGCCAAACTTTTAAAAAGTACTTTTCACATCTTTCCTTTATAAGTAACTGTAGCATTAAATATACCATAAATTTATTTTCTTAATAAGTTTGGATTTTCACACAGCCTCTATTTTTTATAATATAGGTTGTACAAGGCTGTTTCATTTCAGGTGGAAGAGACCCAGCCAACATTTTGACACTCTTTTTTCTTAAGTGCGAAAGTTGGTTTGGGACAGGGACTGTTGAATTTGGAAAACATCAATTGTTTTCTTTTTCTCCTTCCTTTTTTTCTACGTTTATTTCACTTTGTAGTTGCGAGTCATGGGTTTTTTCACTTCAGGCCTTTGCTCTCCCTGGTGTTTTGCTTAACAGTTCGCACTAGGAGAGGCTAGTGGGCTTTTTTTGTTGTTTGAGGTCTTCTGGGTTTTTTTTTTTTTTTTTTTGCGTATTCTTTCCTTTCCTCCAGATATTATTACTGGCCAAATTTAAAACACTACAGTGTTTAGGATCCCTGCAGGGCCATTTTAAGTATTTGGACCCATAAAGGGCCCCAAGCAATAACTACCTGAATTGCTTTTAATTACACAATATAGCTGCATCATTTTACTTCGGATTCTTTTTGATTGATGCTGCAAGGCAATTGTAACTGCGGATGATGGGATTAAGTGCCTCTTGAAGTGACTTTAGCTTCTTGTGGGAACAAAAGGAAAGAGGAGAACACTTAGTCCCTTTTTGCCTGAGCTGCCTTTTTCTTAGCTTGCATATAAAGAAATACAATTAACAAACATTATCCCCAGAGGTAAATTGAAATGTACATGCAGATGAGAACTGCTCTTGACTGCAATTAGGCATATATGATCCGAGGTATTCTGACCATTCATTAGTGCTAATTGTTTGAGAAACAAGCCCAGAACAAATGATTAAAATCTAGGCAGCATAACTGGGATTATTAGCATGTGTGATAAAATGTGCGCTCTGCAGCTGTACCAATAAAATGCTCTGGAAGGTGGCTCTGATTAGACAGATGCTTGGTTTGGCTCTGTGGTGAGCTCTTGGTGTTTGCTCAAGACCTGGTGATGTTTATAACAAACAACTTATATCTTTCTTTCTTAATTAGTGGGAATTACTATGTAAATGTTGGTATTTTGTAATTTAATATCCTATGGTTTTTTCCTGCCTTTGGGCTGTTATTGCAGTCTACTGATCTTGCTGGGAATGAGATAAACTGAGTTCTTAGGTTTTGCTCCTTTGCTCTGTTTTCTTTAAAATGCTGGATGCCATGGAGAACTACTACAAAGTTTGCTCTGTTATTTGGTTTTTGAACCAAAATAGATGCTCTTGTATTCAGCACTTGTACTATAGTCACAGAGACCTGGCAAGGGTAACTTAGTCAAACATAAACTAACTGGGAGCTGGTTGGCCAATATGGACAGTCAGCATTCTGCTAAGCCCTCCAGCCTAACCTTAGCTAAGAGAGCAGAACCAGGAGGAAGACAGAAGTGACTGCCAGGGTAAGGACCAATTTAGAGTGATGGATGGCCGTTGAATTCCCCCTGGAAGTGCATCTAGGAGTTCGGGGTTAGCAAAGAAATGTGAGCTCAGCTAAATGTGAAGTCGGTGAGAGATTTGGGAGGCGCAAATGGGAATGGAAAGAAAGGACATGTGAGACGGAAGCATGGAACCAGGGTGCCAGGGAAATGTGCCAGGCAGGCAAAAGCTGAAATCCAACGTCAGACCATCTACGGATGGATGTTTCAGGCCTCCTAACTTGTAGCTCAGAGTTCCTCTGTCCCGTTTGCATTTCTGAAACCAGCGTCAGAGGAAGGACCATTTGGAGATTGTCCATATGGTACCATGATATCCTACAGCAACTTTTCAGTCTCAAGTGGTCTGTCCTTGTCACCCAACAGACTTCCGAGCCACCTACTTCTTAGCATATCAGTTGCACATACCAAAGGAAGACAAATATCGGTGTTACTCCAGATAGAAATAAGATTAAATTAGCTTTTAAAATTAGTTAATACATTACAAAGACACATGAAAAAAGTGTCTGGTTATCGTGTTCTCTGGATAACCTATTCCATCTCTCTTTCCATTATCATAGAAAACCCTGAATCAAGTCAAAAATAAACCATAACATAGATTGTCATGGACATACAGCTTGTGGAAAGGATTCCCCTCTTAATTTTTCATTTTATTCCCTGTGTATTTACAATAAAAGTGTTACTCTCTGAGTCTGACCAGTTCATTCCACAGAAAACTAAGTAACAATACATATTCAGTAAGAGTGGGTTCTTTTAGAACTAAATATAAAGGAAAAAGAGGCTGTTTTGCACTTTGGCTGGTGCATTGCTAAGTGTGGCATTGAATAAGAAAAAAATCTTAAGCTCCCCTAACATTAGAAGTTCTAGGAAGTCTTGCCTTAAATATTTAAAGGAGTTAGTGCCTGTAGCACATTAAACATACTTTAAAAAAAAACTATGTTAGAGAAAGCCTTCATGATCACATCCATATGTTTAGTTTTAATTTTCATCACACTTAGCTCTGAATAATTAAGAAGGAAAAAAACAATCTTAATCTTATTGTGGGTCCCACACAGTCAAAGCCACATACACGTGATTCGTGATCACAGCTTGTATTCACAGCTTGCGTGTGTGTGGTATGGGTCTGGCAATTAGACTGTGTTTTTTCTAAAAATTATTCAACACTAGAGAGAGATCAGTATTAAAATTTCCCCAGATCTACATATCAGGGTAATCAAAGGACTATAGCTAACAAAATATCAAAATTCTAAGCTGTGTAACATTTTGGCCTCATTTCATTGCGATTGACACTTGAAAGGAATTTTTGAGAGAATCTAGGGAGAAAACAAAGATTCCGTTAACCTAGATGATTTTCATGACAGCTACCAAAAAAATAAAATAAATAAGATGCGGAGAGAACTGTTTTCTCAAAATTGCAGATCCATTTTTCTGGAGGAAAAAAAAAATCTCCCATGATTACTTTCATATCAAAGAACCGGGTCATGGGGGAGATGCATAATTTGACACATTTAGCAGCCTTTGAGCTTTTGAAGGACTCTGTAAAAGAATCCATGGTTACATCTGTCAGGTTGACAGTCTTCTTTTGTGACCTTTAAAAAAAAGTTGAGAAATTGATCTTTGTAGTTCACATTTGCTCAATTACCTCTAAAGTTCTGCCCAAGCCAGGAATTGGCCATCTCAGCTTTAAATTTATTATTTTTTGAACTAAGATAACCGAGTACTAATGGAATCTCTAAATGGAGAACTTTTGTGAATGGTCTCTTTTTGTGTGAAATTTTCTGGTGGGCCTATGGTGATAATATTTCCTGTATTCTCCATTGGCTGTTTTAATACATTACTAAATATTGTCTTTTATGCAACTCATTTTAGAATCAGATCTTCTTAGGCAGGAATGCCAGCAGTGAACAATCCAAACATAAGGCTCTGCTCTGGGTGCTCAGTTATGGCCAGGAGTGGAACAAGTAAGCTGTTGGTTCCTTGTACTCAGAATTTCACCATCCAAAACCCCAAATCGTCTCTGCAGAGGCTAAGAGAAGTTGACTGGCATGTCCTTTAGGTTTTAATTACAATTTACCAAAAGCTCCCACGTTCTGCACTTGACAGGTGCTTACTCTCATCATTCCCAACACTGGGAAATGCATCTATCAAATTGCTATGGGGACTTCCCTGGTGGCACAGTGATTAAGACACTGCTTGCCAGTGCCGGGGACACAGGTTTGATCCCTGGTCTGGGAAGATCCCACATGCCGCAGAGCAGCTAAGTCCGTGCGCAACTACTGAGCCTGCACTCTAGAGCCCGTGAGCCAGAACTACTGAGCCCACGTGCCTAGAGCCCGTGCTCTGCAACAAGAGAGGCCACCACAATGAGAAGCCAGCATATCGCAACAAGGGGTGGCCCCTGCTTGCACAACTAAAGAAAGCCTGCACCCAGCGGCAAAGACCCAACACAGCCAAAAATAAAATAAAGAAATATAAAATAAAGAATCCGCCTGGCAACGCAGGGGACATGGGTTTGAGCCCATGTGCTCATGTGGGAAAATCCCACATGCTGTGGAGCAACTAAGCCCGTGCACCACAACTCGTGAGCATGCACTGTAGAGCCCGCGAGTCACAACTACTGAGCTCGTGTGCCACAACTACGGAAGCCAGCACGCCTAGAGAGCCTGTGCTCCGCAACAAGAGAAGCCACCGCAATGAGAAGCCCTTGCACTGCAACAAAGAGTAGCACCCGCTCGCCGCAACTAGAGAAAGCCCATGCCCAGCAACGAAGAACCAACACAGCCAAAAATTAATTAATTAATTAAAAAAAAAGTCACTATGGGTAGAGGGTCCTGAGCATCATTCCTGCAGTTCTCAGCGACATTAACTCAGTTAACTATTGATAAACAACATCCTTAGACTTCTTTGTGTTTCCAGGAGCCCCAGGTTGAAGCAGCCCAGAAACAGAAGAGATGCTAATCACATTGTGTTCTTAAACGTGTTCAGTGAAGGAGTGCAGGTTTCCCTCTTGACCTCAGTGTCACTCCGGGGGTGGGGTGGGGGGGAATAAAATCCCTCTAGTTTTCCATTCAGATAAAACCTCTGCTCCTCCTCTTCTCACCAAAAGTAGAGCAAGAAAGTGGGATTATGGTGAATGCCCACTAGCAGGCACATGCTCTATTGTCATCCCCTCTTCAACCGGAATCAAGGAGCTTTGCAGCAAAACAAAGCTCCTCTCCTCTCATCCCATCCCCCACTCTCCCTCTTGGCCCTCACCTCCGCCTTCCTTCCCTCCCGCCCACTTTCTTATCCGCCTACTTTCCTTCAGGACCCATCCTTTCTCCTCCCTCCCTTTCTTTCCTCATTCTCTTCCTCTCCCTCACCTCCTCTCAAACACCCTCACCCCTGCCCTTGTCTTCTTCCTTATCGTCTGCTGGGCTGGCTTGTATCAAACTCCTCTTCATTTGCCTTTCTGAAAAATGGCAGCGTTGCCCTTAGAAGTGCTACTGAGCACCCAAGTGCCACGGGGCAGAGTGGTGCTGTGGCCACATTAATTTATGAGGACTAATCCATTCGAGATATAAATGTGGATCTCTGTTTTCATGGAAAACTTGCTCTCTTCTTCGGGACCCATTAATGGTCACCCAGTTGTACAGGGTTTTCCCTGTTCTTGGGGCTTACCTCACCCATGCACCTATCTGGAGAACTACAGTTCTGTGGCCAAAGAAGTGGATTCAGTGACCAGCGAGGGTCTGCTGGACACATGGCTTCTTGTCCATGTTTGCTCAACCCTTGGCCTAAGGTCCAGCTCGTGGTGGACTCGGTATTTATTGAATGCATGATCCGTACTGAATTTCATCAGTACATTTGTGTTTATGAAACAATAGCATGGATATAACAAGGGAAAGAGATTTGTTAACTTTAAATTTCTTTTCACTGTGGTAAAATATACATAACATACAATTTACTGTTTTAACTATTTAAAGCTTATTGTTCAATGGCATTAAGTACATTCGCACTGTTGTGCAATCATCACCACCATCCATTTCCAGAACTTTTTCATCTTCCCGAACTGAAACTCTGTACCCACTAAACGGTAATTCCCCTCCCCCTTCCCCCTCACCATTCTATAATACTTCCTGTCTCTACGAATTGACTACTCTAGGTACCTCACAGAAGTGGAATCGTACAGTATTAGTCCTTGTGTGTCTGGCTTATTTCACTTAGGATAATGAGTAATTTTTGATATGGATGTTTGTTTGATTTCTCATTCTGTATGAAAAAAAGAGTTCCATTACTGGGTCACTTGTTTTTGCCCTTTGGTATTCTGATGGTCTGAGGAGGAAGAGATCTGCACTGAGACAGCATTACACAAATTTTACCAAAGTGAACAAAAATAAGGGTTCTGCTTTTTTCTCTATTTCTGATAAATCTGTCCCTTATTTGACACTCACCTCTTTTCCTGGGGTTTCCATGGCAAGTGTAGGCCAGGAGGGAAGTCCCTCACCAGCATCCCTCCTTCTCCATGGCACCCCACGATGGCCGAAAGGCCGGCCCACAGCCCATGGGTCTTCCCCATCCTGTGCCCTCCTGACTCCCTCCTTTGAAGTGAATCCACAGCGGACCACAAACTGCTATCCTGTGTGTGTCTGCTTTGGACACAAAAGAGTATCTCTTCCTTTCATTACAAAATGGAGCACTTGATTAAGGTGTGATATAATTGCTCTGTGAGAGAGTTTGCCCTGAAAATGTCTTGGCTTTTCTGAAGCGGGCTGCATGCTTGTTTGTGTTTGCACCACATGCTAATCTCACGAATGGCCCTGTTCTGCCAGTGAGAGGACAAATAGCTGTTCTTTTGCTCTTGTGCCCATGGAAAGCTCCCCACTTCTCCTTGCCCTGTTGCCATAGTAACTGAAACATAGTTCTTCAAAATAGGGAAGGACTCTCTCTGGGCAGTTGGGAACTTAGCAAACTGAGAACATACGTAGGCCTCAATTATTACAGATGCTGGTGTAAATACCTAGTTATCAATAGTTGTAAGCGTGGCTGGAATTTGTAGGTGGATTTTACTGTCATTTGGGGGGTGTATAGGAAAGGATCGATGAATGGGTTCTTTATTCTAGTCCCACAGATTCTTCTATGAGCATCAGAATTGTCATACAAGGTCAGACCATGGGCCTTACAACAGAGAACTCAATTTTTCCCAATATTTCTATTCCCAGCATAGAGAGTAGGCAGTGACAGAGTGCAGTTACACTCCTCCAACTCCTTCAGAGGATTGAAGATACGGCCCCAACTAGAGGAGTCCTTTAAGAATCAGGATTTGTGCGTAATCTTCTGTGAGAACTTTTTATTTTCAACCTTTATCAGCTCTTAGAGTCAAAATTGCTTTAAAAGAACTTTTAAAGGGCCATATCGCTCATTGGTGGGGCTGTGGGATGAGAGCTGTACCGCGCGGGACGAGTTGCCGGCGGTGCCCGACGGAGCAGAAGGGGAGAGAGCACGGAGCCGGAGAGGGTTATCAGTGCAGCCGTCCTTACCTTTGTTCAGACGCACCTCCCAGAGGCTGACCTCAGCGGCTTGGATGAGATCATCTTCTATGTGCTCGGGGTCCTTGAGGACCTGGGCCCCTCAGGCCCATCGGAGGAGAATTTCAACATGGAGGCCTTCACTGAGATGATGGAGGCCTATGTGCCTGGCTTCACCCACATCCCAAGGGGTACAATAGGGGAAATGATGCAGAAGCTCTCAGGGCAGTTGAGTGGTGCCAGGAACAAAGAGAACCTGCAACCACAGAACTCTGAGGTCCAAGGTCAGGTATCTATCTCCCCAGAGCCTCTGCAGCAGTTCAAAGAAGAGACGATGTCTTCTCCAACTGGTGCTAGGGACACCCAAGATGAGGCATCCGGCGCTGAGGAGGAGCTGCTGCCGGGGGTGGACGTACTTCTGGAGGTGTTCCTTACCTGTTGGGTGGAGCAGGCCCAGTGGGTGTTGGCCAGAGCTCGAGGGGACTCGGAAGAAGCTGTGCAGATGCTGGTAGAGGGGAAGGAGGAGAGGCCTCCAGCCTGGGATGGCCCCAACCAGGACCTGCCCAGGCGCCTCAGAGGCCCCCAAAAGGATGAGCTGAAGTCCTTCATCCTGCAGAAGTACATGATGGTGGATAGCGCAGAGGATCAGAAAATTCACCGGCCTATGGCTCCTAAGGAGGCTCCCAAGAAGCTGATCCAGTACATCAACAACCAGGTAGTGAGCACCAAAGTGGAGCGATTCAAAGATGTGCGGGACCCTGAGGCTGGGGAAATGAAGGCCACATACGTCAACCTCAAGCCAGCCAGAAAGTGCCGCTTCCACTGAGGCACTCGCCAGACTCTGCCCGAGCCGTCTAGGCTCAGATCCCAGAGGGACACAGGAGCCCTACATCCGCACACAGGGCCCGCCCTAACTCCTGTCCCCCATCTTTCCCTACTTCCTTGCTCCACAGTGCTAACCTCCTCTTGGAGCTGCCATGGGCACAGTAGAAGTAGCCCCAGGAAAAACAAACAAACAAACAAAAGGGCCGTATCATTTCTGTGTGGCGTCCTAAATAGCAATTTATTGATGTATTATCTCAGAATGATTTATTTGTTTTATTATTTATGTTTATAAACAAATGGGAATTTAGCAAAATTTATTAGAATTTGTGGAGGCAGTTTCTAAAGGGCAAGGGCACATAAAAAAAGATTCTTTTTTTTTTTTTTTTTGGTTCAAAAACACCCCTTTAGTGGTAACTGGACTTGAATGCAGCAGAAAATATTTTAAAATAATCTTTGAGTGGAAATGTAAAGTGATACAGCCACTATAGAAAGAAGTATGGTTT
The DNA here is from genome assembly GCF_003031525.2 of Neophocaena asiaeorientalis asiaeorientalis. Classification (NCBI taxonomy): domain Eukaryota; kingdom Metazoa; phylum Chordata; class Mammalia; order Artiodactyla; family Phocoenidae; genus Neophocaena; species Neophocaena asiaeorientalis. The sequence goes on along the minus strand of NW_020171825.1, from coordinate 1,330,653 downwards.
TCCCTCAAAAAACCATATGATCCAGCAGTTCCACTTCTGGGATATACCCAAAAGAATTGAAAGCAGGGTTTTGAAGAGATATTTTTTCATAGCAGCATCATTTACAATAATCAAAAGGTGGAAATAATCCGTATCCATCAGTGGATGAATGGGTAAACAAAATGTGGTACGTACATCTAATGGAGTATTATTCAACCTTTAAAAAGGAAGGAGAATCTCACATATGCTACAACATGGATGAACCTTGTGGACATTATGCTAAGTGAAATAAGCCAGTCACAAAAGGACAAATACCGTAAGTTCTCACTTACATGAGGCACCCAGGGCATTCAAATTCATAGGGACAGAAAGTACAATAGAATAGTGGTTTCCAGGGGCTGGGCGGAGAGGGAATGGGCAGGTTGATGAAAAGTTCTGCAGATGGATGGTGGTGATGGTTACACAACAGTGGGGATGTATTTAATGCCACTGAATTGTATGCTTAAAAATGGTTAAAATGGTAAATTTTATGTTATATGTATTTTACCACAGTAAAAAAAAAATATTTGACCAGCAGAGGTGTAAAATGATAGAATACAGATCAGCTCAAGGTGGGAAATACTGATCTTGAAGGTTTAACACGATCCATAGATTGTTTCATCATTGCTCAAATAAGGCCGTTATAAACCTTCACCCAGCATTTCAGATCTCCAGCCCCTTTCCATGGCCACCTTCACTCACTATATCATGCCTCTTTTCCTGGAATGTCCAAAACCCTGGTGTAAAGAGTGCAAAGGGCTGTGCATGAGCACATGGCCAGCTAGGCACCTTCACGCCCCGCTGGTGGCAAAATAAGTTAGTACAACCCTTTGTGAAGACAGTCTGGGGAAGTCTGTGAAGAGCGTAACCATGATCACGCCCACTCTCCCTTTTAGCCCCCTGAGGACACAGGCTAATGGACACATGTGGCCCTCTCTCCTTAAACGCTTGCCAGCCCACCACCCATCTAGACCTGAGTCCATCCTTTCCTTCATTCCTCTCTTGGGTCCAGTCCCTGTATGTGCTGGGCAGCATGGTGCTGAGAACTATGCATACACACGTGTTGGGTCAGGATGGGGAGATGCAGTGCGGAGGTGTGTGGAGAGCACGCATCTAGGCACTGATATGTGTTAACTATCTAGTAAGTAATGTATAGGCACTGTCTTCATCAGGGTTCTCCAGAGAAACAGAACCAATAGGGTATGTCTGCATGTGTGTGTGTGTGTGTGCGTGTGTGTGAGCTATATATAAGAGATGTAGTATAAGGACAATAAGACCCACGTGATTATGGAGGCCGACAAGTCCCAAGAGCTGCACTCAGGAAGCTGGGGACCCAGGAGAGCCATTGGTGTAAGTTCCAGTCCAAAGGCTGGCAAACTCGAGAACCAGGAAGAACCAATGTTTCAGTTCAAGTCTCAAGGCAGGAAAATCTGGAAGGCTATCAGGCAGGAGGAGTTCCTTTTTTACTCAGGGGAGTATTGGCCTACTTGGTATCTTCCACTGATTGGATGAGGCCCACCCACATTAGGGAAGGCAATCTCCTTTACTCAGTCTGCTGATTCATATGTTAATCTCATCCAGGTATATCTTCACAGACACACCTAGAATAATGTTTTACCAAATATCTGGGCACCTTGCGGCCTGGTCAAGTTGGCACGTAAAATTAATCATCATGGTATTATGTACTAGAATGATTTAGAATTAATTGTGCTGCCTAAATCATTATTGTAGTTAACAGTTGCTTTTCGACTCAGTTTTGAATTTAAGAGTGACATTATGAAAAGTCCTGATGTTGTGGCCTCTCCTGTTGCAAAGCACAGGCTCCGGACGCGCAGGCTCAGCGGCCCTGGCTCACGGGCCCAGCTGCTCCGCGGCATGTGAGATCTTCCCGGACCGGGGCACGAACCCATGTCCCCCGCATCGGCAGGCGGACTCTCAACCACTGTGCCACCAGGGAAGCCCCTGAATCAAGTTCTTTTCTGCACTTGATTAAGTCTGGACTGCCATTTAGATAATTCAAAAAAAGTATTAGGCCCAGTACATTTTTGTTTATGGAGTGATAGCGTGAATGTGACAAGTGGAACAACTTGGAAGTTCCTTGGCCTTCCCTGTTTCCATTTGAGCCCTCCAGTATATGGTGCTGGCTGAGGGTCATCCATGGGTGAGGCAAGAGCATCTCAGAGCCAAGTATCAGCATCAAGGCTAAGATGTGGAGTCCTCAGTTAGGGTCCCTGGACTTTGTACAGCATATACCACCTGGCCTTGGCTTCAGAGAGCTCTGCTGCTTGTGAAGAGACACTCCACCCTCAGTCCCACCTGCCTTCCCAAGCCCTAGATTTGGATGTTTGCCTGGGCTCTGGCAAGCTTCTTCTCTATCTGCATTGGTTGTAACTTGGGTGGAACCCTGCACTGGGGCCCTCTGGAGCCTCAGCTGCCTGGGCCAGAGGAGAGGAGTAGAATCTGGGCAGGTAGCTTGAGGGCAGGGGAACCAGCCCAGCTGAGCATCTGCCCCCACAGGGCATGGCCAGCATTGAATCACCGGGGGTGTGTGGCAAACTCAGACTTGTATGTTGGCTACTTGGGGTTTATGGCTGAGGAGCAGAAGTTTTTAAGCAGTGGGAGTGCTCCCAGGTGCTGTAGCAGCCAGTGTGATGCTGACCACCACAAGAGCCAGGCCAGGCAGCAGGATCCTGATAAGCAAACCCAGGCATCCTCCCACGGGGGGATCCACAGGGGCCTGGGAGGGAGCTGGAGCATGCTGCATTGGCCATGCAGGTGCCCAGCCCTTGCCCCTGCGAACCTGACCTCAGGCTTAGGAGAGCAGGTCTAACTCCAGACCCTGCTGGTGCCTGTTGGCTGCCTCACCAGAGGTGGTGCAGGTCCTCAGTGCCTGGTGCTGTGAGGCCCTGGGAAAGGGTACCTCTTACTTAAGATGGGAGGAGAGGGAGACCCGGAGGAGAATCCACTTCAGCCCCCCTGAGAACAGGGCTAGGTCCTCTCTCACTGAATATGACAGAAGTTACCCTAATGCCAAGTTCCTGTAGCCCTTGCTTCCTAGGGAGGCGGCAGTGTGACCCCACATGGTGGTTCCAGGACATGGGAAGCACTTGGTCTTCAGTGGCCGATCCATACCCCAAGCCCCCTGTGCTCCCCACTCCATGTGGTCACGTTCTACCCATCTCTGCACGGACTCTGGCCCCTCAGTGCCTCAGCCACCTGACAAGGGCTGAGTGGTCACCGCCTGAGAATTGCAGGGACTTCGTTTTATCTTTGTGCTTTTCCCAAGGATCTGACCCCCTAGTGATCACTTGTTACCTAGTGAAAACTAGAATCAGATCTGGGGTTGAAAGCAGCATCTAGCCAACACACCCTGGTTCCTGACCTGTGTGTGCTGACATAAAACCCTCCCTTCCCCAACTTACCAATGTATATATTTTTTAAATTTTATTTATTTTTGGCTGCATTGGATCTTTGTTGCTGCGCACGGGCTTTCTCTAGTTGCGGCGAGTGGGGGCTACTCTTCGTTGCGGTGCGCAGGCTTCTCACTGCGGTGGCTTCTCTTGTTGCGGAGCACGGGCTCTAGGCGCGTGGGCTTCAATAGTTGTGGCACGTGGGCTCAGTAGTTGTGGCTCGCGGGCTCTAGAGCTCAGGCTCAGTTGTTGTGGCGCACGGGCTTAGTTGCTTCACGGCGTGTGGGGTCTTCCCGGACCAGGGATCGAACCCGTGTCCCCTGCATCAGCAGGTGGATTCTTAACCACTGTGCCACCATGGAAGTCCCTCACCAATGTATTTTGAAAAGCCTGTCAGATTTTCTAACAAGAACTAAATATGAGTTAACATTAAAACCCAATTGCTAAAAAAAAAAAAACAAAAAACAAAAAAAAAAACCCAATTGCTGGGCTTCCCTGGTGGCGCAGTGGTTGAGAGTCCGCCTGCCGATGCAGGGGACACGGGTTCGTGCCCCAGTCCGGGAAGATCCCACATGCCGCGGAGCGGCTGGGCCTGTGAGCCATGGCCGCTGAGCCTGCGCGTCCGGAGCCTGTGCTCCGCAACGGGAGAGACCACAACAGTGAGAGGCCCGCATACCGCAAAAAAAAAAAAAAAACCAATTGCTATTTTTAAAACTCCAATTGCTATATAAACACATTTCACCTAAACAAAAACAGATTTGTTAAGTAAGCCAACCGTGAGTTGGGTCAGCATTTGTAAAAGTGTCTGATATACAGGGCTTTTCCTGGAATATGAATTCATTAGAACTTCAAAAGCAAAATAGCATGAGGTTGGACACTTTACTGGAGCACTGGAGAGTTCTCAGCCAACGAGAGGCTAGATGGATTGATATTTGTTAAACTGGGATTCTGTTTGTACTGCCTTCAATTTAGGCCTTTCTCAGGATTTGGGGGTTCCCCTTCAAATCTAGTTTGTTGACTGTTTTAATCATAAAAGATTTTGTCAAATGCTTTTTTCTACATCTACTGAGATGATCTTGTGGTTTTTGTGAAAGCTGTAAATTTAAGTTACACTGGCTCCACCTAAGGGGAAATGTGACTTTTTGGAAAATACATAAATGGGTAAGATTCAGCAGTGTAATACCCGAACCTGAGGCACCAGTACTGGCTTCAGCAAAACTCCTCTGATGCAACTATTTTGTTACCTCAGGGCTCACTGGTCATGAGAAACTAAGTTGGGTAAGGATAGAGCATTTTCTAGCCCTGGAGCTATTGGGTTGGCCAAAAAGTTTGTTTGGGTTTCTCCGTAACATCTTACGAAAAACCTGAACTAACTTTTTGGCTAACCCAATATATCCCTCACTGCAGAAGACAAATAGAAAGTTCCTAAAGAGTGGGAGCCAGGCAGAATATTCCCCAGTTTCATCACTCATGCTTTCCCCCCACAAGCTTCTCTCAGCATCTGAAGAGCTTAGTCCCTGCTACTGGCAGGGACTTCCTTTATTTCACATGCCCTATCCTTGCTCACTCTGCCTCCTGGGAGCTTGAGGTTTGGACCCTCAAGCAGTTGGAAATTAGCAGACTTCTTCTATTCACTATGGACTTGATCTAAGAATCTAGTTTGAACTACAGGCTCAGCAAGGACTTCTTGGTGATCACCCTCTCCCCCGCCCCCCACTTCCAAACCCTGCCATGATGGCTGCTGATTCAGTGGGTGGGCATGTACAGCATCATGGTTTCCAAGCAAGGAAAACTGCCATTCCTCTCAAAGTTATCATTCCCAGTCACTTCATTAGTGGGAGTTGCATAATTGGTACCCAGCTCCCCTGCCTATTAAATATGGTAGGATTACGTGCTGGCAACTTTTAAAGTCCAGCAATCCCAGATCCTTTCTAGGACCAGTAAGACACTTTGGTGGTACTTCGAAACCATGGTGCAGAGGTTCTCATCCTTGGCTGCACCTTGGAGTCTCCCTTGAAGCTTTAAAGAAACACTGTTGCCTGCGACTCACCACAAGGCTCTGATTTAATTGGGCTGCAGTGTGGCCTGAGGTGTTTTTCTTTTTCTAAGTTCTCCAGGTGATTGTAATGTGCAGCCAAAGTAGAGACCTCTGTGCTAGCTATCAGCTAAGTAAAGAAACCACTAGCTTGGATGAGAAGTCACATATCAAATGGCAGATCCTCAAATGGACATTAGCTTAATTATTGCTGCTATTTCAAATATTGTTAGCAGTTTGTCATTTTTTTTATCAGAAAGACTTTTCCTTAAACATGGATTTTTTCCCCAAGTTTGCTGCATTTTTAGTTATGACTTTATTATTACTTTCGTAGCATCTACTTGTATATAATAGTAACACATGACTCACTTAAGAGAAGTTTTCGTTGGAGCAAAATTTCCTGCATTAGGGCAATGGCTGCACATTAGGATCATCTAGTACAGTGGTCCTTCAACTTGGCTATACATCTGAATCACCTATGGGGCTTTTAAATTCCAGAGCCTCAGCCTTGCCCCAGGCCAATGACTTCAGAATTTCTGTGACTGAGCTTTAGCTACAGCGTATTTGAAAGCTCCCCAGGTGATTCCACTATGCCCTGGAGTTTGAGTCAGCCTAGAACAGCATTCTCAAACTTTCATGAGATAAGCATCCCCTGGAGATTTGTTAATATGCAGCTTCTGATTCAGTGGGACTGGGGTGGGGGCCGTAGACTCTGCATTTCTAACAACTTCCCACATGGTGATGGTAGTTGCTCCCATGAGACATGGGAGAGTCTCATATGAGAACAGATAAGAGACCAGTGTAGCTTGGTCTATAGCAACACCTCACTTAAGTGGCAAGAACCTAGAGAGCTAAAAAAAAAAAAAAAAAAAAATTATATACTGAGCCTGGGCCCTATTACCAGTGAATTTAATTTGATTGCACTGGGTGGGGTCCAGAATTGACAAGTTTTAAAAGCTCCCCAGGTGGTGGTGATATTGAATCCCAGGTGGAGAACCCCAGCAGTATTAGGGACTAGCTCTGCCTCTTGTGGTATAAATGGTTAATAAGTGGTATCAGGTGGAGGAGGAAAGGGAGAAGACCCAAACAAGGCCAGTAGGGACCCCCCTCCAGCCAGAAGAACCCCTGGACTTGCCAAGGGATGTCTTATCTAAAAAAAGGTCCCTCTGTAGAGAGAACTCACCATAAGGCTACCAGATTTTTTTCAACTCATCTTACGCCCCTGTTTTGCATATTGTTTGAATATATTTACATGTTGACTATCAAGAGGCCCTAACTCCAAATATGTAAGATAAAATAAAATAAGTTAGATCTTGCACCTGCTGCAATTGTATTCATACGCAGTAGTCAGTGCTGAACACAACTCAAGTAGGGAACAGATTTTGAAACAGCCGGAGATGGGGGAAGGAGAGGACACGCCAGCAGTACGGGAGGAGGGAGGTTTGGGGAAGCCACGACGGGCTCCTGCCATCTGCCCAGTGACAGCCCCCTCTGGGACCTCAGAGTCTGCAACAGGACCTGAAGCCCAAACCCCCTCTACACCTTTCTCCTCCTTATTATTCCAAACAGTCTTGCTGCCTTTGATCTTTCTCCCTGAAGCTTCATCCTGTACAGACCTTTAGCCTTCCTGAGCTGCTTGCAGGCCATCCTCTGGGTGTTCCTCCCTGGACCTTCTGGACTTGACCTATATCTTTTGGGCCGCCTCCCTGCAGTGCTCAGCACAGTGCCGGTCAGGGCAATCTCATGCGGTTGGTTGTACGGGGTGTGCCCTGATCAGGGTGCCTACAGAAGCCACGCGTGGGGCTGAGCTTCAGCTCTCCTCGACGCATCAAAGTTGCCGGGCACCTCTTTGCCCTTCCACCTGCTGGCAGGCTCGAGGGGACACCTTTTTCTAATTTACACAAAGGGACCTGCCAGGTGTGCTCGTGGAGACCCTGCGCAGGTCACCCAGTGCATGCTTCCTAAGTACTCACTGAATGTATGAACAAGAGAACAAAGTGGAGGCAGTGAGGATAAATAAGAGGCTTCCACAGTCATCTCGGTAAAGGTGAACGAGGCCCCAAACTAGGACGTCATCTGTATTTACAGGAAGGAGGAGATAAACAAAGGAGAAGCAACAGGCCATGGGTTGGGTTAAAGCTTCCAGGATGGCAAAGGAGAGAGGGAATAAAAATGACCTCCTACCTGTAATCACCACTAAAACTTGACTCTTGCCCAAGAAGAATAAGGACAGTGTGGTTGCAGATCAGTCTTACATACCCACTTCTGGATAGCTGGCGTTGGTTGGGTAACGAGGTAACAGGAATTCTGTGCTCTTGTCTGCAAGACCCTGTGGTAAGCAACGTGGGGGAGACGTAAGACTTCCCCTCCCTCGGCTAGTTTGTTATCTAGTTGAGGGCACTTGTGTCCAACAAGATTCCTGATGCTGGTCTACACGGACCAGCATCACATGTGGGTGACAGGTGTCAGATGATCATAGTAGCTATGGACGTACATACTGCTTTACTGCCTGTGGTGAGCTCTCCCCTGTATGCGACAGCTATTATGTTGCTTCTCACCTAAGAGGAAGTTGACATTTCTTGCTTGCTTCTCACCCCATCTTCTGACTGCCAGTCACAATATTGGCGTGAACCACATAAAATTAGCATTTTTGTAGGCCAAAATGGTTAGATATCAGCAATTTCATATAGGTGGTTCTTATTCTCTCCACCATATTATGCTGCCACTTGAGACCTTTCAAGTGATTATATTGGTTTGTTTTAAGCCTATTATAAAAGGATTTTTTTTAAAAAAGAGTGATGCTTCTTCTGGTAAATGTGCAAAATAGGAAAAAACTGCAGAAGCAGAAAAATCTTTTATTTGTTTATTTATTTTTGGCTGCGTTGGGTCTTTGTTGCTGTGCATGGGCTTCTCAATGCGGTAGCTTCTCTTGTTGCAGAGCACAGGCTCTAGGCACATGGGCTTCAGTACTTGTGGCTTGTGGGCTCTAGAGCGCAGTCTCAGTAGTTGTGACACGTGGGCTTAGTTGCTCCGCAGCATGTGGGATCTTCCCAGACCAGGGCTCGAGCCTGTGTCCCCTGCGTTGGCAGGCAGATTCTTAACCACTGCTGCACCAGGGAAGTCCCTGGAAGCAGAAAAGTCTTAATCCCAAATTCTAAAATTCAGAGGCATCCCTAATCACATTTTGATGTATTTCCTTCCAGATATTTTTCTTTGTATTTTTTATAAAGTTGAGATGTTATTGCATATGTAATGTTATATCCTCTGTTTAAAAATAACAATCTTCACTTCACATTAAATATTTTTATAAACACAATTTTTAATGATGGCATAATATTCCATTGAATGTAGGTACTGTAATTTATCCTACTGTTGGACCTAAAGGTTGTTTTCAGTTCTTAATATTATATATATGTAGTTTTATTCCTGTTCATTTTCTTAAGATAGATTCCTGCCTTAATCCATTTGGGCTGCTGCTGTAACAGAATAGCATAGACTGGGTGGCTTATAAACAACAGAAATTTATTTCTCACAGTTCTGGGGGCTGGGGAGTCCAAGATCAATGCTCTAGAAGATTCAGTGTCTGATAATAATGTACTTCCTAGTTCATAAATGTCAGCCTTTTCACTGAGTCCTCCCATGGCAGAAGGGGCTAGGGAGCTCTCTGGTGTCTCTTTTTTTAATTTTTTTTGCGGTACGCGGGCCTCTCACTGTTGCGGCCTCTCCCCTTGCGGAGCGCAGGCTCAGCGGCCATGGCTCACGGGCCCAGCCACTCCGCAGCATGTGGGATCTTCCCGGACTGGGGCACGAACCCGCGTCCCCTGCATTGGCAGGAGGACTCCCAACCACTGCTCCACCAGGGAAGCCCTCTGGTGTCTCTTTTATAAGGGCATTATTCTCCTAGGTTCTGCCCTCGTGACTTAGTCACCTCCCAGATGCCCCACCTCCAAATACCATCATATTGGGGATTATGTTTCAACATATGAATTTTGGGGAGGACACATTTAATCTATAGCAATTCCCAAAAGGAATGGGGTCAAATTACTTGAAATTACTGGGTCAAAAAGCAGGAAACTTAAGTGTCTTGATTTGTAGCATCCATTGGCTTTCCAGAATGCATGTGCCCCTTGATTAACTTTAGCCATGATGGCAGAGCCAGTCCTTTGCTGGTTCTGGTTTGGTTACCAGTGATAAATGCTGTTTTTAAAGATGAGAGAGTCTAAAGATGAATGGTCAAAAAAGACTCCGCAGTTAGGTGGACATTGAACTAAGCTAGAAAGATCTGTAAGTTTCAAATAAACCTTGAAGCTAGAAAGATCTGTAAGTTTCAAATAAACCTAGGGGAAATACTTTTCGAGCAGAAGCAAAGGTACAATGGAAACAATACAGCATATGTGGACAGTCATAATCTAATTTTCTGAGGGTAGATAGTTGCAACATGGGAATAGTGGGATATAAATTGCGAAAAGGGCTCTCAGCTGAGACTACATTACCTACATTCAATGTAGGTAGATATCTACCTATCCTGTAGATAATGGGGAGCTGTTGACAATTTTTGAGCAGGGGATTATAAGAGGAAAATAATGTTTCAATGATTATAGGAGACTTTATCTGGGAAGCCAGAAACATCTTTACGAGTGGCAGAAGATTTTTTAAATGATCATCTGTTTTAGAAAATTACACATCATATATAAACATCCTAGGAATGATTTGCTCTAGTGCTTAGCATGTGACAGTGGTATGACCTGTCAGCCATGTCTGAGTGGCTCAGGCTTTGAGATTCAGGTGGTGTGGCTTGGAGATCACAGTGGCTGGATCCAAATTGGCAGTCAGAAGCTATTTCGCATGGAGGAAATCTCAGTTTTCATGAAATGAAGGTCTCTTTGGCTTTTACATGTGCGGTTACAACAAATCCTCATGAGGAGTGATTTTGCCTTAAGCATTTCTTGGTAAATAAAAATTTCATCTCTTTTAATTGCATTTTTACGATTTTAAAGGAAATGCATATGTTGCAAATTCTGGTTTCCAGTACGAATAAGTAAAATGTGGTTGTTGCTATTACATCATTATATTTTCTCTTTTTTAAGATAAATCAGATATTTTTAATCAGTACAAAATGATGACAGATACTTTGGGAATTCTTCAATTATCTGTCCATACTATATTTAATATCAATATTAGATAAATGTCTTGTAATATATGTACACTTTTAAAACCCATCTATATGTCACCATATCTCACATAGCACAATGCTTATGTTATGGAAAAATAAGACTTCGACTCACGTTTTAGATTTAATTAAGGTTAGCTTCAAGAAAGAATGAGGGGGCCCTTAACAAAATTGATAGGCCACCAAAAAGACGCTGATTTTTTCTTGAGATACATTGTCACAAGACACACTAATCATGGCAAAATGTTAACAACTGTGTAGAATATTTGATGGCATTAACGTAGGATAACTACTAAATGTCAAGAGCTTTCATTAAGAATACAGCTGGCATAGTTTTGAAAGGATGATGCTGTTTACCCTGGGGGAGTAAAACAGTAGGGTGTTATCAGGTTTGCTGGGGCTTTCACCTTTCTTTAACTGGGATTTTCATGACGTATAGCTCCATCTGTTATGGGCAGGGCTGGTTTCATGGATGTGTGACCTGCACAGTCACGGATGGCCCTATGCTTAGAAGGGTCTGGTGCTTTGTGTGATGTTTTTCTGTTGCCATCTTGAAATTCCCAGTAAATTTTGAACAAGGGCTCTGCACTTTTATTTTGCACAGGTGATTCAAATTATGTAACTGGTGTTGATTGTGAAAGCTGATTTCATCTTCCTTTGCCATGTGTTATGGGCTAAAACATGGTTTTCACGGGACCAAACTATGGACCAGGTTAGAGGAGAGAGCTGCGGTGAGCCAAGGGAGCTTCTGGCCAACTCCTCTTATTTCCACAGGAGGCTAAACTTAGTATAATAGGAGAAGCGGGGAGAGAGCAGAGTTTACGAGCAGGCAGGGCTACTGACAGCTAGAGTTTCTCCATTAAGAACAGCTGCAGTGGCTGCCATTCCCACTACACCCACCTACCACATCAAGCTGATAACCCCCAGGCTCCGGCTGATCGCTTCATGTGCATTATTTCCTTTAACTTAATTTTCTCAGCAACCTGCAACATGAGTATTATTTTTACAGATGAAGAATCTGAAGTTTCCAGCAATCAAGTTGCCCATAATTACAGAGCTAATAATGGTCTTTGCTGACTTAAGAAGTAGCCGGCCATCCTTGTCTGTTGTTAAAATTGAACTTGAATCACTTATTTGTCTACTTAAAAAGATTTATTGTCAGGGAGAGAGCCATAGACTTTGTTTACATAGATTGTTCATTTTCTACTTTTTACTTTCATATAATTGTAGATAGTATTGTTCTTTAGGACCTTTTAGATGTAAATTTCTTTACTTTTTTCTCCATGGATGCTATCTGGACAGCATACTAATGCTGGAAGTGTTTTTCCAAGAAGAAATAGCTGCACCTTCCTTCTTTTCTCAGAAGATTGTGTCAGTGAACAGTATTATATATTTTTTAAACCTCAGCCAAAATGACATTCTGTTGCTTGATTATTTCTGTTATTATTGTTTTCCTAGTTGTTATGTGTGATTATGTTCTGCCATAAGTTAAAAAAAATTATCCATGTTTTCTATTTTAATTTTGTATTAAAATAAGATTTTTCAAAAATGTGTAGATGAATTCTATTCTTGACTAATTCTAATTATGTCTTCTGCAGGAAAGCATCTCTGGCAGCTGATGTGTCCAGGCTTGGGTACAGTTCCTCACCCAATCACAAATACATTCCACGAAGGGCCGTGCTCTATGTTCCTGGAAATGATGAAAAGAAAATTAAGAAGATTCCCTCTCTGAATGTGGATTGTGCAGTACTCGACTGTGAGGATGGTGTGGCTGTGAACAAAAAGGTAATGGCATGATTTTTCCTTATGATGGAAAAAAGAAATGAATTGAAATTTGGTGCTCTCCTGGTAGCACTGCTCACTATTTGGAAAGAGTCTACTGTACTCACCTTTTTCTGATTATCAATGTATTCTTGACCAGCCCTTGTGTGGGTTCTGAATGTGTATGTTTCTTTTCTCTGAGAGACAGGAAGAATCCAGCCAAGATATATTTAAAATCATGGCCTTCAGTATATGTGACTATGTGTGTGTATAGATAAAGAGATATACACTTAACAAAAAAGAGAGAGAGAGAGACACTCAATCCATTTTGGCTGTGATATTTGCTGGTTTGGGTAAATGACTCAATCCTAGAATTGTGGTGTAAATTTTTCAGACCAGTAAGATGGAATTAGGAATTTATCTCTTTTTTTTACTGCCAGGTATATTGTGTAGTGGCCTTATCTCTTCTGGGACAAGTGCCAATAAAAGAAAAGATAGATGTCAATGGATGAGTCACCATTTTCCCTCCTTAATTAAAGAGAAACTACACGCAGAACCTTAAGGTTACAGCTTTTGGCTGATTTTCTCATGGCCTGATCAGAGAAATGAGTTGCAGAAAATACCCAATTTGTAAATAGGTACAAAAGGTTCTTACTGGCTGGTAGCATAGTGGGTGCTTTTTGTTTCATTTTGATTTGCCTAACTTGTTTTTCTAGGTTTTTATAATGAACAAAGATTTGTTCAATAATTGGGTGAAATACATAAATTATTTTAACAATAACTGATGTTTGCATGGAACTTTTAAAATTAAACACATGCTTTCCCTCAACCTTCATCTATCCAGTCCCTAGACAATGAGGTTGGCCTGGGAATGGATTGTGGGGCTGGTGGCACAGAAGGAGCTGGCCATCTGGATTTATATCTATTTGGATAGTTTCTTTTCCTAGGTGACCTGAAATAGCGTGGTTGTCCTATTCTTGATTAATTGCTTTCCTTAGAGATTCTAGCAAACAAATATTTGGCTTATTTTTTTAAGTTAATTTACAGCATCTTTCTAATGGTCAAAGCAAGACTTTACAAGTGTTTGGGAAAGGATTAGAATAAACATGTGGAATTTAAAGCATCTGCTCAATATCTTTGGCATGCACCAAGGAAAATGCAATTAATCTTCTTTCTCGCAGAGATTAAGGTAAATAGGGCTTTTCTTGAAGGACATAATATGATTCCAATATGCTCCCTTCCAAAACTCATGTAGTGCACTCTAAGATTAGATACTAAGTTGTAATTCTAGTTCTGTGTGACCCAGGGCAATTCACTTTACTTCTTTGCCTCAATTTTTTATCTGTACTGTGGGATGACAAAATCTTCTTTTGTCAGGGATAGGGATTATTACAAGGAATAAGCTTGATAAAATGCCTGGGAGTAGCTTGATTTCCTATAGGAAATAGATTAGATAAGTCCTGTGGTAATCATGATTAGAGGGGAATTTACTTTAGCTTGTAGCACAGTGAGCCATTAGGTGCCCTGATAAACTTCTAACTATATTTCTTCACAAACCTTGAGGCTATCTTCCTATTCCCACCTGAGGATGTTTCCTGCTACCCAGATGAGTTTGAAATATGGTTCATTCCTACCTCATATTTCCTGTTTACCTGTGTTCTGAAGCCCATCCTTATACCCGGAGCCACTACTGAGGAGGAACCTAAGGAGGGGCAGGGGAGAGAAAAGTTTATGATGGGCAAGTTGTGCCCACCATCTTGGCATCTATGTCCAGACAGTCAGAGCACTGCAGTTCTCTCTCTCTTTTTTTAATTAATTAATTAATTTATTTTTATTTATTTATTTATCTGGCTGCGTCAGGTCGTAGTTGTGGTACACGGGATCTTTCATTGCAATGCGTGGGCTCCTCTCTAGTTGTGGTGCGCAAGCTCTGTAGTTTGCGGCACGCGAGCCCAATAGTTGTGGCGCGTGGGCTTAGTTGCCCCACGGCATGTGGGATCTTAGTTCCCCGACCAGGGGTCGAACCGGCGTCCCCTGCATTGCAAGACGGATTCTTAACCACTGCGTTAATTGCCAGACACACTGTTTTACATATGCTGAACTTAGAGTCAACCAAATTTCCCTTTCTTGTCCACAGAGAGTTCTGGCAAGCCAGGCTAGTACTTATAAAACACTTTTTTCCCTAATTTTTTCTCATATATTTAATTTCATAGCCCTAGCCTGTCGATGTCTTTTTGGATTTTGATTTCATCATCCAACATTTATACCATCTGAGAATTTGACCAGCACAATAGAAAAATTTAACAAGTTTCTGATAGAAATGTTGAAGAGGTTGGAGCCAAGTGCTGTGCAAGCATGCCACTAGAAACTTCTGTTCGAGTTCATTTAACAAACATTTATATAATGGTGACTAAATGCCAGGCACTGTTCTAAGGGCTTTAATTTGTATAACAACCAAGTAAGTAGTACTCCTTCTACAGATAAGGAAACAAGCATGGAGAGGTCAAGTTCATGAAGCAGTTCTGTAAATATGGTTATCAGTCACCTAACTCTCCTAAAATCCAGTCTTTTCATAAGAATAGTATAAGAGATTTTATTTAATGCCATTTCAAAATGAAGACACCTTCCTGATTTACATGGCCTAGCAATACCTTCTCTCTCCACATACTCCACCTTGCCAGAAAAATGAGGTTAGTTAGATGAGACTTGATCTTGAAGAACCCTAGTTAGGCTTTGTTAAGTATACAGACATTATTTTTCTACCTAGTTGTTACCACCTTTGCTTTGAAGTGCTGGAGAGACGAAAATGGTAATAGCTACCATCTACCAAGAGTTTTCTGTGTAAGAGGTGCTATAATAAATGCTTTAACTATTTCATTTACTCCTTATAGCAAAGTTTTGTCCAGGGTCCAGGGTCATTAAATGGCAGATTTGAACCTCTTAGAATTTTTGCCAGGAATCAGCCTCAAGTTTACCTGCTGGCATATTCCATACATAACTCACCTATTCCTCCTTTCTCAGAAAGTTAGTGCCTTGGCTTCTCTTTATCTTTTGTCACCTTTGTATACTCCGTAGTTTCTCAAAGATTACGGACAGGAGTGCCGGGTTCACATTTGCAGATTCTTTCAATGTCTTGGGATTTTAATGCGTTTAAACCTAGGGACTTCAATTCATTTGAAATGTCCAGATAAGTCTGAAACTTCTCACATAGCTCATATTATTTTTCCTTTCTTGAAGTCACCTCTTAATCATATTTTTGTTTGAATATTATTCCTCTTGATGGAGGAGATAGAATAGAGACCATTTTCAGTGAGTTTATTTCTTACCATGTTAAAACTGTCATTTCAAATGATCTAGTTATGGTTTTGCTAAACTGAACTATTATTGCCTAATTCAACTTTCTTGGCATTATTAAAACTTAGTCACTTCATTTTAGATATTTCATTTCTTTTTTAGTAATTGACTAATTCCATATTTCATTTGACTGACTTTTTGGAGTATGGGCTTGTAATGAAAACAAGAGGAGCTTCCACAGAGCAGTTTATAAGTATATAACACCTTCCAGCAGGCTCTAATCCTGTTTTGTTAATCCAATTTGTGTTTAAGCAGCTCCTTCATGTCAAGGATGGCGCTACCAGCTCACCTTTCCAAACATGGATGATGAAAAGACCATCTCCATTACCCTCCTATCATCTCCTTTTCATTGTTAAATGCATGAGGAGATACAGGGCTGTCTAAGCCACTGCTTGCTGGGACACAGTGAAAATAAGCCAAGTAATGCACAGATTTCTGGTGAAATCTCCATGACACGGGATGAGGCCAAGAAGGTAGGAGTAAAATAGATAGAGGCAGGGTTCCAGAGCTGCTATTTTAGTTGAGTATTTAAAGTTATTTAATATTTAAGTTTAAATATGTAAAATTTTAAATATTTAACTAAATATTGAGTACCTACTCAACCAGGCACCATGGCAAGCAGGAGGAGAACAAAGATGGCTGCATGGTCCCCAACAGAGGAGTCAAAGGCTAGTGGAGAGACAGGCAAAAAAAATAAATTGTAATCTAACAGGATAGGTCTATAAGAATGCATACTTTTTATTATCATTTCAGCAGGTGGGATCTTCCGGACCGGGGCACGAACCCATGTGCCCTGCATCGGCAGGTGGACTATCAACCACTGCGCCACCAGGGAAGCCCTCTAAGTGTATATGAGGTTTTTAATTTATTCTTTTGTTGCTGACCTCAAGCTTGGTTGCATGATGGTTCGAGAATGTGATCTGAATGATGCTGATTTTTGGAAACTTATTGAGTTCTGCTTTATGGCCTATTACATGAGCCATTTTTGTAAATGTTTCATGTATACTTAATAAGAATGTATATTGTCTGTTTACTAGATGCAGAGTTCTATGTATTTTCTGTTAGACCAAGCCTGTTAATTATATTGTTCCAATATCTAAATCTTTAATGATTTTCATCTGCTTGATATATTAATAATTAAGAGGCTAGTTGAAAGTTACCCTCCAATGGAGAATTTGCCAATTTCTCCTTGTAGTTCTGTCAAATTTTTGCTGCTGATAGTTTGAGCCTATGTTATTAGGTGTATACAAATTTAAAATTATTATATCCTCCTCGTATATTGAATTATCTATTATTATGCACTGACCCTCTTCATCCCCTGTAATGCTTTTCTCTTTATTTTTTAATTATTTTTAACAACACTGCTTTGTTTTGATTATATTTCAGTATTTTTTTTAAATGAATTTATTTATTTTATTTATTTATTTTTAGCTGCATTGGGTCTTCGTTGCTGCGCGCGGGCTTTCTCTAGTTGCGGAGAGTGAGGGCTACTCCTCGTTGCAGTGTGTGGGCTTCTCATTGTAGTGGCTTCTCTTGTTGTGGAGCACGGACTCTAGGCATGCGGGCTTCAGTAGTTGTGACACGTGGGCTCAGTAGTTATGGCGCAGGGGCTTAGTTGCTCCACGGCATGTGGGATCTTCCTGGACCAGGGCTCGAACCCGTGTCCCCTGCATTGGCGAGCGGATTCTTTATCACTGCGCCACCAGGGAAGCCCGCTTTTTTCTGTAAAGTTTATGTGATCTGATAAGAACACACCAGGTTTCTTTCTTTTTTTTTGGCTGCGTTGGGTCTTTGTTGCTGTGTGTGGGCTTTCTCTAGTTGCGGCGAGCGGGGGCTACTCTTGGTTGCGGTGTGTGGCCTTCTCATTTTGGTGGCTTCTCTTGTTGCAGAGCGCGGGCTCTAGACACGTGGCCTTCAGTAGTTGTGGCACGTGGGGTCAGTCATTGTGTCTCACAGGCTCTAGAGCGCAGGCTTAGTAGTTGTGGCACATGGGCTTAGTTGCTCCGCAGCATGTGGGATCTTCCCGTACTAGTGATCGAACCCGTGTCCCCAGCATTGGCAGGCAGATTATTAATCACTGCTCCACCAGGGAAGTCCCCACCAGCTTTCTTTTGATCAGTATTTGCCCAGTATATTGTTTTCAGCCTTTTGTTTCAACTTTTCCATATCTTTATGATTTAAGTATGTCTCCTATTGTTTTAAAAGTTTTATATTCATGTAGACAATCTGTGTCTTTTAACTGGAACATTAAGCCACTTCTAATATAGTTACTAATAAATTTAGATTTAAATATGCCATTATATTTGACCTGTTTTTCTCACCTGTTCTATGTTTCTCTTCTTTTTTGGGGGGTCCACACCACGCAGCTTATGTGATCTTAGTTGCACGACCAGGGATTGAACCCAGGCCCATGGCAGTGAAAGTGCAGAGTCCTAACCACTGGACTGCCAGGGAATTCCCTCTTTTTCTAATTTTTCTTGCCTTTTAAAGATAATTTGACTTTTTTGATTTATTTCCTTAGTCCATTTTTTCCTCTCTTAGTTTAGAAGTTATGGCTATGTTTCTAATTTTTATCGGTTACTCCTGAAATTTTACCAAATATACTTAACAAAGCCTAAAATTAACCTGTGTCTTCTTCCTGGACAAAACAAGAATTTTAGAAAGCTTTAAATTCAATCATCTTCCTCACCAATTTATATTATTTTTAACGAACATTTCAGTTATCTCTTTTTAATCCCATGAATTTTACATTGTTACTATATCATTATTTTATATGTACAGTTTTTAATTTAGATTAAGCTACATATTTTACCACTTTCTCTGATCATTATTCCTTCTTGTATCTCAGACCTTTTTTCTGGGGTTATCTTTCTTTCTCCTGATGTTCACCCTTCAGAATTTCTCTCTAGCGAAGGTTTGTTGATAGTAAACTCTCATCGTTTTTGTTTATTTGAAATGTCTTCATTGTTTGCCTGGGTAGACAAATTTAGATCAACAGATATTTGCTCTCAGAACTTTGAAGATATTATTCCATTGCCTTCTGGTTACTATTAGTGCTATTGAGAACTCCATTGTCAAACTTAAAAACTAGGTTATTTGTCTTTTCTTCTTTGGCTGTGCTGAAGATCTTTTGTCTTTCGTGTACTGAAGTTTTGCTAAAATATTGAGTAGTTATTGATGTATGTCTCCTTACCTCCTTTTCCCCCTTCTTTACTTTTGCTTGGTGTAAGTGGTTTTTTTGTATATTTGTGTACTCATGTCTTTTATCAGTTCTATAAAACTTCTACTATTAGCACTTCAGATATCACTTCTAGTCCATCATTTCTGTTCTTTCCTTCAGAGATGCCAAGTAGACATATTAGGAAGTGTTTGTTTTATCCTCCTTGTCTCTTACTATCTTTTCATGTTTTCTCTCCTTGTCTCTCTCTGCCACATTCTGGGTGAGTTCTTCATATCTAATCAACACTTTTCTAATTGTCCCATCAGTTTTGTCTAATTTATTTAACCCATCCTCTGAGTTTTCAATTTTAATGATTATATTTTTCATATCTAGAACTTCCATTTGATTCTTTTTCATATCTGTTTGGTACATTCTGAATCTGATAATTTCAGTATTTTTGCATCTAAATTGCTTTTTGTTGTTCAGTGACTCATACTCATGGTATGAACCCATATTGATTGGAATCATTTCTTGGGAATCCCAAGGGCCTAGAGTAGGAAGATTTTCCTCTAAAGAGAGTTTGTATTTGCTTCTGTTGGGAGTCAGGGATATTATTAATCTGGAGTCTTTGTTTATTCTCCTCAGCTTTTCAGTGATCTCAGGCTAGTATCCTGATAACAGGTCTGATATAGGTATTTGGTTCCTAGCTTTCTTATTTTTCTGACTCATAAATCAGAGTTCATTTTTTGTTGTTGTTGTTTTACATTGGTCCTTATGTTCTTATGAGCCCAGCAATGCATTTAAAAGTACTTTTGTTGAAATGTATCCATTTTATAGCTGTCGGCCCTTCAGAGAATGTAGTCTGCCATATTGCCAAAAGTAAAGTACCCATCCTTTAAAATTTTTAAATTATAAACTTAAAAAAATCAGTGTAAAATTTATTTTTACATATAAAGAGTCAAATCGTTGTGAAATAAAGCAGCCCCTAATCATTATTCCATTCCCTTCTCCAGAGATAATCCCTTTTATCTCTTCTAGCTTATTCTTATGGCATTTATTGCCATATCTCTAAATAATACACTTTTTGAATTATTTTCTCAACTCCAGGCATGATACTGACTCCCTGCTATGGGAGTTATCTTTCCCTCCTGCTACCACCCTGTCCCCATTACATGTGAACCTTTCCCATCCTTCGCTTTTCCCAATACAATTATATGTAACTTTGATGAGATTGGTATTCAGTGTAAAAAGTATTAGAGTTGAGTCACATAGTAATAAACTGATCACCTTTCCTTTTTTTTTTTTTTTTGGCCGTGCAGTGCGGCATGTGGGATCTTAGTTGCCCAACCAGGGATCAAACCTGCGCCCCCTGCTTTGGAAGCTCAGAGTGTTAACCACTGGACCGCCAGGGAAGTCCCCACCTTTCCTTTTCTGCCAACCTGTTGTTTTCCCTGGAGTTCATAATTATCTGTTTTTTCCCCTGGCTTATTTTTCTATTCAGTTGTCGCTAATTCAACACCCACATCTTCACTAATTGTCTAAATCTCCTCTTAATATGTTTAGAAGCATCTGATATTTTATTAGTTTCATCTTCTTGGAGAAATCTCTCCTTGACTCTTCTGATCCCCTCAAGTCTGAACTACTTGTCCTTCAGGCCTGCAGCACAATTGGAATCCTGAACTCTCCCTTCCCACCACCCTGGGAATTCCCTTTGCCTCTCTGTTGGGTTGGATATCCTGTTTTCTGGATTCTGTGACTCTTTATATCTGGGTATGTTTCCCTGTTTGGGTGAGGACACCCTCTAATAGTTCCTGAGAGAAGGTTCCCCTCTAAAGGACAGAAGCAACTTATACATAGTCTGATTTTTTCCTAATTTGATTTGTAAAGAGCAGGAGTATATTCGGAATTTAAGATCATGAGTGTCTTACATTGATTCTTCCGGAAGCCAAAGGAGGAACTCTGAATTGTGATTCGAGGAAGGCTTTTCTAAGGGAACTTAACCTAGTAAAATCTGGGATGTCACTCACGGGCAACTTGACTTGAGACCAGCAACCCGGTTCAGTGGAAAGGGTAGAGGGCTTGACAACAGATGGCTCATTTAAATTTCCCAATTTTAACACTCTCTACCCAGGGAACTTGAGTCCTGTAATCTCATGAGCCTCTGTTTCTTTATCTGTCCCATGAGATTGATGATAATGAAACCTACACTACCCACCACCAGGCCAGCTGTGAGGCTCAAATAGAAAAACATTTTGTAAACTTGCAAGTGCTGTAGAAATAATTGCTTTAAAAAAAGAAAAAAAGGAGGTGTCATTTAAAAAGAAATAAAGCTTAGAAAATTTAGGAGAATGGATATTTAGCATGTTCCTTGGATGTCTCTTTCAAGTAGAGGAACATAACTTGATGGTCAAGAGCATAGACTGTGGAGCCAGACTGTCGGATTCTGGTGTCTGGATTCTGGCATCATCTTGTCCTAACCCCGTGACCTTGGACAAATTACCCCACCTCTCTGTGCCTCAGTTTCATCTTCTGTAAAATAAAGGTAATAATGGTAACAATAATATCTACCACAACAGAATTATATTAAATGGGTATTTGTAAAGTGATTAGAGCAGTGCCTGGCACATAACAAGTGTTGTATGAATATTTCATAAATACCTAAATAGCAATTGTCTTAGCTGTACCCCTGGCCAAGAGTCTGATGCATCAGCTCAAGTCACTGATGATTGCTTAGAATGCCAGGGTTTACTGGTATTGATTCGTACTTTAGATTCCTGACTCTCAGGGTAATATGCTGGCACAGATAGGTTTTTGCTCTAAATGTCATGGAGTTTGCAAGTTTTGCTATTTTTTTAACCTTCTCCCTCAACTACGGTAGACAAAGAAAAGACTCTAGAGACAACAAAATACCACTTTTTCTTTCAAGCTCCCTCAAAGGTTTCTTAACACTAGGGGGCTAGAAACAGCTATCTTAGAAAGATCTTACTTATTTTTTTCCTCAGGAAAACAAAGAGAAAATAATCTTTCTTAAGCAGCTAAGCAATAGGTTTTTACTTTGTATTTCCGTGCTGGGTACTTGACAGAAAGGGAGTAAGAAAAGGATGGAGGAAGGTGGCCAACACTGTGAAGGCATTCCCCTGCAACAGCTCA
The DNA here is from genome assembly GCF_003031525.2 of Neophocaena asiaeorientalis asiaeorientalis. Classification (NCBI taxonomy): domain Eukaryota; kingdom Metazoa; phylum Chordata; class Mammalia; order Artiodactyla; family Phocoenidae; genus Neophocaena; species Neophocaena asiaeorientalis. The sequence continues at coordinate 1,308,595 of NW_020171825.1, read as the reverse complement.
GAGCAAAGAAGCACTGGGCTGGGGTCTGGGTCCTGAGCAACCCCATGTACAATGCTGTTCTCATTTATGGTATACAGAGGGAGAAGGATGACCCAGGGCTGGGGCTGTGGTGTCTGAGGAGAGGTGCCCTCAGCAGTTGAGGGGAGCCCCTGGTCAGTGGGGGGTTGGAGCAGCAGCTACCTTCTCTACAACCTGCTCTACATGCAGAGGACCTAGGGCTGCCAGGACCTAGGCCATCTTGTTGAAGCTGCCCTCTATCATGAAAAGCAAGGTGAAGCTATTTGCCTTCTAAGCAGCAGTCGGTGCTTCAGAAACCCCACAGGATCACCCGCACTGGGCCATGTTCTTTGATTGCTCCAGCTCCTTCCACCCATCCTGGATACCAGGACATACGTAAGGACCAAAGGGTTGTGGTTGTGGAGAGACAGTTGGAAGCAACACCGCAGAGATGAGGGGAGTACGGCTTTGTACCCCACAATAAGCCCCTTTCTAAGTACTCTTCACAAACAGTAATTCATACCAGGAACTCCTACAGTTACCTGTCAGACTCTACAGAACCTGGGAGTCATCGCATTTGCAAGTGTGAGTTGCTCTTTAAGAAACACGGAATATCAATCAAGATTGTTGGCTTATCATTAATCTTCAGTTAATGTAAATAGATTTCCTGACACTCATCATTTTAAACCAGTTAACTTTTTTTTTTTAAACCAGTTAACTCTTGAGTTCCTCTGTAATGCCTTTTGTTTTGTTTTGTTTCTTTTTTCAGAGGTCACCAATTATCTTTTTTTTTTTAATTAATTAATTTATTTTTGGCTGTGTTGGGTCCTCATTTCTGTGCGAGGGCTTTCTCTAGTTGCGGTGAGCGGGGGCCACTCTTCATCATGGTGCGCGGGCCTTTCACTATCGCGGTCTCTCTTGCTGCGGAGCACAGGCTCCAGACACGCAGGCTCAGCAGTTGTGGCTCACGGGCCCAGTTGCTTCACGGCATGTGGGATCCTCCCAGACCAGGGCTCGAACCCATGTCCCCTGCATCGGCAGGCAGATTCTCAACCACTGCGCCACCAGGGAAGCCCCTGTAATGCCTTTAATCGCCACACAGATGTAAACCTTTTTTCTACCCTGAGCTTACGTATTCTCTCTAATTTGTGCTCTCTCATTTGGCTTCCTTTTGTGCACATATGTGCGCACACACACACACAAGTATGTAGATGCTAAACCACCACTTACACTTACCATAAACACACACAAATCCACTTGGTTAAATTTTTTTTATCTTTTTTTTTTAATTAATTTATTGGCTGCGTTGAATCTTCGTTGCTGCGCGTGGGCTTTCTCTAGTTGTGGTGCACGGGCTTCTCTTGTTGCCCAATGTGGGCTCTAGGAGCACGGGCTTCAGTAGTTGCAGCATGCTGGCCCAGTAGTTGTGGCGCATGGGCTTAGTTGTTCCACGGCATGTGGGATCTTCCCGGAGCAGGGCTCGAACCCGTGTCCCTTGCACTGGCAGGCGGATTCTTAACCACTGCACCACCAGGGAAGTTCCCACTTGGTTAACTTTTAGATACTCCTGTGCTGTCACTTTAGTTGAAATAAATTAGTAGAGTAGCGAGGAGGTGTATTCTCCCAACAGGCAGAAAGCTAACTGATGCGCAGTGAATGATTAAATGTATACAGGGCGTGGGGAGCTAACTCCTCTTCAGTAGGGGAGTGAAATTAGGATGGGAAGGCTCCTCTCCCAGGGACCTTGCTTTTATTAAAAAAGACTTGAGAGCTTGGGAGATTCCTTCACTAGGAACTGGGGTGTCTGTGAGTCTTGTGGGAACAGTATGGAGAGCTGAACTGTGCTTAGGAACTCTGTAAATTCTTTTTGATCCTTAAAGCTTCTGATATAAAAACCTATCCAAGTTTTCATGAAAGCAGTAAAATGTTTTCAGTCTTTTATTAATCTTTTCATACCCTTAAATAGTCTTTCCCTTTTGTGGAGTAATTGGTAAAAAAACAACAACAAAAAACCCACCTCTTTCCCCCTCGTTTTATTCTTCATACGGGCATCTTCTTAGTGCAAGGATTCAAATATCTCTATTAGGGTCATAACTGCCAGCAATTTCCATTTAATAAGCTCAGCAAAATATCTTTACAAAGAGATGCAGGCTTCAAGTTGCCAGTAATATCTTTTCCAGCAATTTCTAGGAATCTAATTAAGACTGAGTATAATCTATAACATGATATACCTGACTATGGAAAGGCCAGGCCTAGGCAATGAAACAGATGGTTGAGGTCCAGCTCAAAATTAAGGATGAAAGAAAGGAACTCAGCTTAAATGAACGGAAACTTTATAAAAGTGGAAACTGTAGCCATTTCCTCTGAAATAAACTAAGAAATAGCTTGGAGACTATAGTGAAAACCAGTAAACTTGCTTATTCCAACTTTGGTTACCAATTAAAATCTGTTCTTTTTAAACAGGGGACCAGAGGTGATTTTCACAAAATAAGCCCAAGAGGTTTCAGTTTGCTAAATCTCTGTGACTAAAGAACCAAGTACACATAGCCACCGCCAAAATAAAGGGGATGCAGCATGAAATCTTGCAGTGCAACATGCTTGATATCAAAGAATAGTGTTTTTTTCAAGTTTTCTTATTTAAGTGGCCACAGTTCATATCAAAGTATTAAATACCACCATGTTTTCAATAATAATTTAGTGGAGATATATATATATATATTTTAAACACCTTTATTGGAATATAATTGCTTTACAATGTTGTGTTAGTTTCTGCTGTATAATAAAGTGAATGCCCCTAGTGGGTATATTTTAAGGCAGAATTTAAAATTCTGATTTAGAGAGACAATTAGGAAATAATATCCCCACACATCTATGGATAATTAATCTTCAACAAAGGAGATAAGCATATACAATGGCGAAAAGATAGTCTCTTCAGCAAGTGGTATTGGAAAAGTTGGACAACCACATGTAAATCAATGAAGTTAGAACATACCCTCACACCATACACAAAAATAAGCTCAAAATGGCTTAAAGACTTAAATATAAGACATGACACCATAAAACTCTTAGAAGAGATTATAGGCAAAACATTCTCTGACGTAAATTGTACCAATGTTTTCTTAGGTCAGTATCCCAAGGCAATAGAAATAAAATCAAAAATAAACAAATGGGGCTTCCCTGGTGGCGCGGTGGTTAAGAGTCCGCCTGCCGATGCAGGGGACGCGGGTTCGTGCCCCAGTCCGGGAAGATCCCACATGCCACGGAATGGCTGGGCCCGTGAGCCATGGCCGCTGAGCCTGCGCGTCCGGAGCCTGTGCTCTGCAACGGGAGAGGCCACAACAGTGAGAGACCCGCGTACCGCAAAAAAATAAATAAAAATAAATTTTAAAATGGGACGTAATCAAACTTACAAGGTTCTGTACAGCCAAAGAAACTATAAACAAAACAGAAAGACAACCTATGGACCTGGAGAAAATATTTGCAAGTGATGCGACCAACAAGGGCTTAATTTCCGAAATACACAAGCAGCTCATACAACTCAATAACAAAAAAAAAACAAACAACCCGATCAAAAAGTGGGCAGAAGACCTAAACAGACATTTCTTCAAAGAAGGCATACAGATGGCCAATGGGCATATGGAAAGGTGCTCATCATCACTAATTATTAGAGAAATGCAAATCAAAACTACAGTGAGGTACCACCTCACACCTGTCAGAATGTCCATCATTAAAAAGTCTACAAATAATAAATGTTGGAGAGGGTATGGAGAAAAGGAAACCCTCTTACACTGTTGGTAGGAATGTAAATTTGTGCAGCCAATATGGAAAAGAGTATAGAGGTTCCTCAAAAAACTAAAAATAGAATTGCCATATGATCCAGCAACTCCACTCCTGGGCATATACCCAGACAAAACTCTTAATTCAAAAAGATACATGCGCCACTATGTTCATAGCAGCACTACTTAACAATAGCCAAGACATGGAAACACCAGAATGTCCTTTGACAGATGAATGGATAAAGAATTGTGGTATATATATACAATGGAATATTACTCAGCCCTAAAAAAGAGTGAAATAATGCCATTTGCAGCAACATGGATGGACCTAGGGATTATCATACTAAGCAAAGTAAGTCAGAAAGAGAGACAAATACTATATATCACTTATATGTAGAATCTAAAATACAACAGAAATGAATATATCTGCCAAACAGAAACAGACTCAGACATAGAGAGCAGACTTGTGGTTGCCGAGGGGGAGGGAGGGAAGGATTGAGAGCTTGGGATTAGCAGATCCAAACTGGTATATATAGGATGGATAAACAACAAGGTCCTATTGTATAGCACAGGGAGCTATATTCAATATCCTGTGATAAACCAGAATGGAAAAGAATATGAAAACGAATATATATATGTATAACCGAGTCACTTTGCTGTGCAGCAGAAATTAACACAACATTGTAAATCAACTATATACTTCAATAAAAATTTTTTTTAAAGAAATAATGTTCTACTTTTGCCGTATATTTTCCAAGACATCAGAGCTTCTCAGGGTGGTGATAGTTTAATTCACATTCAATACTTGCTCTGTAGGTTAGGAAAGATGGTGTTTTAAAGGGAAAAGAAAATGAAACTGTGGATTAGTCAGGGGCAAGTGCCAAGTCATGAATTAACCCAAGGCATAGCCTGCCTTCTACTAAAGGTATGGTGTCTGTTTCAGATATGTTTTTGCAATTTTTTCCCATTTGATGCAACTGCACTAGCCATTCACTGATCAAAAATTAACCTCCAGGGCTTCCCTGGTGGCTCAGTGGTTGAGAGTCCGCCTGCCGATGCAGGGGACACGGGTTCGTGCCCCAGCCGGGAAGATCCCACATGCTGTGGAGCGGCTAGGCCCGTGAGCCATGGCCACTGAGCCTGCGCCTCCAGAGCCTGTGCTCCACAACGGGAAAGGCCACAACAGTGAGAGGCCCGCATACCGCAAAAAAAAAATTAACCTCCAAAAGTTAACACTTGTGCTCTGAATTCCCAGCCAGATCTAGTCTAAGCAGCAGCATATTCTTGGGCAAAGTATTGATTAGCTCCAGATAATAAGACCAAAAAGACCTTCCTAGACACCGGTCAGAAGAGCAAAAACCAAAAGAGAAAGATGAGCCAAGGGGCTGGCCTCAGATAAACATGAGCTTTTGAAAGACTCAAGTTTTTCCAATGCAGCATAGGAGAGTGAAGCTAGGGTTGAGCACCAGTAGGCTGTTCCACTAAGCCTTTTATCCACACCATCTAATCCCCCTTCCCTACTAGAAGGGGAAGGCTGATGGTCTGGCCCAACTGGTGCAGGTCTTCACAGCACAGGGGGTTTCAAGAGCTTCTCTTTCCTAGAGCTGTGGATGGATAGATGCATGGGAGAGGGCAGAGTAGACAGGGCCAATAAATGAGAAAACTATTCCAAGTAGTCTGTGAGAGCAAAGTGAGTTTGCAGTGGGTATGAAGTGCCCAAGTTTGCAGTCATAAGGAGGTTAGGGAGAACCAGATCAAGAACTCCCAGTGGTTAGGGCAGTCATGGCTCTTTGGACTAAGAGCCATGACTGGGTTTTTCCCGTATTTCCCCAGGAGACATACTGCATATATACATCTTCAACTTTGAGGGTCAGATGGGGGACAGGCATTATCACACCTCCTCCTGAGTGGTCTGGATGACAACAGCCTCCTTGAATTTTGGCCCGTTCCTGGGTGGAAGGCAGTTTCCCACAATCATTCTTTCCAGCTCTGCCCTTCCAAAGAGGACCAGGCCTCTTGGAGCTGACCGTGGTGCTGAAGATGGTCCAAGACCAATACTGGAGAACATTTAGTGAGTACATAGTACTTTCTGTGTATCAGCACTATTTCTAACTGCTTTGCCTGGAGTAACTTATTTCATGCTCTCAGAAACTCTATGAAAGAGGTGCTATTATTATCCCCATTGGCTTACAAGGAAAATGGAATACAGAGAGGTTAACAAACTTGCCCAAGGGCACACAGCTAACAAGTAGGGAAGTCAGGCAGTTCATACCCTATGATGCACTTTTGCCACTACACTTGCTAATGAGACTTATTAACAGAGCCATACAGAACCTGCCAGATTTTCACTTGTCCATGTATTGCCTGAGCAGAATTGAGCCACAGTCCCCTACCTCGAGTTGCCAGGGTAGGTAGCTGTGGGTTGGTACCTTGGAGAGTCAGACACAGCAGTAAGGATTGCTTGGGTGCTCACCTACCCCGTTATAACAGTCATCACACCTTAATGTAATGACTTGTCCTGTGTCTGCTTCCCTGCTAGACTGTCAGCGTTGTGAAGAGGGTGCCATTTTATACCCTGCAGCTTACCATAGTGCCTGGTATATAGTAGGTGCTCAGCAAACATTTGATGAGTAAGTGAGTTACATGTGGTCAATATAATGATAAACTATTGTTCGCCCATGTATTATTTCAACATTAGTAGAAGCATTGTGTTGTGGAAATTATAGTCCCTTTGTATTTTGTATTTGTTATGCCCTATTTGGAAGCTATATGAAGCTTGGAGTGTATCTTAATTTCTTATAGTGCATCTATACAGACAAAACGAAACAAAGAACTAAGGTCATGATTTGGGCAATTCGAATGCCTAAACACATGCATGATTAAATTTTTATTGCATGTTAGATTGGGGATCTTGCACTATATTTTAGATTTGGTATCTTGTAGTATCTTAGGAAGGGAGCTCCACTGACATGAAAATAACTCTGAACATCTCTTCTAAAGGGTGTACAAGTATTCTGTGGTAACAGAGCTTGTAGCGGCAATTATAGCATTTTCCAATCAAATTTCCCATTTCAGAGTCTGTGTGTTGTTTGATTTTAGTCAAGCCATGTTTTTGCTGTGTTGTATTAACATGTAGAAGACTTCCATATCTGCCATGTTAACTCCAGCCTGTGTGTTTCTAAACAACACTCCACAGCTGAGTCCTTGGAGGACCAGCCTATTTTGACAGCTCCCCTTAGTCTGTGTATAACCAAGCTCATTCTCTGCCAATATGTTTCACATGATTCTGGGGACATGTGTAGCACGCCTGTGCAACTTGCAAACACCCATACATTATTACAATAATAATTGGGTTTTGATGCAACTGGAACTCAGTACTACCAAGCTGCCAGCGTTTCCTTTTGGCTACCAGTACTAGGCAGGAAAATTATAGTCTAACTGTCTTCCTGTTTATTGATAAACAAAGTGGCCAGCCCAGCAATGGAGCCTGATTAGCAGTTTGCACCCTTTGTGAAAGGATAAACAGAACCCTACTGTTTTCTGTGTTTGACTGCCATTTGCATCTTTAAAGAGGTTAGGCTGCCCTGAGATTCATGTTCAACTTCGCAGTGCCTGGATAGTCTTTGATATGTTACATGTCATCCTCCTTGTTTTCCTCTCCTTCATCTTGAAACAATATTTGCCCGCGCGTCTCTTTTCCCACCTGTCCTACCATAAGCTTCCCGATAGTCACCTGTCTGAAGAAGGAGGGGGTGGGTAGGGGCGGGAGAAGAAATATGTCTCTGTCTCACTGCACTTGAATTTTACATTCCCAGAAGGCCCTTTAATGCCGACTCTATTCCATTTGCAAAGAGAGGATGATACAGGATGAACAGCCAAAGACAAAAGGGACTCTGCTTACTATTCTGTCTGGCCCACAGGATCATTTTGGGGCCCCCTCCCTTTCCCTTATCTTCACCCATCCTCCAGAAAATGCCTTCCCCCTTTGTTAAGTGAAATACAATATTAGCCTTCTACCTCGAGTTTGGTGTGGTGCTCTATTCTGAATTTATTCTAACCTAATTAGGTTCTTAAACTAAATGGTAAGAGACCAAATAGTTGACTCCCCCCTATAATTATTTTCAAATGAAAGAAATGAAGATCATTTTAACTTGAATTTGCATGATGGAGAAGGAGGCATTAATACATGTAAACATCGATTAATCTGTTTAAATAAACTTTCCCCATAATCCTTACCGTATGTAAACAACATTTGTTCTGCCTTAGAGATATTGCATGATTGGACCCACGAGACTCTGGTTATCCGGCTGAACAGTTTCCTTTTATAACTTCAAAAGCAATGTTACATATTTATTGGAGGTTGTAGGGTGTTAAGTGTAGTTAGACATAAATTGTACCTCAGCTATTTCGTTAATGCCAGTAGGGATTAAATTAGATTTTATAGTTGTTGTAGAAGTCTATTTGGTAGCTAACAAGTGGGATTTTTAAATCCTGGAAAACATAATCCTATTATAAAACAGGCAGCTGAATTAACATTACCCAGGAAGGTCCTCTTCATGGATTAGCATTTTTTGACAGTAACAAAGAAAATCATCAAATGCTATGGGGATATTACATGCTTTTCTCAAAAGTCAGAACAGCGAATTGGGAAAAGGGAACAAGATAAATGACCAAACATGCTATTACTTAGACTGTTTCTTTTTAAGAAGAGCAGTGGAGGCTGGGAAGTAAAGCTGAGTGTGGCCTTGTCTATAATACTGGCACACGCTCTGGAATTGGAAATGTGGCCTTGCTGATTTCCATGTCGGTGCCCCAGCTTCAGCTGTAGATAATTATTTGCATCAGTAATTCCCTACTCCTGGTTTCCTTATATGGTCACCAAAGGGCAAAAAAGTCACTAGAAACCAAAGTCCATGAATTAAAACACAAATTGGTGGTGGAAGAAATATCTTGCTACTTTGTGCAATCAATAACATTTTTTCAGTTATCGTTAGACCCTAGAATCTGACAGTTTTAGACCTGGGAAGGACCTTGACATTTATTTTATTTTTATAGTCCTATTACAAGTTTTACTTTAAACACCACAAAAAGATGGATCTCTCTCTCTCTCTCTCTCACATACACACACACACACACACACACACACACACACACCAGTGTATGGCTGGCTTTTTTATTTTTAAAGAAGAAACCTCCTTAAGTCTTAGCCATTGGTTTTGGCTTGCTGGTGAGGGTTATTATTAGAGTTGGCAGGTCTTGCCAATTTTCATTTGCATGGGTATCATCTTAGCAGATAATCACATGGGTATCAATCAATGGCATATCATTGTGTTAGATAATTGCACGGGCATCAATCATGTGTGTATCTGAAGCAAGTCATGTGGGCATCAATTCCATCTATATGGAGGAAGGTAATTGCATTAGAAGCAGGGAAGGGCGTGTCTTCATGGCAGATAATCACATGGGTATCAATCACTTTAGGTATCGAGGTAGATAATCTGTGCGTATCCATCTCATGTACTAATGGGGATAATTACATGGACGTCAACACGCTGGTTTTCTGGTAGAGGTTTACACGCGAAGCAGTGTGTCATGTGTTTGTTTATGCTGGAAAAGAGGCCTGGTGTCCCTGGGCACACACCAGGGCAGGTGGCTTGGCAGGGTGAAGAAGCAGCGCCACCCACAAGGCCTTCCCCAGTAGAGCACTGGAAACTCCATGATTAAAGAGCCTTTTGAGGCCAGAGTGGAAATACTCCTGGGAAGAATGTGAACAGGTGTAGATGACATTTGTGGTTTACCACTGAACATCTATTTTTCCTTCTTCAAAGGTCAGCTACTGATTTCTATTCCAACCCAGGTCATCTAGGTGTGGTTTCAGGCCCCAGGGAGTCTGGGGTTCAAGATTAACCAATCAGTGACACTATGCTGGCCATGGTGATTGACTCAGGCCAGGACACGTGACATTAGCCAGTCCAGTCAGGGTGAATCTCGAAACTTCCATGGGAGAAAGGGGCTGAGGTTCTTTCTCTCTGGACCTTGCTTGAGCAGAGATGGGAACGGTGCTGCTGCAGCCATCCTGCCTGGGAAGCTCAGAGTGCCCAGAGTTTACGACATGGAGCAGAAAATCAAGTCCTGAGAAGTAAGGACTGAGAGGCAGGGAGGAAGCCGGCCCTGAGGGTGTTCCTTGAGCCTAATTCCAGTGGGCTCTGAGCAAAATCTCTGACCCGAAAGCACTCACCTGAGCCATTAAAATCCCCTTTGGCAGAAGCCAGTAGTGGAGGCGGTTCTCTGCCCCTTGCTTCAGAGAGTCTTAACTGATAGAATAAGTTTATCAGCTCCTATCCTGAGAAAAAGGTTTCATCAGAGCAGGCCCTGTAGGAGAAGGAGCGGCTAGCTCTGAGGAAGGAAGTGAGGGCAGAGGGTATGCTGGGCTTGGTTAAAGACTAATCACCATCGCCCTCAGCCTAGGCCTGGAGCTGCACTTGGCCCTGCTGGAGTGCCCTGGTCTCCTGGCCTCTAGGCATCTGAGCTCATGCTGTGAGGAAGGTTGATTAAAGACCTTTAAATGTGACCTGCGTGTTTTCCCCTTTCACCCTGCCTTTTCTTATTATTTTGTTATTTATCAAATACTCACAATGTGTGAGTTATACATCATTGTCCAAGTGAAGTTTCTACCACCAGAATAAATGAAAAAATTTATAAATATCCTCGTGGCAAGAACCGTACTGTTCTCAGGCCTTCTTTATTGACAGTGCAGTAGGCAGTGGGATTTTTTTTTTATCAGACTGAATGCTCCATCCTGATGGTTATTGATTGATTTGGAAAGAGCCAAAAGTTTTGGAAAAGAAAGTAATAGAAAGAAATAATTCTCCTTGAAGTAAAAGTTACTGCTATCCTGAATAGAATGTTTCTTAGAAAAGCTAAATGGAATTTATATGCTTTGTTTCCCAAATTCTGGTGTCAAGCAACTTATGCCTTTTCTCCTTCAGTTTGTGTTCCTACTGATACTATCACTTTGTGTACATGCTGAGATTGAAATCAGAAGCTAATGGGCCTATTCATAAACACCTAGTAAGAGAACATCAATCCCTGAAATTTACTTACAATCTTAAAACCACATTTTAACTTAATGATTCCGAATTTTTCCTCCCTTCCTTCCTGCTTTCCTTTCTTTTTCTCTTTCTTTCTTTCCTCCTCTGCCTCCTCCCCTTCTCCTTCTCCCCAAACATTAGAGATAGCAAAATGTACTACCTGTGGTTTGAAATTCACCTTTTTGGGGGGCAGATTGTAGGGGAAGTTGAAATAAACAGTAGATGGCTAATGAGAATGAGGGGGAAAGTGTAAGGCTTGGCTCGTTCACAGACTAATCATCTCTTAGGTAAGTCCTTTCTGCCAGTGATGTACATATGTTCTCACCTGCTGCAGGTAGATACTCGTGAAATGAATGCATGCATGATTGAGTGACTGAACAAATGATTGGTCTCTGGCTGGGAGGTGTGTCATGGACTTAAGGTCTAGTGTCAGCATTGTGCAGTTTATTCTCCACTCCAGTCTTCACCTGTGCTCTTCCTTCTGCCCAGCATCCTCTGAGTCTCACTGGGAACATCGTTCCTCAGAGGCCTCCGGGACCACTGAGACTCAGTGATTTCCCCGCCTCTGTGTTCTACCTGTGCTATATGTACTTCCCCTTCTGTAACATTCATCGCCCCTGTAATACCTGTACAGTGCTTATCTTTTGCTATAGACTGGAAGCCCCATGAGGGCAGGAATTAAGTCTGGATCCCTAGCGGCCAGCACTGTGCCCACACATGCTACTTTGTTGCTCTCAGTGGAGGTGGGAGTGGTACAACTGTGGTGGACTTCCCTTCTCTGACATTGAGCATCAGGAAGTGGGTTCGGGGAACCCATCCTGACTCAAGGACTAAGTCTGACTAGGCCAGTGAAGGGTAATTAATTCCCCTTGCCAGCGACTACTGCTCTTTGCCAATGAGATATGTGGAATGGCTTGCTGAAGGTTTCTAGTAAAGTTTTCCTTCCTCTTAAAAGAGAATCAGTCTTTCTTTCTTGCTAATGATGACAAAGGAGCATTTCACAGCAGTTACTACTAAGGACAGTCTGCCTTAGAACAAAGACAACATTGTGGGCGGCAAAGGGGGTACAAGAGAAACAAGCGTCCTTGACACTGTTGAGCTGTTGGCTTTGCCAACCCAGAAGCTCCCCCACCTTTGACTGTTGTCACATAACTGTCCTTAGTGTTTACTTGAGCCACTCTGAATTGGGTTTTCTATGCTCTGCAGCCTAATGTACCCTAACTGAAATGGAACCATTGTGGAAAGGCTATGGGCTTTGGCATCCGATACATTGGGTTTGATTCTTTTTTTTTTAACAACTTTATTGGAGTATAATTGCTTTACAATGTTGTGTTAGTTTCTGCTGTATAACAAAGTGAATCAGCTATACGTATACACGTATCCCCATATCCCCTCCCTCTTGCATTTCCCTCCCACCCTCCCTATCCCACCCCGGGTTTGATTCTTATTGGTGTGAACTTCAGACTGCCTACCTTAATAAATGTAGTGGAGAAAGTAATACTTCTAACGTGGAGTTAATGTGTGGATTAAATGAAATTATGTATGTAAAACATCTACCAGAGTGCCTAAGACAGGTTAAGTACTCAACAAGTGTTATTTATTTTCCATTTAGGAGATGTTTCATGTGTTGATCTTGGGGGTCCAATGGGTTGAACTAACAGTGAAATAAATAATCTCCCAGGTCCTTTGCACATGAACTGTCAAGTAGTTTACAGTCTAGCACGGGAGTCAGACATTCATAGTCATAATTATAGTGGGTTCTAGAGCAGCCCTAATTGGATAACATGTCCTACTGAAGGAAGGTAAAAGTACTGGTCAGACCACACACAAAGGCTGGAGTTCAGGTCTAGAAGCCATAGTCTAGAGGACAAGGAACAGTCAAAGACACTGAGGACATTATTAATTCTGAAAAAGAGAAGACTTGAAACCAGGAAAGACTTCAAAGAGAAGAGGGAATGGAATTGTTCTTCACTGCTTCAGGGGGCAGAACGAGGACAGATCCCATCAGCGAATGACTTGAATACAGATTTTCATTCAGTGGGAGAAAGAACCATGGAAGAATGAACAATGAGTAAATGGGGGAAAGCGAGTGCCCATCAACAAAGCAGAGGCCTGCCTGAGCACCCGTTCATCAGGACCCCCAGGCAGGAGCTTGGGCCACCTGGCCCCCAAGGGCTCTTGCAAAGATCTGGATTTGACGTTGAACTGTTCGGTGAGACTCTTGTTTGAGCTCTAGCAGGTGGATTCAGGTTTTGCTGTTCCTGTGGTTTTTCTGATTCCTCCTCTGCTCGCCCCATGACCACCACCTCCAGCTCATCCTTCACACTCACCTCTCACCTCCAATGTTTATTTCCCATGCTCCACTGACAGCCAGAGGGATCCTGTACACACAGACAGGGTAATGAGATTTGGGCTCTGCAGTGCAGTTTTTAGGGAACTTAAAGGCCTACCTGCTCTATAGTCTTTCGGTCTCGCATGCCACAATATCTGAAATTTGCCCATTTTCCTCATCTTTCACCTAAGGCATTGCCTCCAGAATGTACTTGGTAAGATCTCAATACGTATAGTGCTTGCTAAGTTGTTAATACATTATCTAGGAGGGATATTGATACCATATACCTTTTTAGAATTTTGGTAAAGTATGCATAACGTAAAATTTACCATTTTAACCATTTTTAAGTGCACATTCAGTGGCATTGAGTGCACTCACACTGTTGTGCGCTGTCACCGCCATCCGTCTCCAGAACTTTTCATCATCCCAAACTGAAACGCTGTGCCTATTAAACAGTAATTCCCTATTCTCCTTTCCCCCAAGCCCTTGCTATCCACAGTTCTACTTTGTGTTTCTGAATTCGTCTATTCTAGGCACCTCATATGAGTGTACTCATACAGTATTTGTCCTTTGGTGACTGGCTTATTTCACTTAGCGTGATGTCTTCAAGGTTTGTCTATGTTGTAGCATGTATCAGAATTTACTTCCTTTTTAAGGCTGGAATAATATCCCATTGTATGTATATACCACATTCTGTTTATCCACTCATCCGTCATTGGACATGGGTTGTTCCAGCTTTTGGCTGTTGTGAATAATGCTGCTATGAACATGGGTGTGCAAATATCTGTTCAAGTCCCTGCTTTCACTTCTTTTGGATATATACCCAGAAGTGGAAATCCTGGATCATATGGTAACTCTATGTTTAATTTTGGGGAGAACTGCCAGACTGTTAATACTATATGCTTAAAAAACAAACAAACAAACAAACAAAAACCATATATTAACCAAGGAGAAAAGAACAAGTTTATTTTGATGAGAGAATTAGAAAGTGTTAAGTGTCCTGATCCTATTGAGCTCTGGAAGTCATAGATAAAAGCAATAAAAAAAGCAAAAGAAGCACTCATACTGAGAAAGAGAGAGTACAGAGGTACTGTGAGACCAGTGTTGATCCTGCAACCTCAGGATACTAAAGTGGGAAGGAAGGAGGGGTGAGGCCGAGAGGGCTGGGAGGGAGACCCTATTGAGTGCCTGCAGGGACTATTTCTAGGAGCTTTTACAACCATTAACTTATTTAATCATCAAAACAACCCAGCAGGTACCCTTATTTTTATGGACAATTCTTGTCAACTACTTCAAATTTTTATTACTTTTAACAGCCATAAAGAGTATTTTTAAAAGGGAAGAAATCATTTTGATCCACTAGTCTCACAGAAAATTCCATCCAATACTTCCCTGTTCTTTTTCAGGCTTTGCCCATTTGAAACCATAATTTTTACATGATTGAATAGTTATAATTTTATATTCTGCTTTTTTATTGCTACAAAAGTCTTTGTATTTATTATTTTAATAGATGTATATATGCATCAAGTGGTTACATTTCAATTAAGTTAACCATGCCCCTGCTACTGAAAACTTAGATTGTCTCCAGTTTTTCACTGTAGTTTATAATATAGTTATTATATAATTTTATTGTATAATTATTATATAACTTAAAATTTTATAATTTTAGCAATAAAGCATTTCATCTATATAACTTTATCCTTCTTAGACTTTTTTTTTTTTAAGACATTTCTTTATAATATCTTTCTAGGACTAGGATTACCAGATCAATGGGTAGAAACATTTTTATGGCTTTTGTTATATATTGTCAAATTATTTTATAGGGAGATATATAAAAAATTACTTTTCAAAGATTAATAATACATTTTCAAAAGCAGTATTGGAGTGTACCAATGTCTCCACATTAAGTATTACTTTTAACTTTGTTTTACTATTTTTAGTACCTGTAAAATTATGCTTTATTGTAGCTTTTTTTAAAATTACTTGCATGGTTTTCATGTGTTTAGTAAGTGTATTTCCACATGTATTTTGTTTCTTTTCTTTTCTTTTTTTATTTTTTGGCCATGCCTAGCAGCTTGTGGGATCTTAGTTCCCCAACCAGGGATTGAACTTGGACCACGGCAGTGAAAGCGAGGAGTCTTAACCACTGGACCGCCAGGAAATTTCCTGTATTTTGTTTCTTTACACCCTTTGCCCAGTTATCTATTGGGTGACTTTAGCAGTTTTGCATTAAAATGAAGACATTAGGTGCCAGAAGCAAAGATGGATTCAGTTCTCACCTGTGTTCCTTCTTAATCTTGAGCAAGTTATATTTAATTTCATTAAGCCTCAGATTTTTCATTTTTAAAAACAGAAACAATAATAGTACCTACCTCAGTGGATTATTGCAAAGATTAAATGAGGTAATGTATATGAATCAGTTTAGTACAGTGTTTGGCACATAGAACATGCTCAATTAATATTAAACATCTTTCTTCTTATTACTTCAAGTCATCCCCCTACCTAATTTCCTTCTCTTCTTCTTTATCATCTTCTATTTATTTATTTTTTTTTCCCATTACCTCTCACCCTTCGGTGATTGAGCTGCTGGGAGTCAGAGGTAAGGTGGTGGATTGTGCAGGGCCAGCCCTGCCATCGTGTTCACACACGGACGTGATCTAATCTGGCTAAACAGCGTTTTCACTCCAGATGTCTGTGTCTGCATTCTTATGTTAAGTGGGTGGATGGTAAACAGTGGAAATGCAGAGCTGGAAGGGTGTACAGAGACCCCATTTTCGCTGCCCTGTGCTTCTAATGAATGCTTCCCATTAGAGCTGGCATTCGCCCAGGATTGTTGAGGTAGAGTTACCCTACTTGCAAGGATGTTCGAGGGAAAAAGGAGCCTCCTCTCCCCCAGCCAGTTCCGGCTCCACTGTTGCAGCTGCAAACTACATCTGGCTGTTTCTCCTCAGAGAGAGCAAGGAGGGGCAGAAGGTCCAGTCCATGTCTCTTTAGCACCTAGTACTCAACAGACACTTTATATAAGCTGTCTTACTGAGACTTGAAAGAAGTTTGACAACTTGCCCCAAGACCACCAAGTGATTCCAAGGCCTATACTATCCACTACATAACTCATCTGCATGTTAGTCATTATTCATGTATTTGAAGATATATTGCAGTGTATATTTTTATAGTAGAAAGAAATTCCTTTTCTTGCATCCTTATTTCTCATTCTTTCTTTTTGTCTCGTTTGTTTTTGTTTTTAATTTTCCATATTTTCACCTTGAGACCAGACCCTTTTTTTTGCAGTACGTGGGCCTCTCACTGTTGTGGCCTCTCCCGTTGCGGAGCACAGGCTCCGGATGCGCAGGCTCAGCAGCCATGGCTCACGGGCCCAGCCACTCGGCGGCATGTGGGATCTTCCTGGACCGGGGCACGAACCCATGTCCCCTGCATTGGCAGGCAGACTCTGAACCACTGTACCCCAGTGGGAAGTCTGGGAAGCCCCAGACCCATTATTTTCATAAAGATTCTGACTCTTAGTAGCTATAGGATTCCACTCTGATTTAGGTGCTTCTCCTCTGGGCTCCCAAGAATTAGGCTCATGCCCCAGCATGAGTATGACTAAGCCACAAAGGTCTGATTTGATGCAAAATCCAGTTGGGTAGCATTAAAGTATCTATAAGAACTAGAACCCAGCACACCCATGTTCATAGCAGCATGATTTGTAATAGCCAAACTGCAGCAATAACCCAAGTGTCCATGACAGGTAAATAAACAAAATGTGGTATAGCCATACAATGGAATAGTATTCAGCCTTTAAAAAGGAAGGAAATTCTGACACTTGCTCAGCATGTGTGAATTTTAAAGATATTATACTAAGTGAAATGGGCCAGTCACAAAGGACAAATGACTGTATGATTCCACTTATGTGAGGCACCTAGAGTAGTCAAAGTCATAGAGACAGGAAGTGGAATGGTGGTTTCCAGGGGCTAGGGGGAGGATGGAATAGAGAATTATTATTTAATGGGTACAGAGTTTCAGTTTGGGAAGATGAGAAAAGTTCTGGAGATAGATGGTGGTGATGGTTGCACAGCCATGAGAACTTAATACCAGTAAAATATTAAAAAGGGTTAAAATGATAAATTTTATGTTAGGTATATTTTACCACAATAAAATATTTTTTTAAAGAAAAAAAAATTGGGGCTTCCCTGGTGGCGCAGTGGTTGGGGGTCCGCCTGCCGATGCAGGGGACACGGGTTTGGGCCCCGGTCTGGGAGGATCCCACGTGCCGCGGAGCGGCTGGGCCGGTGAGCTGTGGCTGCTGGGCCTGTGCGTCCGGAGCCTGTGCTCCGCGACGGGAGAGGCCACAGCAGTGAGAGGCCCGCGTACCGCAAAAAAAAAGAAAAAAAAATTGGGGCTCAACCAAGAATATGAAGAACATGAAAAGAGGTTAGTTGAAAAAAGTTATAGCAACTTGGGGGAGAAGGTTACAACTCAAAGGAGAGGAAAGAATTAGGTTAGATTGTAATTTAGATTTAAGAAAACCAACTCTATCCAAAGGATAGGAACTGGAAATTCCCCATTGTCGTAGCAACCATAAGAGGGCTCAGGATCCTCTTGGCAAAGAAAGAATCACCTGGGCTTATGTGTGCCTGGAGGTCATCTTTGGTCTATAGGAAACATCAGTCCCCACAGACATTATCAGTAATTTAAGATTTACAAGCACTGTTGAAGTATTTGGGAAGGTTTTGCTTGTTAGGTCAAGCATTTGAAGCACTTAAAAAGAAAATAAAATTATTAAATTCATAAATACAGGTTTTAAAGTTTAAGGGAATTTAATAAAGCTGTAAATGGCACCAGTTGAGACTTGAACTTATTTAAATCTCTTCAACTTGAATTAATCCATTTTCTTTATAAACAGAATAATAAGATTGTAGGCCGAACACAAAGGCCTAAGGAAGATAGATGTTTTAAACTGGTAATTTTTAAAACCAAAGTAACCTACATGGTCTTTTCTGTGCACAAAAGCTGCCCTCAGACATTTTAAAAATGTATGACTGCTCCAATTCTAGAACTCTACTGCACAGCATAGTTGCTGATTTATCTGTGAGTTTCTTCTACTAGTACACAAACTCCCTGAGGCCACAACCATGTTTGTGTCCTAAACACTTCGTACGGCTCCAGGCACAAAAAAGTCACTCAACAGATGGTTGAAGGAGGTGGCTTATGGGGAAAAGATATGCTTGAATTCATCCAGGTGCTATGCTTGTTAATTTTGTACACACGTAACTCCCAGATACCTGCAACAACTTCTGTTTTGATATCTATGCAGATGTTTGCTGGATGAAGCCATCCACTTACTTTAATGGATTGCCATAAATACATTATATAACAAAGATAATTGAGCAAAGAAATTATGAGGACCATTGTTATTTTTATTTTCCCCCTAAGGACCCTATGCAGTAGTGTCTACACAATGGGTACCCAATCCGCATTTACCCACGTGCTCTCCCGAGAAAGAAATATGTTACTTTTGTGAGACTCCCTTCCTTGAATGGCCAGTGTCACACAGAAGACTGTCCTCTGCCATGCTGAGCTTGTGATCACATCTTTGGAGTCCAGAGGCACTGCATTTGGATAAAAGCATCAAGGATTCAAGCTTGGTAACAAAAGAGAGGGCTCCCAAAGCATCTTGTGAAAGTTGAGAGGAGTCCTTTCTCTGAGTCAGGAGCTGTGTCATCATGCATGGTTTCCTCTTCTGGCACCTTTCCCCTCGTGGTGGGACAGATCATGAAGTGAAGAAAGGGGCGGCTATAGTCCCTTGGCTGACACACTGTTAGTGATTAGTTGTTTTCAGCAATTATGCCCTTCCATCCAGGGTGTGATGGCTGGCACCTCTGGTAATGAGATGATTTCCAGGGCTTGCATGCTTAAGGCTCTGCCGGCTTCTTCTTGGCCATCGCTTGTTGTGCTCCTTGGCAGCTTCAGAGTTTACTGACGTTATTACCAACGTGACATGTTCCTCTTGGCCGACACGGAAATTCCGGGAAGACATGCCAGTCTGCCATGAGACAGGGCCCTTGGAGCTTCAGGAGAGAAACATGGAGCTGGGTGTAGCCCCACAGCAGACTTGCCCCCAGGGAGTAAGAGACACAGGCTCATCATCCAGACTCTCAGGAATAACCCTCGCCCAAATTTGCTGGCAATTGGAAATTTCCACTGTGTGCTGGAGTAACATGGGAGCTTTTCTCTTAGATGGGCGTAGCATAGTTGGTGAAGGTAGGCATACCAGCTAGAAAAATGATTCACTTGGTAACTCATCAAGTAATTATTGAGAAACCACTATCTGGCAGGAGATTGCTAGTGCTGGAGGTGAGCAAAGAAAATGCAGTCCCTCCGCTCACAGAGCTTATGCGCTGGAGAGAGGGACAGACATGAGTCCGATGGCCACTGCAGCTAATGTGTAGTTGTGATAAATGTGATAGATGATGGGAAGACAAAGTACAACTGCTATGAGGGTATAAAACGGGACTCCAGCCTGGAGAGAAGGAGTCCTCATGGAAATGACATTTGAACTAGGATCCAAAGGCGATAACCAGACTAAGGATGGGATACCGGGGGAAATGGAGCGGAAAGCCTTGTGGGCAAGAGGAGAGGCACATGCAAAGGCCCAGGAGCAGCAAGAAGCCTGTGAAAAGGTCGTGTGGCTGGAGTGCCCAGAGCCCAGGGGTCATGCAGGATGAGGCCAGACAGGTGGCATGAGCTGGGTGATGCAGGGCCAGGTGCCACAGCCAGGACTACACATGTATTCTAAGGACAGTGGAAAGCCACTGAGGGTTTTAAGCAGCAGAGATGGGTGTCTCACAGAATATTATTCTGAATGCAGTGGGATGGACTGGAGCCAGGCCAGGGTGGATGGGGAGGCCATCCGCACGCCATCACAATGGTCAGTGGGAAGAAATGAGGTGATGAGGGATACAGAGGACATTGGAGACAGGATTCTCCTCCCTCCCCTCCCTTCTCCCCCTCCCTCCCTCCTTCCTTCCTTCCTTCCTTCCTTCCCTCCCTCCTTCCCTCCTTCCCCTCCAAACCTATCCGCTCTCTCTGCTCCAAAAGGCAGAAATGCGTTCTTTTTCTTAGAAGATCTTTACAGTTTTCTAAGTAAAATTCCATCCTCTTGTCTCTGTGGGGAAATTCCTCAAAGAAACAGTGGCCTGCAATTCTATGCCAGACGACAGAATTTAGGAAAGCCATATTCAGTTCTGAAGAAGCAAAGGGCTTTCTCACAAACGCAGCAGACCTCCTTTGCCACTCCAAAAGCCCTCCTTCCAGGCCCATTAGAACCCCCAAAGTGATCTGATTTCCATCAATCCCAAAGCCAGCCAAGCAAGGTCACGTTTACAGGACTCCCTCCCGGCAACAGTCCAGAAAACAATAAAAACAGATGCAAGCCCTGCTGTGGTACAGAAGCCCACTTTGGAAACCAGGGGGTCAAGTGCCCATTATCCAGGTAAGCAGGCTCTCCGTGGGAGACCAGAAGTGCACGTTGACATGCCAAGTGGAGAGGAGTTGGAAATCACAGGCGCCACCTGGGAAAGGAGGCCTCAGCCAGGCAGTACTAATAAAACCGGACAATGCCACGGAGCTGGCGTGGCTAAGCCAGGAGCGAGGGAAGGATAGACTGGGGGAGGAAGGGCCTCCCTTCCTCCAAAATCAATATCCCTGTTAACTTGGGCAGAAGAAAATCTGACAGCTCTGGAAACCTGCCCATCTGATGAGAAGGAGGAAGCTGAGAAGCGGCTGGAGCCCGAGAAAGCCCAGAGATGCAGGCGCGATCAGCTGCCCATTGGGGACCTGGTGGCAAGTCCACTCTGCACTGCTTTTACCGAAGCCCAAGAAGACAGGTGCTGCTGCCAGTCCCCACACGACCTCCCCAGCTGCCTCATAACGTGCCTGCCCCTCCGGTGATCCCAGCTGGATCTGTTTTATAAAAGATCCAAGAAACAAACAGGGCAGTCAGCTTCTGAACCCAAGTTCCCTGAGGTCTGGCCATTGTCAGGCCATTCCATTTTCTATCTGGGCTATAACTGAGAGGCAACTGGCATAACCGAAATCTACAGAGAAACCGAAGTCTGGCCAAGAAAATTCTAGTGACCAACCACCCTTTTATTGATAAAGTGATACTATCTGACTGGCCCATGATACTTATTTAAGGCCACTTGTGTGAGGAGGAGACTATGAATCCACAATCCTTCATCCACATTTCCAAAATCCAAAGAGCTCTGAACGCCAAAAATTTTATTATAAGTTTTCAGCTGACCCACTTGACAGCAAAACCTGCCCTAAACTGACATAGGGTGATTTGTCGACTCCATCCCCTAAGGGGATGTGACTAGTCCTACATTTTGCTCCAGGTTTCCGGCTGGGGTGATGTAAGATAAACTGCCTGAGTAACCTTTTGCCTTTCCAAAAAATTCTTCATTCTAAAATTCTTCATTCATACCTTTGAGAAAGTCTCTTGTGTTTCCATTTCCTTGAAAACTAACACAAGAATGGACACCTATTAGTTGCCAGATAAATGTTACCTGTTGAATAAAATGCTTATCACAAATCTTAAAAAAAAAAAATACCTTTGTCTCCCAGGTTTTCTAGTGAGGGATTGTAAACTTGTATTGTTATGGGTTTGAGGACTTGTGGTCTAGTAGATAATCAGGAAATCCAAGGGCAGACTAAATAGAGCCCTTTGCACTATAAATATTTAGTAGCCATATAGATGTTTGGGGTTGATGGAATTGCAGAAATTTACTCTTACATAGTCTGAGTCCAAATTTCAGTGGAGACAGCATGTGGTGAAAAAAGCATTGGTTTGGGAGTCAGAAGGTGCCTGGGCCATTATTAATGACCCATGTGGCCTTGGGCAAGACTTTTCTCCTCCCTGGATCTCATCCATAAAATGAAAGACTTGGACAAGATGTTCCCTAAGAACTCTTTGTGTTTTTATATTCCATAATTCCATGAACTACCTGCAGGAGGGATAAGGAGCTGGGTAGCAAGAAGCTCAGATAAGGCCTCAAAGAGGGAAAAGCAAGAACACGGTTGCATGTTCCGGTCCATTACTAGGGATGGAAATAACACAGCCAGTCAACTGGGGTTGGGCAAATCATGCCACCATTTATGGGACTATTCACAGACTCTTGGTGCTGGGTGATCAATACACCCAGGACACTGGATGATAACAGGCCTGGCAATGAGTGAGGCTGGGGAGGATCCCTGTCATGCCGAGGCTGTGACATTGCATTCTGCTGAAATCAATTTGGCTCCGTTTCATGCATACCTAGCAGATTTACCAGATTGTGAAAATGAATGTTTTCTATGTGCATGGCTGATTTTTGCATGCATCTGTTCACTCATCTAAACCTTAGTTACATGCTGCTTGGAGAATGAAAGGCTATAATTTCTTCTTTTTGAAGCAGGAGTGGTAGAGGCACCATGATTTCTGCTTTATGGATCTGCGCCAAAATGGTGCACCACTTTTCTTCTTATCGTCTCAGAAAAAAATGAAGTGATGTGTCTGTATTTTCTACTGGATTTGCAAATGATCCTGACTTT
Organism: Neophocaena asiaeorientalis asiaeorientalis; assembly: GCF_003031525.2. Lineage (NCBI taxonomy): Eukaryota > Metazoa > Chordata > Mammalia > Artiodactyla > Phocoenidae > Neophocaena > Neophocaena asiaeorientalis. The sequence goes on along the minus strand of NW_020171825.1, from coordinate 1,285,808 downwards.
AATGGGAGTCCAGTGCCTGAGAAGATGGTCTTCAGAATGTAAATATCCAGTGGAATGCAAACATGGGTATTTATATCGTTTTCATGTGACATTAATAAGCCCTTGATGGCTTGTCATGTTTCCATTTTAGATGACAGTGCTTCCTTCAGATGTCAGTGGTCAGGCTCAAGGACAGTGATACTAGTATTTATTTAGTGCTTTGCATTTCTGGGATGCTTTTATCACCCTTAATTAGTAAACCACAAATAATTTCTGCTCCATAGCTTCGTGCTATAGTCTTCAGTGTTCATGAGGACAGTATGCTCTAGTGACTAATAAGTAGGATGGATTTTGGAATCAGTCAAACTCAGATTTGGACTCTGACTTACTGGGTGTCTGTCCCTCATCAAGCCTCATGTCCTCTTCTGTAAAATGGAGGTAGCGGCAGGCTTATCACAGAGTGGGTTTGAAGATTAAATCAGAATGTGCATGTCAACTGCATAACCTAGTGCCTGGCCCACAGTGAGTGCTCGACGTATCTTACCTGACACTAGATGACGGCCACTTTGCTGTCCCCAAGTCCTCCAGTGCCTGGGAATCATATTATAGCACAATACTTCCTAAAACGGAAAAATCCATAGGCCATAGTAGAGACCAAAGTCCCACCACCTTTCCTACTCCCTCCCCCCTTCCTTTTCAAACTGCTAGAACCTGTCTATTCTTCTTACTTTATTTTGCAGAGAAATTTGGTTTTTGTTGTCTCACTCCTGGTCTGTCCCAGCCTTGCCCTGAGGGTTCTTTCCACTAGCAAATAGCCCAACCAGTTTTTGTTTATTTGTTTTTAAACAAACAGGAGTAGTTCTTTCTACCCTTAGCCTTTCTATACTTATTTTATTAAAGGCAATTATTAAAATAAAAATTTTTTATAAGACAGTTTTCTCCCTGAAGAATTCTGACACCAGCTCTTAAGTTACCCTTTCCTCCCTCCTCACCATGTAGATATTATGGGTTACTGCAAGTCCTGGTTCAAGGGCTGGCAAACCCATTGGAAAAGTAAGGAACTTACCCAGGTCTTAGAGTCAGAAACAGAGACTGAACTCAGAGCATGGGAATTGAGCCTCCTAGACATTCCTTTTTCCCAAAAGCAAGGTTTCTTCTTTCAAACATTGCAATAAAAAGTTGGGAAAGAGTGAGCCAGGGTGGGGCTCCTGAAGCACAGGTTTCTCTAGTGGCCCCTGGGCAGCATACCCGGCCTGGGTCATCCTACTCTGCCTCCTGGGGTGGCACTTCAGACCCAACTGCTCACCAGGACACTTAGGATCACCCCATGGAACGGTCAGGAGCAGCATTCCCAAGAATAAAGGTTAGAAGTCACAATCCCAAAAGGGACCTGAAACCCTGCAAGCAGCAAGGTACAATTTGTGCGTGTGGATGGGTGTGTAGAGGCATGTGTGTGTGTCGCGTCTCTGGGGGGGTGATGTGTTTGTGTGTGTAGATGGTGTGTATGGATGAGTGTGTGTGTCGGGGGGTGGATGGTGTGGATGAGGGAATGGGTGAACCATACGAAGTTCAGAGCAGGCCTATAAGCAGAGTAGCCTGGCAGCATTTTCTATAGGTACGATTATCCATTCTTACTTCAGTAGTTTCTAAACTATAGCCAACCAGCATAACATAATAATAATGTTTATAATGATTAGCTCAGTATTTACCAAGTGCCTAAATGTTCAAAGCATTGTACTAGTTAGTCTTGGCAGGGGACAGAGAAATATAAAATAGCAATTTTATTTTTCTCATTGTCCAATTTAAGCTCTGGCTATAACTTAGATGTTTGACACAAACAACACTCACCAAGCCCCACCAAGTTCCAATAAGATCTCGTAATTTGTCCTGGTTTGAAATGATTTTTCACCAAATGAAAACATTAACATCAAAAATGCCAAATTTGGGACAGATACCTGTTTTTCAGGATGTAACCCCAAAATAGTATTTTAATGTGCTGTGTAAGGTGTTTTTGCTTGAAAATAGCTCCCAATGTCTGTGTCCTTCCTTTCGTTGGTCACAACCACAGTGGAAGAGATCTGAAAAGTGGGGCAAGAGCCGAGTAAAAACAGGCCGCAAAGAAGATGAATATGCCAACGCTTTTCTGGTGCCTTCTGGCTGGGATTTCATGGGAAGTGATAGGGGGTCTCTTAATGTATGCGACAGGTAGGATTTGCTTTTCTTTCTACCCATCGACAATGGGATAATGCTTAAGCAGAGATGTGAGTGACACTGGAAATATAAGGGCCATGTAATTCTGTAGGCATTTGTTTATTCTTTCTCAGCCAAGTCAGCTCTTAGCCAAATTCTCTTGCTCAAGAACCTGGATTTATACCTGGTATTTCCTTCCCAGGGATGATTTTCATTGAGAATGTAATGTGTTTCCTAAAAAGAATTCGATTGTATATTGGTTGTACTTAAATGTAGAACAGCTGTCTTCTGTTTAGATTTCCACACATAAATCTTTATCTTTAGTGCACGGGTGTGTTTGTGTGTGTGTGAGAGAGAGAGAGAGAATATGAATGAGAGATGAAAATGTAGGTACTGACCTAAGCTAGAAAGACCTGGGTTTCCCGTTCTTGCCCTACCTCTTGTTAGATGTGGGTATTTGTGTGGTAGAGATCAGCCAGCTGTTCACCAAAACCTGCTTCTGCTTCCTCCTGGCACACGGATGATATTTTTGAGCCTCCTGTGCAGTTACATATTGCCATGTGATTAAACTTTGACCCACAGATGTGCATGGAAGTGATGTGTACTTCCGTCCCTCACCCACAGAAACTTTTCTCTATCCTCCATGTTCTTTCTCCTTGTTGACTGTTAATAGCCAGAGAAAGACTTTGGACGTTGGGGGTTAAGATGAGAGCCGCTGACAGGCTGGGTCCCTGAAGACACAGCCTCGCAACTCCACCCCACCACAGACTAGTTTTGACATGAATAAGAAAGGAACTACCAGTGTGTTAAGCCCCTGTGACTGTGGGTGTCTGTTATAGCAGCTCACACCGCTAAAACATGAGGTCTACCCTCTTCAGTTTTCTATAGCTGAAAGGTAGAATTTGCTTTTTGAAAAGCTCCACTTAATCCCCTTGAGATCAAAATGTGATGTGTGTAAAAATACTTTATTTATTCTGTGTTCTTCCCCATGCATTTTTACTCAGTTGCAGTAATGGTTTAAATATAATTTTATATTTAGCTCTTTTTCACTTAACACACCACAAGCATTTTTCCACATCGCCACAGTCTTCCTAATTATAAATGTTAATGACTGCTTAATATTCCATCGAGCTGATGTCCCATAATTGTCTAAAACGAGTGTGAGATGCTGCTGTTATACCCTGCTTTGAGAAAATCCAACTTATCAAAGCCATTAAATCAGGGGGGTAGCTACTAAAGTGAAAGAAATTTTTACTCATCAAAAGAATTCTCTGCAAGGGACTTTTAAATACTGAGTTCCCCTTGTGTTTCTTTAAGTATAATTTAAATTACAAAAATGTAATACACCCTAGCCACCTACTATGCAAAGCAAGATACTTGTATTTAATATATACAAATTTGGACATGTGCATTCAGTAGCTGCTGGTTGCAGAGAATCCCAGCTTCCCTAAAGCAGACCTGATCCAGGTGATCTTTCCTGAGTGTTGGACCTCCTCCACTTGCCATGGTCTAACCAGGCTCTGAAGACCATGGTGGGGGTGGGGTGAGAGGTTGCATTCATGGGCGCTCACACTTATATTTGCATCCATTGTTTTTGCACATGCCCACATTTTAAAAATCGTGTCTTAACTGCAAAAACAATATAACAGCAATAATAGAATAAGAGAAATGGAAAAAATCACTCAGAATTTTTTCACAGTGACAGTAGATGTGCTGCTTCAATATACTTGTTTACCTCGCCCATATGCACACATAATATGCCTAGCTGTTTTCATCTGTGTTCAGTTTGTTTCCTCCTTCCATCATGTAACCCTATACATTGTCACATTTTTTCATAGTCTCAATATTGGTACAAAACTCCTGTACTAGCTCAACTCTCACCATTGGAGTAGTCACTATAACAACTTGCAGAAACTTTTAACGCAGCGTTTGCCATCTTGATCAAAATTGCAACATGGATTTTTATGTGTGTACTGGCAAAAAATTTAGGCTTTGTACGGATTCAGATCAGAGAATCAGAGCATGTTCAGCTGTATCCCGGCTGGGAGCACACTGCATGTCATTTAAACGGGTGTGTTATCACTAATGTCCAATCCATCTCATGTTATTGTCTTCCAAGAGAGGTCCCTTAGCATGTAGTTACATTGTTTATGTACATTACCATACATGTTTAATATGGCATAGAAGGAAAACATAAGTTGTATCCACTACTGTACAGTCTCATGTACTGTAACAAATACACCCATGAGTGCTCATTCATTGTTAAATAATTATAATCAGTGTTTTAAATCTTTTACATTATGTAGAAAATACTTGGTGGGTTGTTATATGGGCAGTTAAACTGGGTGGAGTTTTTTTTGGCCGCCCCACACGGCATGTGGGATCTTAGTGCCCGGACTAGGGGTCGAACCCTCGCCCCCTGCAGTGGAAGCTCGGAGTCTTAACCACTGGATCACCAGGGAAGTCCCGGCAATTAAACTGTTAAAAATGTTTTCTGAAGGTTTTTGAGTGGGCTGAGAACATCATACTTTTGGTTCCATTCATAATGATGGAATATAAGCTCTTGCCATCCAAAAACTTGCTATCTGGCCATTTTCAAGGGATGGGTTAGATTTTGGGTGTTGAAGGGTATCTATGTTTATCCGTATCCCTTACTAGGCTCTGAGCATCTTAAAGACAGGAACTATAATGTATTCATCTTTGGGTGCCCAGCATCTAACACTGTACCTGGCACTTAATTGGTTTAATTCACATTTTTCTGTAAATAAATGAATGAACAGATACCATTTATCCAAAATTGCTCCTGTTTTTGGATGAGCATATCATTTTCATTTTCTATGGAAAATCAGGGTTGTTGTGCTCCCTAAAGGGCATAGCCAAGGAATTTTTGTGTGTGTTACAAGACAGCACCAAGGCACTGCATGTGTGTAGATCCTTCTTCTCCCCCTGCTCTCCTAGGTATGGCCTAGCCCAGTGGCATTGACCTCAGGCTCACAACAACCTGGTTCCCCTCATAGAAAGCACACTGCCAGACTTCCCTGGTGGTGCAGTGGTTAGGAATCCGCCTGCCAATGCAAGGGACACGGGTTCAAGCCCTCGTCCGGGAAGATCCCACATGCTGCGGAGCAACTAAGCCCGTGTGCCACAACTACTGAGCCTGCACTCTAGAGCCCACGAGCCACAACTGCTGAGCCCACATGCCACAACTACTGAAGCCCGCCTGTGCTCCACAACAAAAGAAGCCACTGCAATGAGAAGCCCGCACACCGCAACGAAGAGTAGACCCCGCTCGCCGCAACTAGAGAAAGCCTGTGCACAGCAACAAAGACCCAATGCAGCCAAAAATAAATGGAATAAAATAATTTAAAAAACAAAAAATAGAAAAGAAAGCACACTGCCTTTGTATTCTACTATGGATGGGTTGTGAAGGAGTGAAAAATAAATCCCTAGTGAGCTTACAGTCTTCTTAGACAGAAAAAATGGCACATCCATTTCCTGGAAATATTCCTTTTGAGACCTGCAGGCTGGAGATCAAGGAGGAAGCCAGAGCATAAGCGGGGAAAGTGTCTGTGGTAGACCCCAGTGATTCAAACCTCCCATATACACACCATTGCCTAGTTCCCTCCTGCATTGATTCTGGTTTGGGCCATGTGGCTTGCCTTGGTCAGGGGAACATATTGGGGCTTGCCCTTCTGGAACTCTGCCACCTCATGATGGATCCCTGGCTCCCTGCTGGAGACGTATGGCCCTAATGATAGCCTGCACTAATACTAATAATCAGACAGGTGAGTGGGGCCATCTTAGATCATCCAGCCCCAGTCAAGCCACCAGATAACTGGATGCACATAAACAAACCCCAGTGGGACCAGCAGAAGAACCACCTGGTGGGCCAGGGCAAATTCTGACCCACAGAATCTTGAGCAAATAAAATGGTTGTGGTTGTAAGCCACTAGGTTTTGAGGTGGTTTATTACACAAATATGGTACCCACACCATCAAGTCCAAATGAGTAGGTAAGACTGTAAACAGGAGAGCAAAACAGCAGGACTGGCAGCTGGCAGGCTTAAAACTAGGACAGGATCAGAGTCAAGAAAATGATTCAGAAGTAAGGCTGAGACTAACTCATGAAAGTTGAATGTCTTAGTCTGTGTTGGTGCCTCTTAAAAGAGCCAGTCTCAACAAGATCAAGTGCAGCATGCTGACAAGTCAGACCAATGGGCCTTAGTAAGTGGTGATCATGGATTTGTGCTGATCTGTCCACATGCTGTAGCCCAGTTGCCATTCAGACAAGGTACATGTCTACAGTGAGCTGAGGAGTAAGGTATGGTCCATGTGCTCAGAGAGAGAGGTCACAGCTCTGACCTGATTAATATGGTGCCCTACCCACTACATAATTGTGCCTCAGAGTGCTGAGGGGTCAGGGAAACATAGCTGATTTATGGGTTTCCTTTTTGTTGCCATAAAGCTCTTAGAGAAAATCAGACCTTCCTGCCCCTCCCCAAGTCTTGCTCCCTAGAATGAACTACTTTCAACTTTTTTCACTTTCTTGCTGTTTCTAAATAGCATGTTTATACTATTCTTGATTTTTCAATTTTATATATTATCTGGTGACCTCTTTTTATGTAAGATAAGGATTGAGCTCTCTCACTCCTCTCCCTTATGCGCATTTTTCCACTATAAATATAAAATATTTTAGGATCATATCAATATTCAATGTTTACTTAATGTGTCTAAGTAGGTATTTTCACAACTGAGTCATATGGCTTACTGTGATTATATTTGCTTTCTTGTTTTTCCTGAAATTAATAATTGCTTTGGTTTTATTTATTTAATCTTTAAAATTTATTAACTAAAGTCCATAGATTTTTTTTTTCAGAGTATTTTTTTAAATTTATTTTTGGCTGTGTTGGGTCTTCATTGCTGCGTGTGGGCTTTCTCTAGTTGTGGCGAGCAGGGGCTACTTTTCGTTGTGGTGCATGGGCTTCTCGTTGCATTGGCTTCTCTTTGCAGAGCATGGGCTCTAGGCGCATGGGCTTCAGTAGTTGTGGCACATTGGCTCAGTAGTTGTGGCTCACAGGCTCTAGAGCGCAGGCTCAGTAGTTGTGGTGCGGGCTTAGTTGCTCCGCGGCATGTGGGATCTTCCCAGAGCGGGGCTCGAACCCGTGTCCCCTGCATTGGCAGATGGATTCTTAACCACTGCGCCACCAGGGAAGCCCCTAAAGTCCATAGCTTACATTAGGATTCACTCTTTGTGTTGTACAGTTTATGGGTTTTGACAACTGCATAATATTATTTATCTACAATTACAGTATCATGCAGAATAGTTTTATTACCCCAAAAATCCCTTCTGGTCTGTTCATCCTGCTCCCAGTGAACCCCTGGGAGCCACTGATCGTTTTACTGTCTCCATAGTTTCGCGTTCTCCAGAATGTCATATAGTTGGAATCAGACTGGCTTCTTTCACTTAGCAACGTGCATTTAAGTTTCCTTCATGTCCTTTTGTGGTTTGATAGCTTTTCTTTTTATTGCTGAATAGTATTCCATTGTATGAGTGTACCACAGTTTGTTTACCCTTTCACCTATTGAATTTGCTTTATTTTCTACATCTCTCTCACTAATTCAGCCCCAAACTCTCCAACAGAGTTGCTGTCTACCACTCCAGTCTTGTGCTGGTTACTCACTAAATTGTTATCTGGGAGCTTCCCTTCCTATCTGGGAAGTCCTTTGATTTAATTCCTGAGTTGGATATTCTGTTTACAGGATCTCATGTCTTTTTCTTTCTTGGTTTGTTCCCTCATTTTAATGAAGTATATCCATTATTAAATGCCTCAGAAAAGATACATGGGAGATAATTTTTTTAAAAGATTTGGCATGTCTGCAGGTCTTTATTCTATCCTCATAGATCAGACTTTTCTAGACCTAAATCCTAAGAGGAAAACTAGTTGACTTGCTGGTGACTTAGTATAAGCATGTTACTAAGAGATTCCTAAATGGTTAACATTCTATTATTTCTTATATCTTTGGTCTAGTTTTTCTTTTCCACTATTTTGAAGCCTTCAGACTAATAACCGCCCCCCCCACTTAATCTTTTTTTGTAAAATAGTTTGAATTGGACACACTTTATTAATTGAGCATTCGAAATGTTAACCTCTGTGCAGAGGTATATATTATAGCGTGAGAATGGCTATGTTTACTTATTAATATTTCTTTCTCCACTTTTGGATTGAAACAAGCACAGAATAATTAGTCTTTTTCTGGCAAATAAAACAGTTAATAGTTGGAAAGGTATGTTTTAGTGAAGATTGTTTATAAACACACCTCTTGCTGCCAAGATCTTAAAGTCTAATTAATTAGCATCACCCCAGCTTCGCCTTTCCTCTTCTGTCACTTGCTTTCATCTTCATTTATACATACACACTCACACAAGCACACACTTCTTATTCTCTTGCTTTCACTTTTCCTCTTTATCTCTGTCTGCACAAGTTTGCACACAGAATTGGCTTCCCTTCTAGCTGTTTTGTCCCTGAACTCCATCAAAAAATATTTTCTGCATCTCTGATTTCATCAAGATATGCCTGACTGGACTTCCCTGGTGGCTCAGTGGTTAAGAATCCGCCTGCCAATGCAGGGGACACAGGTTCGAGCCCTGCTCTGGGAAGATCCCACATGCCGCAGAGCAACTAAACCTGTGCGCCACAACTACTGAGCCTGAGCTCTGGCGGCCACATGCCACAACTACTGAAGCCCGCGTGCCTAGAGCCTGTGCTCCACAACAAGAGAAGCCACCGCAATGAGAAGACCACACACCACAACGAAGAGTAGCCCCTGCTCACCACAACTAGAGAAAGCCCGTGCACAGCAACGAAGACCCAACGCAGCCAAAATATAAATGAAATAAATAAATAAATTTATAGGAAAAAAGAAAAAGATATGCCTGACTGAGAATGTCAAAACCACTGAGCAGAAATGTTTAATCCAAAGTTGGCTCTGCCGGTGATGATCAGCTGAGGAAACGACCTCAGATTTTTTCTTAATTATTTGTTAGAGTGTAAGTTTCCACTGTATGAAATAGATTCACATCCAACTTCTCATTCGCTGCTCTTCATTGTGCAGGCCTCCCACTGGTTTCCAATAGAGCTCTCTGCACCCGAGTAAGACACAGGGAGGGGAAAGGTACCTGGCCATATGTGGGAACACTGCCTCCAGCAAAGGTTTTCCATAGTAGATAGCCATTTCATGATTTAATGGGCAGTCAGATTCTGGCCACATTTATGTAACTTCATAAACTAAGGTTTGAGAGTTAAGCTGGTCACCAGCAACAAGCCCCAAAGTAGTCTAGGCAGCCAAGTGTGGAGCTAGGATCAGAAGATTGCAGCTCCTGTCCCTGCTTAGCAGCCTGATGGCTATATGACATCAGGAATGTCTGTTAACCTCTCTGAGCCTTGGCGCCGTCATCTGTAGAATGGTGATAATACCATCTACCTCCCAAGGTTGCTGCAAAGATAAAAATAAGTGTATGTGAAAGCACTTTATAAATGATAAAGTACCGTGTAAATGTTACTTATCATTATCTGACTTCAGAGATCAAAAGGATGCATTCTTGGGCTTCCCTGGTGGCGCAGTGGTTAAGAGTCCGCCTGCCGATGCAGGGGACACGGATTCGTGCCCTGGTCCGGGAAGATCCCACATGCCGCGGAGCGGCTAGGCCCGTGAGCCATGGCCGCTGAGCCTGCGTGTCCGGAGCCTGTGCTCCGCAACGGGAGAGGCCACAACAGTGAGAGACCCGCGTACCGCAAAAAA